>NC_057804.1:485794850-486148848 GCF_018294505.1 Triticum aestivum | reverse complement strand
ATTTTTATAAAAAAATATTACTGTTATGATTTAAACAAGTTTGAACATATTTAAACACAAATAAATATCAAACAGCATTTTAAATGCATAAAAACAAAAATTGGGGAGCCTGGGAATCGAACCCAGGACCTCCTAGTGTGTGTGCTGCGTGCTGACCAGTCGGGCTAGTGGGCGTGTTCTGATGGAGATAGGGTTAGGTGGAATATAACCTGACAAGTCGGGCTAGTAATTAAAACAAAATTTTAATGGTGCACCAAGGGGAGGTGCGCCATTAGAATTGTCGTACTTATGGCGCACAAGGGGGAGGTGCGCCATTAGAACCCTCCCCCACTCCAGCTATTCCCCTTGTACTGTGGCCTCCCTCCCTCCCTCGCCAGATCCCCCAGTCGACCCCAACCGTACGCCGCCGCCCCCTTGCTCCGCCCCCTCCGTCTGCCGTGCCTGCACGCCGTCGGCGCCGCCGCCGCCGCCGTGGTCTTGCGCTGCCACGACGCCACTGCCCCGACCCCCGCGGGACTCCAACCCCGCCGCCGCCCCCGCGCCCCCACACCCTCACCGCCTCACCCGCTCCGACGACCGCCGTGCCCGCTCTGACAAGCAGGGCCAGCGCTAGGGTTCTAGGGCCGCCGCCGGATCAACGCTCCGCCTCCACAAGGAGAGGAGGAGCCCCGCCGCCACCACCGAGGGGAAGAGGCCACCGGCACCATCGAGGGGAGGAGCCCCGCTGCCACCGAGAGGAGGAACCTCACCGCCAGGTCTTCAATGCCCCACCGCCGCCAGGTATTATCTTCTCTAGCGTATCTCCTCCCTTTCTTCTTTCCATTTGTTGCCCTTATCCTCCGGCATGCCCTTCCCTACCATGGCACCTTCTCTATCTTCCTCCCTCCCCTCTCATGGTGCCCATCTCTCCCTTCCCATGGGACCCCTCCCCTCCCTTCCTCATGTGGCCAGTTGAACAGTTGGTGTCTCTGCAAACTCTTTTTATGCTCTGTCTGCCCCTGCCTCCTCGGTCATTGCTGGTTAGCAAAGTCATGGTTCTCAGTCATTGTTGGTTATCAAAGTCATGCTTCCTGGTCAAAAAAGGAGGGATCAATTTGGGACTAAGGGGACTTGTATCCTCAGGAATGAACACTGAGCATGGAAGTCAACCTTGCTGGTCAATAGTAAAACGTTTTACCATAGAAAATGCGCAGTGCTCCACTAGGGGGACTTGACTGAGAACCAACTCTTGGTTCTTTGCTGCCAACACATCATTATCTGAATCCAGTATTCAACTAGCCCGGAGTTGAACAACAGATCGAGCATAGCGTATCTGTCAAGGAGAGACTTAGCATGCACTGACCAAGTCCTATTACAGTTTTAGTCTACAGAAATTTCTTTGTGCCGAAAGGAGCCCCGAAAGCGTATATTTAGTTCTCAAAGTTGCTGAAGGGTATGTACACGGTTCAAACATGGTATTCTTGTGTCTGTGAGTCTGTCCTCTCTCTTGTTGAACCCTAAAACACAAGCAGATATCAAATCCTAATTCTCTGTGTTTTTGTATAGGTTAATTCGGGTTCAGTTTTGCAAATCTGCAGCAATCAAGTCCTAATCCCTTTCCGCTATTTCAGGTTGATTGGAATTCAGTTTTGCATGTCTCTGCAGCGGTCAATTAAAAAGAAGGTAAAATAATGCTTTTGTGATGTGACACTTTATGATGATTTTGTTGTGTCGAGTTGGAACTAAAATGCTACCGTATGCTCAATTTTATTTAATTGATGTAATTTACATGAAGATTAACTGTGATAGTAACTAAAGAGTTAGTATATTATTATGAACTGGCCATGTATTCTTGGTCTTGGTGTTATGCATCTCATGCTGTTGTTGGCCTCTGTGTGTTTTCTCTATGCAGTTGATGTTCTGGTACATGTGGTGTTATGTTGTGTAAATTGGGAATTCCCCAATTCTAGAGTTTCCTACTACTAAAGATGTTCATCTGCTACTGTGGTTAGTTAACTGATGTTAACTAGTTCTGTTGCATATGTAGTACATGGCAAGTACCTACTTGCTGGGGTTTTTGTCAATTAATCCATGTGTGTACTAAAAGTACATGTTGTGCTGATTGTGTAAGCTTGCTGTTAACTACAGTTGGTGCTCTTTACCGAATTTAGTGTACTGAACCTCTGCTACTAAGTTTAATTATGTAGTTGTGTTTAGTGAAGTAGTTAGTGTACTGTACTTGCAATAGTTTGCTTGGTTTTTCTTTGGTTTCAGTTAAGTTATTGTCAGATTTTCCTCTCCATTGCCCTGTTTAATCTTGTCATAATCCTACTGTATAATAACTGTGTGTATGCACATGATTAGGCTTCCAAGGGTTCAGAGAATGATGAAGAAGCCTTTTATATCACACACTATATAACATCATGGAATCACAACCTTATAACAAATAATTTAAGAGGCTATGTTCTGGTTTCCTGTATCTCCACCAGTTTGGGTTGGTGAATGTGGATGATTTTTTTTATCCTATGAACTCATGGTACTGCTACAAGAATTTGGTATCATCATGGTGTAATTGACTGCTTGAGAAAACTGGGTAATTTGGTAGTAGAAACAACTGTTTTTTACAGTCATTTTAGATGATGATTGTTAGATGTCCTTGATGTAGCTAGTGTGGTGTGAGAGAACTGGGTGTGGTGGTGGGTCCCTTGGTGTCAGTGAACTTATTGGGTGGTGCAAAACTCCAGTTGCTTTGGTGCAGTTCTTGATGTGATGTGTGTAGCTCAAACTAGAGTTGGTGCCTGTGCCAAACTCCAAACTGAGCAATTGGCCACTATGATCCTGCTGCTTTGGATGCTCCTAGTTATGATATGCTTGTTTTTTCTTCTGGCCACTGGCAGTTTTTATGCTGCATGACACTCCTAGTTCATGGGGTGGATGGTCGATGGCTCATAGCTCAGAAGATGGATATATGGCTATTTAATTTGCAGTCTCTTATCTACCCTGCCAGTTAATAAACAAGCACTGTGTTTTCCGATAGCTTGATAGTTAATCAACAAGTACTCTGTTTTCAGATAGCTTGGTCATTGCAATTTGTTGCTGTCAGCATGAGTTTATGTTGTTATAAGTTTATGATCGTACAACTGCAATTTCATTTATGTTGTTATAAGTTTGTTGCTGTCAGCATGAGTTAACTTGCTGTCATTTCTCAAAATTCAGAATGTGCTGGACTATATGTTCATTGGTACTACTTGTGATGCTGCTGCTGTACTACTTGGGAATTTTGTCAACTTGTGATGCTGTTGCTGTACCCCGAGAGGCCCTTGAGTTTGCCGGAATGTCGATTAACTTCCGTTCCGGCAAATTTGGGTACTCCATATGTCCTATTTTCAGCAAAGGTAATGCTGAAATTTTCCGTGAATTTTAGCATGACTTTGCTAAAAATAGGACATATGGGGTACTTGCGACTAATGCATGGGCCGGGGTATCTTAGTACTTAGTTAAGTAGGATCAACTGCCCCACCATCATGATTAGTGCCAAGTTATTAGGCCCAAGGGTGCCTCGGCATCGATAAACCCTAAATGATGAAAAGTTAACTTAGCATTTAGGGTGCCTCGGTGTCGACAAACCCTAAATGATGAAACCTTGGCTTCTATAGGGTGCCTCGGTGTCGATGAGAACCTAAATGATGTACGCTTAGGCTTTTAGGGTGCCTCGGCGTCGACAAACCCTAAATGATAAAAGCTTGGCTTTTAGGATGCCTCGGTGTCGAAAAACCCTAAATGATGAGACCATGATCTTGTTCCTTGACAATAACCAAATTTTGACCAAACTTTTTTCCTATTTAGAGCGAAACATGGCCAACAACGATGAGGCCGGCGGTTCGGGTGGCAAGCAATTCTGGGAGCTATCCCAGGAGATGGAGGAACAACCTCACCGCTATGAGGACGCTGCGGAAGACACCGATCCTGACTACACAACCCCTAGTGGCGTCGGGTATGACACCACTGATGGTGCCACTGAGGATGCCACCACTGATGGTGCCGCCGAGGATGCCACCACTGATGATGGCAGCGCACGCACAGATGGCAGCCAACCGAAGAAGCAACGGAAGGACCGGCACCCAAACGCGCTCCGCACCATCAAGGAGGAATTTACTCAAGTGGACTCCGACGGGCATCCAACGGAGCCCAAACATATAGTCAAGGGGTACTCGGTTCAGCTCGGGTGCATTCTCCGGAGCACCGTCTCGATCAACACCGAGAACCTTAGGCATAAGGACCGAGGGAATTTGCGCAACCTCCTCTTCACGAAGCTGCATGAACAATACAAGTTCCCCGCTGAATTTGAAAACACACGCCTCTCAGGGAATAAAGTGAACAGTGCCGCCCTCACGAGGATGAGCACGGCCCTATCTACTTGGAGAAGCGCGGTGAAGAGAATGATTGACAAAGGTGATAGTTATGAGAAGATCAAGGCGAAAAATCCTTCGATCAGCAAAGATGACTACAAGGAGTTCAAGATCAAGTGCGAGAGCAGTGCAACCTCCGAATCAAGTCAGTGGGGGAAAGAAATGCGGGAGTTGAACTTAGGGGAACACAAACTCGGTCCCGGCGGTTATAGAGTGGCGGAGCCTATATGGGACAAGGAGGACGCGGAGCGTGCCGAGCAAGGCCTACCACCCCGCTTCGAGAAATACAGCAGTGACAAGCAGACCAGGAACTTTGTCAGGGCCTGGTACAAGGAGGACCCGATAACAAACGAGCTTACCACGGATCCGAAGACCAGGGCACTTGAGCTTGTTCTGGCGAAGGAGACTGAAAGCAGTAGCGCGGGGTCGTCTCAGAGCACCCCTGCTTGGGACAGCACTCTAAATAGGGCGTTGAACATAATGAAAAACAAGGATAAGCTCAGTAAGCCGTCGTCAGCTGGTAAGTGGCCGGCAAAGGCTTGTCCACAAAATGGTCGTCATACTATACCGCTGGTGGGCGAAAGGAGAAAAAGACCAGCTCGGAAAGCCAGTCGCGCGAGGTTGAAGAACTCAAGGCACAAGTGGCGCGGATTCCAGAGATTATCCAAGAGCAAGTGCAACAACAACTGGGAACGACGCTCACCGGCATTATGCCTACCTTGATTCATGGGCAGACGACGTGGATTGCGGGTGGCCAACAGGGGCCGCCCCCGATTCCCAGCTTCATGGCCAGCAACTCACACAACGCGCAGGCGGCGCCATTGGTGTCTCCGGTGGCACCATTGGTGTCACCGGCGGCGGTGGTATTGGTGTCTCCGGCGCTGGCACGGGCATTGGAGCTTAATGCACCCGGGTGTACGCCGGCCGGCACCTCGCCAGCAAGCAGCCCCTCCGTCAGTTGCACGCCCGCCGTTGGCGGTGCCTCGACATTAGCCGAGCTCGATGCCATCATCATGGTAACTAATTAAGCCTCTCGGCAGAGGACTTCATTTCCTTTTGCCTTTGACTGGGCATCCCTGACGCCCTACATGTTTTCGCAGGGCGCCACTGACGTTCCGTGCACTCTCCTGCACTTTGTGAACGACGAGTTGGTCGATGTCGCCAAGTGCAAAATCGTTCAACCGGGCAACCCCGTGTTCCACGGTAAACCGATGCCACCCACCATGTATAGGGATCAACTGGTTCGGGTGCTGCCAGGCTGCGACGAGTTGTTACCTCCCATTCGACCCGCCGGGCCCGATGAAGAAGATCAGATGACTCTCAGCGCCTGCCTAAGCTGGCCCCTGCTTTGGCCGAAGAGCCAAATTCGTTTGGGGGTGGGGGACACCACCCCACAGACAAGACCGCCAGTCGTGCCGGCGCCGCGCCATGGCAAGAACGCCGCAACGCTACCGGACATGCTAGACATCCCTATGGCACAGGATCTGGACATGCATATGTCACAGGATCTGGATGACGACGACAACAATGACGGTACATTTACCAACGTCGATAAGTACTTTGCCAAACATGGGTACAGTGACGAGTTCGGCGGGCCTCCTTCTCAAGAACCCAACCAAGACGACCGCAATCTAGCTGGTACAACGGAGAAATCCAATTGCAACAGGCATCGTCTGGCGTTCAGTTCTCAGGAGACGCCTCCAGCTCCCACCTTCACTGAGCCTCAGATAGCTGAGGTGCGAAATGTTATCAGCCCCAACACGCTCAAGAAGGTGGTCTGTGAGCAGAACTCGGTCCCATTACAGCAGATCAAGAAGAAGGGACGGAAACAAAAGACTGCCAAGGGCACCGGTGCGAGCCAGCCGGCACCGAGTATGATCTGTGCTCTGGACGAGCCACCTTCACCTCAGGATATCTCGAGGAGGGTGCATGTGGCAGGTAGGGCGATGCTACGACAAATATGCTCAATGCTGCAACCGGTGCTATGCGGAGTCTGCATGACAACGTTCTTTCTTTGGAGAAGATGCGTCTCTCCTAGAATGATGTGGCATACCTGGTTTTCGTGGCCAAGGTGCCAGAGGGCAAGGGCTTTGTGGATGGCGCCGTCGGGGGTACGATCGTCCTGCGGTTTGATGACATCTTTGCTATGTTTAATGTTCATCCGCTGCACGACACCTTTGTTCGGCTGTTTTCGCTTAGTATGGAGATGCGGATCATTCGAGACAAGACCCCGGACATTGTGATAGTCGACCCCTTCTACATGCGTGCCAAGATCTTGGGCAGCGCTAGGGACCGGCAAGTCACGAGTTCACACCTCGAAGGCGTCATTCTGGCAAACCCAGATAAGGATAACTTCCTCGTGCCTTACTTTCCCGAGTAAGTCATCCCCTCACCGCCCAGTAACATATGATTTCTTAGATTTTGATCGTTCTTTTTTTTTCTAACATTCCGTGTTCTGTGCAGTGACACACATTGCACACTCATCCTCTTAAGCCCGAAATATTCCACAGCCACATATTTCGACCCAGACCGTGACTCCAAGATAGACTACACAAATATCAAGAAAGTTCTTGATGATGCTCTTCCCGGCTATGCCACATCTGGAGGCACCTTTAAGAGGCCAGTTCGTAGGTACGGCAGGCACGTGTTCACCCACAATACGACGTTCCCCTGCGTCAAGCAGCTGCCTGGCGGTCAGAAGGATGCCTACTACACCCTCCATCACATGAGGGCGATCGTACGGGACCATAATCACCTTCTGCAACCACATAATGTCAAATATTGGGCCGCAAGCTTGGTGGCAATCCAGGACGCGGACCTCTGACAAGAATTCTCTCGCATCCAGTCAGAGTTTGCAGAATTCATCCATCAAGATGTCCTTCGTACCTCGGGGCAGTTCTACCTCAGAGGGCAACCGTCCAATAGTGAGATAGACACAACACTTCAAATGCAGGCTGACAATGCCCGCGACTTCATGACCATCACGGAAGACGGTGGCTTCATCCAAGCTCCAGTCCCATGAGTTGAGTCGAAAGTAGTGATGCTATTTGTAGTTCTGAAAAATCGATTAGCTCATGTTGTAATGAAACTTTAATGAACTTGTATGTCTCTTTGGTTTGGACAGTTGTTCAACTTAGATGTAATCGATGCTATTTATTAGTAGGACTATGAATCTTGCTATTAATGTCTTGCTTTTCTCTTCCGATCCTTTTGTTGCATACTTATATATTGCTTATGTATTGTCTGTTGATTGGCTTGTGCATAGAGATGCCGTCGTATGTCGTGTACAAGGGTAAGGTTCCCGGAGTCTACAGTGACTGGGAGGAGTGTTGGAGACTGGTTCACCGTTTTAGCGGTAACAGTTACAAAGGGTACACCACTAGGCCGGAGGCGGAATCTAGATACGCCCGCTATCTAGCGGGAGAGAGGAGGGAGCGTTAGAGGGACCGGGTGAAGACCAGTTTCATCGCGATGATGCTCATCGTGATTACCGCAGCTCTCTTCTATGTGATGGTAGTTTAGATGATCGATATCGACTTGTAATGGGAAGATAAACTCGCTACTCGCGGTCTCGAGACTTGTATTGTTCTATCTTTGTTCGGTCTTTTGAATTCGGAGACTAATATGATGAATTGTATTCGGAGACTAATCTTCTATTGTATTCGATGAATCTTCGGTTGCTGTGTGGTGTTGTCTAAATTTTGTTCAATAATATATTTTGTAACATGTGAAAATATCAGAAAAGAAAAAAAATCACTAATATTCATACTAGTGGCGCACCAGACAAGACACTAATGGCGCACTGTGATAATCACACTAATGGCGCATCACCCACTGGTGCGCCATTAGTAAGCCAAAGCACATGGGTACATATGGCCCCCTGGGAGACATTCTAATGGCGCACTATGGGCTATACTAATGGCGCACTATGTGGTGCGCCATTAGAACACCAGATACTAATGGCGCACCAGTGGTGCGCCATTAGAATTTAATTCTAATGGCGTGATGCTAGTGGCGCACCAGTAGTGCACCATTAGTAGGCAAAACTGGTGCGCCACTAGCATGCCTTTTCCTAGTAGTGAGTTCACCGACTGCTTGGCCCCGGTCAGCCGGTTTCTCAGCCGACCGGGCGTGTATCAGCTGATGAAGAAGATGTCGCCATTCGAGTGGAACGACCAGGCAGATGAAGTGTTCCGGGATCCTCTTAAGACTAGTAAAGTAAAATCAAAGCCAAATCAAAATTATCAGGATTTCGGCAAATGCTGCGATGACCATCTTTATTCTTACTTCAAGATCCACATACTTTCTCACAAGTGGTGCACGAACGCGAAATACATTTTATTGATTGGTGCAAAAATCATAGCCGTTAGACATCATATGACCCTAGATCGACCGACTCGTCGCTCTTAAAGGTTTGTCTATCCTCTCCCAAGTGATGCATCACTCTCAAATCCTTCCCAAGATCATGTCATTTCCATCTTAGCCCAACCCCAAATTCTTTTTCTTGGGAATATTCCTTTTTGTATTAAAGGAATAACCATATTTATCGTAGGTTGTGAAGCAACTTACATTTCTGTCATTCCCAAAATTCCCACAAAATTCTCAAAATTCCTTTGAACCATATGGACCTTGGATATTGAAAAGTATTCAAGATTCCATGCTCATGGTGAGCACACCATCCAATCTTTGTTTCTAGTCATAATTTCAGTTTGTGAAGCAATTATATTTTATATTGCCCCATAATTTCTAAAATTTTACCAGGACATGATCCTACCTACATAACTTCCCTCCACCAAATTTGAGCTCATTTTATCTAGCCAACATTTTTCAATAATTTCCCTAAGTTTCAGTCCAGTGGGAAGCATTGTGAAGGAAATACCATTTATATTTGTTCAAATGGTATGACAATTTTACAGTGCCTTCCTATGCCAAAATGACCATCCTCCATCAAATTTAAGCTCAATGCAATCATCTATTTGAGCACATCTTCCATTTCCATTTTCTGGCCAGATTGGCATTTTGCAAAGAAAGTGCTAGCTATACCCCTCCAATTGAGCTAAAATCATGCCAGAGTGATCACCTTAGTGGATGATCATCCCCAGACAAAAATCAGGCTAAATGATTAGGGTTTGAGCTTCATTCAGTCTCATCTTTATCTCATCTTGTTGTCTCCTTATACCTAGCAGCAATTAGGGGAGTTCCCAACCAATAAGACATGCTTGGGCCACCCAGAACGTGTGGCAACACCACGGTCACGCGGTGACCACATGGCTGGCATATCATTCGATGCGTTCTGGACATCGAGGACCTCAGTCACCGTCCATACCACGAGCTCTCACCACCGCACCATGTCTACAACATTAATTGCCCTCCCCCTCCTCCATCCACGCGCACCCTCTAGACCCCGCTTCCCCTCCTCCTTCTCAATCAGCGTGCGAGCTCCGCTGTAGCATAGTGCACATACGTCCTCATCTTCCTCCTGCCTTTTTCCCCAAGCCCTCTCGAGCGCAACCATGGCTCCTCCACACATATGAACCCTCTTAATGTCTTTCCCCATCTCTACACGTGGCCCTCGAGCTCCAGGACCAGGGCCAGCTCGCCCGAGTTGCCGTGCTTAGCCATTGCAGTGGCTTGGCTATAAATAGCCATGTCCGAGCTCGCCATTGCACCTTAGCCTCCTTGATACGTCTCCAACATATGTATAATTTTTAATTGTTCCATGCTATTATATTATCAATCTTGGATGTTTTATATGCATTATTATGCTATTTTATATCATTTTTTGGACTAACCTATTAACCTAGTGCCTAGTGTCAGTTGCTATTTTTTCCTTGTTTTTGTCTTTACGAAAAATAATACCAAACGGTGTCCAAATGGAACGAAACTTTTTGACGGTTTTTCTTGGACCACAAGACACCCTAGAAGCTTCGGGAGGAGGCCAAAAGGGTAACAAGGCGGCCACAAGCTTAGGGGTGCTACTTCTTGAGCTTGAATTGGTTTCTCCCTTGAAGAAGAAAGGGTGATGTAGCAAAGTAGAGATGAGTACTTCCCTTAGTTTGAGAACCAAGGTATCAATCCAATGGGAGACAACGCACAAATCACTGAATACATGAACAAACAATCAAACAAACTTGCACCCAACACGATAAAGGGGTTGTCAATCCCTTCATGGTTACTTGGAAAAGTGAGATCTGATGGAGATAGATAAATGATAAAGTAAATATTTTTGGTATTTTTGGTTTGTAGATCGGAAAGTAAAAGATTGCAAGAATAGTATATTGGAAACTAAGATTGTAGATCGGAAACATGTATGATGGAAAATAGACCTTGGGGCCATAGGTTTCACTAGAGGCTGAGGGAGTCCTGGATTAGGGGGTGTCCGGATGACCGGACTATAACCTTTGGCCGGACTCCTGGGCTATGAAGATACAAGATTGAAGACTTCGTCCCGTGTCCGAATAGGACTTTCCTTGGCGTGGAAGGAAAGCTTGGCGATACGGATATGTAGATCTCCTCCCCTTGTAACCGACTCTGTGTAACCCTAGCCCTCTCCGGTGTCTATATAAACTGGAGGGTTTTAGTCCGTAGGACAAACAACAATCATACCATAGGCTAGCTTCTAGGGTTTAGCCTCTCTAATCTCGGGGTAGATCTACTCTTGTACTACCCATATCATCAATATTAATCAAGTAGGAGTAGGGTTTTACCTCCATCGAGAGGGCCCGAACCTGGGTAAAAACATCATGTCCCTTGTCTCCTGTTACCATCCGCCTAGGCGCATAGTTCGGGACCCCCTACCCGAGATCCACCGGTTTTGACACCGACATTGGTGCTTTCATTGGGAGTTCCTCTGTGTCGTCATCTTTAGGCCCGATGGCTCCTCCGATCATCAACAACGAAGCGGTCCAGGGTGAGACTTTTCTCCCCGGAAAGATCTTCGTATTCGGCGGCATTGCACTGCGGGCCAATTCACTTGGCCATCTGGAGCAGATCGAAAGTTACGCCCCTGGCCATCAGGTTAGATTTGGAAGTTTGAACTACACGGCCGACATCTGCGGAGACTTGATCTTCGATGGATTCGAGCCACTGCCGGGCATGCCGCACTGTCACGATGGGCATGATCTAGATCTGCCGCCGAACAGTGTCTAGGAGGCTGCCCCAGCGTTCGCTTCGACCCTTAGCTCGGAGCTGACTGCGCCAATCGAGGATGGGTGGTTGGACACCGCCTCGGGGGCTGCAATCCCTACGGCGATCGTGTTGAGGAACATAGCAGAAATTCAAAATTTTCCTACGAGTCACCAAGATCTATCTATGGAGAGACTAGCAACAAGAGAGAAGGGAGTGCATCTATATACCCTTGTAGATCGCTAAGCGGAAGCGTTACAAGAACACGGATGAAGGAGTCATACTCGTAACGATTCAGATCGTGGTTGATTCCGATCTAAGCGTCGAACAACGGCGCCTCCGCGTTCAACACACGTGCAGCCCGATGACGTCTCCTGTGCCTTGATCCAGCAAGGGGAAAGGGAGAGGTTGGGGAAGACTCCGTCCAGCAGCAGCACGAGGGCGTGGTGGTGGTGGAGGAGCGTGGCACTCCAGCAGGGCTTCGCCATGCACCGCAAGAGACGAGGAGGGAGACGGGTAGGGCTTCTCCAAGAGGGAGAGGTTCTCATGTGTATGGCAGCCCCAAAACCCCCACTATATATAGGGGAAAGGGAGAGGGGGAGGCGCCCTAGGGTTTCCCCTAGGGGGGGCGGTGGCCAGGGGGGAGTTGCCTTGCCCCCCAAGGCAAGGGGGGCGCCCCCCTTTAAGGGTTCCCCCAAACGCCTAGGCGCATGGGCCCTAAGGCGGGGAGGCGCCCGGCCCACTAAGTGGCTGGTCCCTCTCCCAAAACAGCCCATAGGGCCCTCCGGGGCAGGTGGACCCCGGAACCCCTTCGGTGGTCCCGGTAACAATACCGGTAAACCCAAATTATTCCGGTTGACCGTATGCATGACTTCCCATATATAAATCTTACGTCCGGGCCACTTCCGGAAACTGCTCGTGACGTTTGGGATCTCATCTGGGACTCCCGCACAACATTCGGTAACCACGTATATCTATTCCCTATAACCCTAGCGTCATCGAACCTTAAGTGTGTAGACCCTACGGGTTCGGGAACCATGCAGACATGACCGATAAGTTCTCCGGTCAATAACCAACAGCTGGATCTGGATACCCATGTTGGCTCCCACATGTTCCACGATGATCTCATCGGATGAACCACGATGTCGAGGATTCAATCAATCCCGTATACAATTCCCTTTGTCTAGCGGTATAGTACTTGCCCGAGATTTGATCGTCGGTATGCCGATACCTTGTTCAATCTCGTTACCCGAAAGTCTCTTTACTCGTTCCGTAACACATCATCCCGTGATCAACCCCTTGGTCACATTGTGCACATTATGATGATGTCCTACCGAGTGGGCCCAGAGATACCTCTCCATCACACAGAGTGACAAATCCCAATCTCGATTCGTGCCAACCCAACAGACACTTTCGGAGATACCCGTAGTGCTAATTTATAGCCAACCAGTTACGTTGTGACATTTGGTACACCCAAAGCATTCCTACGGTATCCGGGAGTTGCACAATCTCATGGTCTAAGGAAATGATACTTGACATTAGAAAAGCTTTAGCATACGAACTACACGATCTTTGTGCTAGGCTTAGGATTGGGTCTTGTCCAGCACATCATTCTCCCAATGATGTGATCCCGTTATCAATGACATCCAATGTCCATGGTCAGGAAACCGTAACCATCTATTGATCAACGAGCTAGTCAACTAGAGGCTTACTAGGTACATGGTGTTGTCTATGTACCCACACATGTATCTGAGTTTCCTATCAATACAATTATAGCATGGATAATAAATGATTATATGAACAAGGAAATATAATAATAATAACTAATTTATTATTGCCTCTAGGGAATATTTCCAACAGTCTCCCACTTGCACTAGAGTCAATAATCTAGTTCACATCGCCATGTGATTAACATTGACAGGTCACATCGCCATGTGATCAACATCCAAAGAGTTTACTAGTGTCACTAAACTAGTTCACATCATCATGTGATTAAGACTCAATGAGTTCTGGGGTTTGATCATGTTTGCTTGTGAGAGAGGTTTTAGTCAACGGGTCTGCAACATTCAGATCCGTATGTATTTCGCAAATCTCTAGGTCATATTGTAAATGCTGCTTCCACGCTCCACTTGGAGCTATTCCAAATGGTTGCTCCACTATACGTATCCGGTTTGCTAATCAGAGTCATTCAGATAGGTGTTAAAGCTTGCATCGACGTAACCCTTTACGCCGAACTCTTTATGACCTCCATAATCGAGAAACATGTCCTTATTTACTCCAAGGACAATTTTGACCGCTGTCCAATGATCCACTCCTGGATCATTCTTGTACCCCTTGACTGACTCATGGCAAGGCACACTTCCGGTGCGGTACACAGCATAGCATACTATAGAGCCTACGTCTGAAGCATAGGGGACGACCTTCGTCCTTTCTCTCTCTTATGCCGTGGTCGAGCTTTAACTCTTAACTTCATACCTTACAACTCAGGCAAGAACTCCTTCTTTGACTGATCCATCTTGAACACCTTCAAGATCATGTCAAGGTATGTGCTCATTTGAAAGTACCATTTAGCGTTTTTGATCTATCCTCATAGATCTTCATGCTCAATGTTCAAGCAGCTTATTCCAGGTTTTCTATTGAAAAGCACCTTTCAAATAACCCTATATGCTTTCTAGAAATTCTACATCATTTCTGATCAACAATATGTCAACAACATATACTTATCAGAAATTCTATAGTGCTCCCACTCACTTCTTTGGAAATACAAGTTTCTCATAAACTTTGTATAAACCCAAAATCTTTGATCATCTCATCAAAGCGTACATTCCAACTCCGAGATGGTTACTCCAGTCCTTAGAAGGATTGCTGGAGCTTTGCATATTTGTTAGCGTTCTTCTGGATTGACAAAACCTTCTGGTTGTATCACATACAACCTTTCCTCAAGGATATCGTCGAGGAAACAATGATTTGACATCCTATCTGCAAGATTTCATAAATCATGCAGTAATTGCTAATATAATCCCAATAGACTCTTAGCATCGCTACGAGTGAGAAAGTCTCATCGTAGTCAACTCCTTGAACTTGTCGGAAAACATCTTAACGACAAGTCGAGCTTTCTTAATGGTGATACTTACCATCATTGTCTGCCTTCCTTTTAAAATCCATCTGTACCCAACGGCCTTACGACCATCAAGTATTTCTTCCAAAGTCATGGATCCATTCTCGGATTTTATGGCCTCGAGCCATTCATCAGAATCCGGGCCCACCATCGCTTCTCCATAGCTCGTAGGTTCATTGTTGTCTAGCAACATGACCTTTACGACAGGATTGCGTACCACTCTGAAGTAGTACGCGTCCTTGTCGACCTACGAGGTTCGGTAGTGACGTGATCCGAAGCATCATGATCACTATCATCAGTTTCCACTTCAATTGGCGGGGGAGCCACATGAACAACTTCCTATGCCCTGCTACAGACTGGTTGAAGTGATGGTTCAATAACTTCATCAAGTCTCCACCATCCTCCCACTCAATTCTTTCGAGAGAAAATTTTCCTCGAGAAAAGACCCGTTTCTAGAAACAATTACTTTTGCTTCCGGATTTGAGATAGGAGGTATACCCAATTGTTTTGGGTGTCCTATGAAGATGCATTTTATCCGCTTTGGGTTCGAGCTCATCAACCTGAAACTTTTTCACATAAGCATCGCAGCCCCAAACTTTTAAGAAACGACAACTTAGGTTTCTCCAAACCATAGTTCAAACGGTGTCGTCTCAACGGAATTACGTGGTGCCCTATTAAAGTGAGTGTGGTTGTCTCTAATGCCTAACCCATGAACGATAGTGGTAATTCAATAAGAGACATCATGGTATGCACCATATCCAATAGGGTGCAACTAGGATGTTCGGACACACCATCACACTATGGCGTTCTAGGCGGTGTTAATTGTGAAAGAATTTCCACAATGTCTTAATTGCGTGCCAAAGCTTGTAACTCAGATACTCATCTCTATGATCATATCATAGACATTTTATCCTCTTGTCACGATGACCTTCAACTTCACTCTGAAATTACTTGAACCATTCAATAATTCAGACTTGTGTTTCATCAAGTAAATACACTCAGTATCTACTCAAATCATCTGTGAAGTAAGAACATAACGATATCCACTGCGTGCCTCAGCACTCATTGGACTGCACACATCAAATGTATTACTTCCAACAAGTTGCTTCTTGTTCCATCTTACTGAAAACGAGGCTTTTCCGTCATCTTGCCCATGTGGTATGATTTGCATGTCTCAAGTGATTCAAAATCAAGTGAGTCCAAACGATCCATCTGCATGGAGTTTCTTCATGCGTATATACCAATAGACATGGTTCGCATGTCTCAATCTTTTCAAAAAACGAGTGAGTCCAAAGATCCATCAACATGGAGCTTCTTCATGTGTTTTATACCAATATGACTTACATGGCAGTGCCACAAGTAGGTGGTACTATCATTACTATCTTATACCTTTGGCATGAACATGTGTATCACTACGATCAAGATTCAATAAACCATTCATTTTAGGTGCAAGACCATTGAAGGTATGTTTATGGAGGGAGTATTATTCAAATAAACAGAGTAACCATTAATCTCCTTAAATGAATAACCGTATTGCGATAGACATAATCCAATCATGTCTATGCTCAACGCAAACACCAAATAACAATTATTTAGGTTTAACACCAATCTCGATGGTAGAGGGAGCGTGCTATGCTTGATCACATGAACCTTGGAAACACTTCCAACACATATCATTTAGCTAGTCTCCATTTATTCCGTAGCTTTTATTTCAAGTTACTAACACTTAGCAACCGAACCGGTATCTAATACCCTGGTGCTACCAGGAGTAGTAGTAAAGTACAGATTAACATAATGTATATCCAATATACTTCTATCGACCTTGCCAACCTTCTCATCTACCAAGTATCTATGGTAATTTTGCTCCAGTGGTTGTTCCCTTATTACAGAAGCACTTAGTCTCGGGTTTGGGTTCAACCTTGGGTTTCTTCACTAGAGCAGCAGCTGATTTGCCGTTTCATGAAGTATCCCTTCTTGCCCTTGCCCTTCTTGAAACTAGTGGTTTCACCAACCATCAACAATTGATGCTCCTTCTTGATTTCTACTTTCACGGTGTCAAACATCGCGAATATCTCAAGGATCATCATTTCTATCCCTGATATGTTATAGTTTATCACGAAGCTCTAGCAGCTTGGTGGCATTGACTTTGGAGAAACATCACTATCTCATCTGGAAGATCAACTCCCACTTGATTCAAGTGATTGTTGTACTCAGACAATCTGAGCACAAGCTCAACGATTGAGTTTTTCTCCCTTAGTTTGCAGGCTAAGAAAATCATCGGAGGTCTTATACCACTTGACGTGGGCACGAGCCTGAAATCCCAATTTCAGCCCTGGAAACATCTCATATGTTCCGCGATGTTTCGAAAACGTCTTTGGTGCCTCAACTCTAAACCATTTAACTGAAATATCATTTAGTTATCAAAACGTGTATGTCAAATGTTCGCAACATCCATAGATGACGTTCGAGGTTCAGCACACCGAGCGGTGCATTAAGGACATAAGCCTTCTATGAAGCAACGAGGACAATCCTTAGTTTACGGACCCAGTCCGCATAATTGCTACTATCAACTTTCAACTAAATTTTCTCTAGGAACATATCTAAAATAGTAGAACTAAAGCACGAGCTTACGACATAATTTGCAAAGACCTTTTGACTATGTTCAGGATAATTCAGTTCATCTTATGAACTCCCACTAAGATAGACATCCCTCTACTCATCTAAGTGATACATGATCCGAGTCAACTAGGCCGTGTCCGATCATCACGTGAGACGGACTAGTCATCATCGGTGAACATCTTCATGTTGATCGTATCCACTATACGACTCATGTTCGACCTTTAGGTCTCTTGTGTTCCGAGGCCATGTCTGTACATGCTAGGCTCATCAAGTCAACCTAAGTGTTTCGCGTGTGTAAATCTGGCTTACACCCGTTGAGGTAGTCCTGGATTAGGGGGTGTCCGGATGGCCGGACTAAGACCTTTGGCCGGACTCCCGGACTATGAAGATACAAGATTAAAGACTCCTTCCCGTGTCCGGATGGGACTTTACTTGGCGTGGAAGGAAAGCTTGGCGATACGATATGAAGATCTCCTCCCATTGTAACCGACTCTGTGTAACCCTAGCCCTCTCCGGTGTCTATATAAACCGGAGAGTTTTAGTCCGTAGGACGAACAACAATCATACCATAGGCTAGATTCTAGGGTTTAGCCACTCCGATCTCGTGGTAGATCTACTCTTGTACTACCCATATCATCAATATTAGTCAAGCAGGAGTAGGGTTTTACCTCCATCGAGAGGGCCCGAACCTGGGTAAAAACATCATGTCCCTTGTCTCCTGTTACCATCCGCCTAGACGCACAGTTCGGGACCCCCTACCCAAGATCCGCCGGTTTTGACACCGACATTGGTGCTTTCATTGAGAGTTCCTCTGTGTCGTCGCCTTTAGGCCCGATGGCTTCTTCGCTCGTCAATCGCGATGCGGTCCGGGATGAGACTTTTCTCCCCGGACAGATCTTCGTATTCGGCGGCTTCGCACTGCGGGCCGACTCGTTCGGCCATCTGGAGCAGATCGAAAGCTACGCCCCTGGCCATCAGGTCAGGTTTGGAAGTTTAAACTACACGGCCGACATCCGCGGGGACTTGATCTTCGACGGATTCGAGCCACGACCGGGCGCGCCGCACTGTCACGATGGGCATGATTTAGCTCTGTCATCGGACAACGCCCAGAGCGTCGCTCAGGTGTCCGCTCCGACCATTAGCTCGGAGCCCACTACGCCAGTCGGGGACGGACGGTTGGACGCCGCCCCGGAAACTGCAACTCTACGGCGATAGAGCCGGATACCAGCCTAGTCCCCGCAAGGCCCGTGACTCCAAGGTGTCGGACTCCGATCCGGACTCCGTAAATCCCGCACCTCTTCCGATTAAGCCCGATTGGGCTCCGGTCATGGAGTTCACCGCCGCGGATGTCTTTCAGCACTCACCTTTCGGCAAATCCTGAATTCGTTAAAGTCTCTCTCTTTGTCAGGAGAGCCCTGGCCGGACTACGGCCAACACGGTTTGGATGCGGACGACGAAGAAATTCGTAACCCACCCACCACCCACTTCGTAGCCACCGTCGACGATTTAACCGACATGCTCGACTTCGACTCCAAAGACATCGACGGCATGGACGCCGATGAAGGAGATGATCAAGAACTAGTGTCTATAGGGAACTGGAAAACCACCTTGTCATATGATATATACATGGTGGACACCCCTAAAGCGGGGGATGGGGAGGAGAAAACGGAGGATGATCCCTCCAAGAAGCAACCCAAGCGCCGACGTCAGCGGCGCCGCTCTAAGTCCCTCCAAAGCAAAAACGGCGATTCCGGCACCGGAGATAACAATACGCCGGACAGTGCCGAGGACAACCCCCTCCAGCAGGATTCAGTGCAGGAGGACGAAGGAGCCAGCCCTCAGGAGAGAGCGGCCGACAAAGAAGACGAGGACACAATTACATGCCTCCCTCCGAAGACGAGGCAAGCCTCAATGACGACGAATTCGTCGTGCCAGAGGATCCCGTCGAACAAGAGCATTTCAAACGCAGACTCGTAGCCACGGCAAGCAGCCTCAAGAAGAAACAGCAACAGCTTAGAGCTGACCAAGACTTGCTAGCCGACAGATGGACCGAAGTCCTGGCGGCCGAAGAGTATAAACTACAACGCCCATCCAAGAGCTACCCGAAGCGCAGGCTGCTACCCCAACTTGAGGAGGAAGCAACTAAACCTACATCACCAGCGTACGATGCGCCCGATCGGCCACCCCGTGGCCGCGATAGAGAGGCCTTCAGGCCCTCAACCCAGGCCGCCCCCCGACACCGCTCAAAACATACTAGAGTACGGGGAGACGCAACAGACCTGCGAGACATCTTGGAGAATAAGGCAAGGCAAACAAGATCGATCTACGGATCGCATGGGCGCCCCGCTTCACGTGACGCTAGCCGTCACGCCAGACATAATAAGTACGGCCTGACCGAATACAACAGACCAAGCTCGTCCGAGCTGCGTCGCGATATAGTCCAGTATAGGGGCGCCACACACCCACTATGCTTCACAGACGAAGTAATGGATCATCAAATCCCCGAGGGCTTCAAACCCGTAAACATCGAATCATACGATGGCACAACAGATCCTGCGGTATGGATCGAGGATTATCTCCTTCATATCCACATGGCCCGTGGTGATGATCTAGACGCCATCAAATACCTCCCGCTCAAGCTTAAAGGACCAGCTCGACATTGGCTTAATAGCCTGCTAGCAGAGTCAATTAGTTGTTGGGAGGACCTGGAATCCGCATTCCTTGACAACTTCCAGGGCACGTATGTGCCACCACCAGACGCCGATGACCTAAGCCACATAATCCAGCAGCCAGAGGAATCGGCCAGACAATTCTGGACACGGTTCCTAACCAAGAAAAACCAAATAGTCGATTGTCCGGATGCCGAGGCCCTCGCAGCCTTCAGGCACAACATCCGAGACGAATGGCTTGCCCGGCACCTAGGACAGGAAAAGCCGAAGTCTATGGCAGCCCTCACGACACTCATGACCCGCTTCTGCGCGGGAGAAGACAGCTGGCTAGCTCATAGCAACAACATAACCAAGAGCCCCGGCAATCCGGATACCAAGGATAACAATGGCAGGTCACGTCGCAACAAGGATAAACGCCGCATTAACGGTGACAATACTGAAGATACGACAGTCAATGCCGGATTCAGAGGCTCTAAACCGGGTCAGCGGAAGAAGCCATTCAAAAGAAACCCTCAGGGCCCATCCAGCTTAGACCGGATACTCGATCGCTCGTGCCAGATACACGGCACACCGAACAACCAGCCAATCACACCAACAGGGATTGTTGGGTGTTCAAGCAGGCAGGCAAGTTAAGTGCCGAGACCAGAGACAAGGGGCTACATAGCGATGACGAGGAGGGGCCCCGGCCGCCGAACAACAAAGGACAGAAGGGATTTCCCCCGCAAGTTCGAACGGTGAATATGATATACGCAACCCACATCCCCAAAAGGGAGCGGAAGCGTGCTCTCAAGGACGTCTATGCGCTGGAGCCAGTCGCCCCAAAGTTCAACCCATGGTCCTCCTGCCCGATCACCTTCGATCGACGGGACAATCCCACCAGCATCCGTCACGGCGGATTCGCCGCACTGGTCCTAGACCCAATTATCGACGGATTCCACCTTACCAGAGTCCTAAATGACAACGGCAGTAGCCTGAACCTGCTTTACCAGGACACAGTGCGAAAAATGGGCATCGATCGTTCAAGGATTAAACCCACGAAGACAACCTTCAAAGGTGTCATACCAGGGGTAGAAGCCAGCTGTACAGGCTCGGTCACTCTCGAGGTGGTCTTCGGATCCCCGGATAACTTCCGGAGCGAGGAGTTAATCTTTGACATAGTCACATTCTGCAGCGGCTATCACGCCCTGCTCGGGCGAACCGCATTCGCCAAATTCAATGCGGTGCCGCACTACGCATATCTCAAGCTCAAGATGCCAGGACCTCGCAGAGTCATCACGGTAAACGGAAACACCGAACGCTCTCTTCGAACGGAGGAGCACACGACGGCCCTGGCAGGGGAAGTACAGAGTAGCCTCTCAAGGCAATCCTCCAATCTAGGTGCCAAACGTCTGGACAACGTCAAGCGAGCCCGAAGTAACCTACAACAAATCCGGCTGGCACGTTCCGAGCAAGCATAGCAGTGCGGCCCCAACCCCGGCCCCCGTCAAACGGCGATACTGGTACCAGCGTGCATAATTACGCCTTAGAGATACCATGGGAATAAGGGGAGGGGCACAACAACGGCATGCCCAAAATGCAGCTCAACCGCACTAAGGGGCTCCCTATTTCGCCGTTTTCCTTTTCACACACTTTCAGGACCCAACTATTCGGAAGGCCTGTTCGGCAATACTCTCGCCGAACCAGCGATGCAATATCCAGGGAAGAAGCAAGCCACGTAAAAAGTCCAGGTGGTCTCTATAACGAGTTTAATACCTGTTTCTCTTACAATCCTGCAGCTTGCCCCGGAATATGTCAAATACTCCCATCTCTTGCTTACCGCACTTTTTGTATCGTTCTACTTTCGCAACAGCCCTTTTTAATGAACAATATATAGCTCTTACCTATTATTGTACTTATCTATTTTTATATGCAAATATGTTCAGTCATGACACTATGCAACCGTACACTTTGGTACGGATAATACACCAGGGGCTTACAACACCCCATAACATGGTGTGAGAAGACCGAACATTCTAACAAGTGCGGCACCCCGAACTTATAGCACTATATGCATTGGCCCCGAATCATATCTCTGGTCAATAGTTGGGTTTGCCCGGCTCCCATGTTTTGGCACCTTACGTTCCGCATTGTTGGCTAAGGTAGCGCTGGGAGAACTACTGCGATTGTGCCCCAGTTGAGCTGGGTTAACACCTCAGTAGAGAAAGCTAAAACTGCCTGTCATGATAGCGCGAGAGACCGGTCGCTATTCGCGAGGTTTCTTCGAGTCCTTAAAGACTTATGCCGCTTCGAGCGAGGAACCAGACTTATCCGGCCTAGGCGTGGATAGCGCCCCGAACTCGGTCTTCCAATACTAGGGGCTTCGCTGAAATTTAAAATTATAGAATTCTATGGCTAAGTGAGAGTGATAAAGCATTATAAGTCCGACGGCCTAGTTCATTGTGCTGAACGCCTCCCTAGTTGGACCCAAGAATGGGAACAAGAGCGCTCAGGTTTATCCCGAACACCCCAGCACTCGTGGCATGGGGGTCGAAGCTGACGACTTGCATCTCTCAGATTTGATAAACGGCCGCACAGAAGGTAATATTTTAAATTAACAAGCGTTGCTTAACGCATATGAACAAAGCTTCAGCGTACAGGATAACAAATGCGAGTTTACTAAAAATTACATCTTTGGAGCACTCATCCGCTATGCGGCGGGCACCCTTCAGAACGCCATTATAATACATCTCGGGCGTACGATACTCCTTGCCCGGCGGTGGCGCGTCCGTCAACAGCTTCTCCGCGTCTAGCTTGCCCCAGTGCACCTTAGCACGGGCAAGGGCCCGACGGGCACCTTTAATACAAACGGAGTACTTGACGACCTCAATCCACGGACACGCGTCCACCAGCCGCTGCACCAGACCGAAGTAGCTCCCAGGCATGACTTCTCCAGGCCACAGCCGAGCTATGAGGCCCTTCATGGCCTGTTCGGCCACCTTGTGGAGCTCAACCAGCTGCTTCAGCTGGTCGCTCAGGGGCACCAGATGTTCGGCCTCAGCATACTGAGACCAGAACACTTTTTCCGTCGAGCTCCCCTCTTCGGCTCGGTAGTATGCGGTGGCATCAGACACACTACGGGGCAGATCGGCGAACGCTCCTGGAGAGCTCCGGATTCGGGTAAGTAGCAGATAATTAACTTTTATATTTTTGCTTTGCATAAAGAATGCCTTACCCGCCGCTATCTTCTTCATCTCCTTGATCTCCTGAAGGGACTTCTGGGCTTCGGCCTTAGCGGTCTTGGCACTTTCAAGAGCCAAGGCAAGCTCGGACTCTCGAGTCTTCGAGTCACGCTCCAAACTCTCGTGTTTTTCCACGAGAGCCTGGAGCTCTTGCCGCACCTCCGCCACCCGCGCCTCCTGCTTCTCTCGCTCGGTGCGCTCCAAGGCCGCACTCTTTTCGGCCTTCGAAACCGCCTCTTTCAGGGCCGCAACCTCGGTCGTGGCTCCTGCAACATTAACGTTGGTCCTGTTATTATTATGCAAGCTAGTATTTCTATATACATTTACAGGAGGTACTATGTACCCTCTTTATCCTCGAGCTGCTTCTTGGCATGGACGAGCTTGCTCTCGGACCGCTTGAGGCTTTCATTCAAGGCATTGACCTCCACAGTCAGTGCGTCAGAGGTCAGCAGCGCAGCCTGCATTCCTATATTGACATATTTCTATTAGACTCCTGTGTATATCTTTTGAGATCCTCAGTTCGGCTTTTCTTTCCAAACACCGAACTGAGCATCAGGGGCTATTGTCTATGCGGTAACATTTTTATATATGTTTCTGAACACATACCTCAAAGCCCGTTAACATGCTTGTGCAGGCTTCCGTCAGCTCGCTCTTGGCGGACTGAACCTTCTGAATCACCGCACTCATAACAGTGCGGTGTTCTTCGTCGATGGAGGCGCCGTTAAGTGCCTCCAGCAAATTGTCCGGCGCCTCCGGTTGGACGGAAGTCGCCGGCGTCGCAGGCTTGCCCTTCTTATGAAGGCCCCGCCTATTGGGCTCTGGAACCACTGATGGTTCCAGAGCAGTGTCCGGCCCGGGGCCAGACTTAGATCCCTCCGGGGCTTTACCCCCTTTGGGCTGGGAGTCCGGAAGGTGGCCTTGTGGCGCTTCCAGGACCACCTCCTCCTAGTTTTGTCCCCTATGGGACTCCGCCTCAGCATCGTCTGTAGGGAGAGGGGAGGAGGCCGTCAGAAGTGAAGCGCTATTCACATCCGACGAATTCAGAGATCCGCTCGATGAATCGCCAAGCTGAGCTCTAGGCGGACTGCATGATTAGCTTCGGTGTTAGAAGCTATCAAATAATGAAGGAGTGCAATAATTCATTCAGGTAGCCGGACACTTACGATTTTGTCAGGGGCTTGACCCTGGATGGCCAGTCCTCCCCGCCGTCTTCGGCGTCGGGGGCGTAGTCCAGCAGAAGGGACTTCCCCTTCTTGGACCCTCCGGCTTCCCCAGTTGGGGCGGCCTTTCTCTTCTTTCCTCCCCCCGTTGGAGGGGGAGAGGCATCTTCTTCTTCCCCCTCCACGTCTTCAGAGGCGGAGGGTGCGTTTGGGCCGTCGGGCAAATCCGACAACACCGGGCGCCGGGAACTCTTTCGGGTCCCCGTGGCCTTCTCCTTGGCCTTCTTATCCGGTACCACGTGGGGTGCCGGAACCAGTAGCTTCGCTAAGTCTGCGTCTACTGGGCCTTCGGGCAAAGGGGCCGTATAGTCGAACTGTCCGGATGTCCTCTTCCAGTCCTGTCAAAGGAATGGGAGTTTAGATCCCACATAAAGTCACACTATGAAATTCGGGTACCCCGTAAGGGACTAAAGGTAAGCTTACTTCGGAGGCTTGACGTTTGGCGCAGAACCTGCGATCCTCGGTGACGGGAGGGGAAACCTCGGAACTCTTGAAAAGCACCTTCCAGGTGTCCTCGTGCTTCGTTTCGAAGAGCCGGGATAGAGTCTGGTGCCGGGCCGGGTCGAACTCCCACAAATTGAAGTCCCGTCGTTGACACGGGCGGATCTGGTGGAAGAGCATGACTTGGACCATGTTGACAAGCTTGACCTTCTTGGTCACTAGGTCTCAGACGCAGGTTTGGAGTCCGGTCACCTCTTCCGGATTGCCCCACAATAGGCCCGTCTCTTTCGAAGATGTGAGCCGGGTGGGGATGCCGGATCGAAATTCAGGGGCCGCTGCCCATTTAGGGTCACGCGGCTCGGTGATATAAAACCACCCAGATTGCCACCCTTTGATGGTTTCCACGAAGGCACCCTCGAGCCAGGTGATGTTGGCTATCTTGCCCACCATGTCGCCTCCGCATTCCGCCTGTCGGCCTTGCACGACCTTCGGCTTGACGCTGAAGATCTTCAGCAATAGGCCAAAGTGGGGCTGGATGCGGAAGAAGCCCTCGCACACGACGATAAACGCCGAGATATTGAGGATGAAGTTCGGGGCCAGATCGTGGAAGTCCAGGCCATAGTAGAACATGAGCCCCCGGACGAACGGGTGAAGAGGAAAACCCAATCCGCGGAGGAAATGGGGAAGAAAAACAACCCTCTCATGGGGCCTGGGGTGGGGATGAGTTGCCCCGCATCTGGGAGCCGGTGCACGATGTTGTTAGACAAGTATCCGGCCTTCCTCAGGTTTTTGATTTGTCCCTCCATGGCGGAGGAGGCCATCCATCTACCTCCCGCTCCAGACATGGTTGGAGAAGGTTGAGGTGGGAAGTGCGGGCTTGGGCGCTGGACGGATAAGCAGAGGAGGAAGAGGGCATGAATGGAAAAGGCGGATTCTTATCCCCTTATATGGGAGGCCAAAACTACGAGCCCCCACCGGCCTAATGAAACTCGCTTATCTCCCAAGCGCCGCGGTTAATGGCGCGGTTGGGTTACCCACACCCGTATTGATGAGAATCCCGGAATGAGGGGACACGATCTCTGCTTTGACAAGACGTTCCAAGGAAACCGCCTCACTAAACGCGTTGAGGTGGAACAATAAAATGAATAAAGAGCTTGGCTGTGGCATGATGTCATGCCACGGAATACGTCAGCAGGTCCGATTGATACAAATATTATTCTCTCTATGAAGGAATGTGGAACTTATTTTTGCAGAGCCGGACACTACCCTGGTGTTCAACATCTTCTATGAAATATTCGGAGGAGGAACCCGCCTTGCAATGCTGAAGACAACTTGCACACCGGACTCGTCGTCATTGAAGCCTGGTTCAGGGGCTACTGAGGGAGTCCTGGATTAGGGGGTGTCCGGATGGCCGGACTAAGACCTTTGGCCGGACTCCCAGACTATGAAGATACAAGATTGAAGACTCCGTCCCGTGTCCGGATGGGACTTTCCTTGGCGTGGAAGGCAAGCTTGGCGATACGATATGAAGATCTCCTCCCATTGTAACCGACTCTGTGTAACCCTAGCCCTCTCCGGTGTCTATATAAACCGGAGAGTTTTAGTCCGTAGGATGGACAACAATCATACCATAGGCTAGATTCTAGGGTTTAGCCACTCAGATCTCGTTGTAGATCTACTCTTGTACTACCCATATCATCAATATTAATCAAGCAGGAGTAGGGTTTTACCTCCATTGAGAGGGCCCGAACCTGGGTAAAAACATCGTGTCCCTTGTCTCCTGTTGCCATCCGCCTAGACGCACAGTTCGGGACCCCCTACCCGAGATCCGCCGTTGTATGTGAACATTAGAATCTATCACACCCGATCATCACGTGGTGCTTCGAAACAACGAACTTTCACAATGGTGCATAGTTAGGGGGAACACTTTCTTGAAATTTTAATGAGGGATCATCTTATTTACTACTGTCGTTCTAAGCAAATAAGATGCATAAACATGATAAACATCACATGCAATCAAAAAGTGACATGATATGGCCAATATCATTTTGCTCCTTTTGATCTCCATCTTCGGGGCACCATGATCATCATTGTCACCGGCATGACACCATGATCTCCATCATCATGATCTCCATCATCGTGTCTCCATGAAGTTGTCTCGCCAACTATTACTTCTACTACTATGGCTAACGGTTTTGCAATAAAGTAAAGTAATTACATGGCGTTGTACAATGACACGCAGGTCATACAATAAATTAAGTCAACTCCTATGGCTCCTGCCGGTTGTCATACTCATCGACATGCAAGTCGTGATTCCTATTACAAGAACATGATCAATCTCATACATCACATATCATTCATCACATATCAATCATCACATTCTTTTGGCCATATCACATCACATAGCATACCCTGCAAAAACAAGTTAGACGTCCTCTAATTGTTGTTTGCATGTTTTACGAGGCTACTATGGGTTTCTAGCAAGAACGTTTCTTACCTACGCAAAACCACAACGTGATTTGTCAATTGCTATTTACCCTTCATAAGGACCCTTTTCATCGAATCCGATCCAACTAAAGTGGGAGAGACTGGCACCCGCTAGCCACCTTATGCAACAAGTGCATGTCAGTCGGTGGAACTTGTCTCACGTAAGAGTACGTGTAAGGTATGTCCGGGCCGCTTCATCCCATGATGCCGCCGAATCAAGATAAGACTAGTAACGGTAAGCATATTGAACAAAATCAACGCCCACAACAACTACTCGTGCATAGAAACTACGCAATAGACCTAGCTCATGATGCCACTGTTGGGGAACGTAGCAGAAATTCAAAATTTTCCTACGAGTCACCAAGATCTATCTATGGCGAGACTAGCAATGGGAGAGAGGGGAGTGCATCTACATACCCTTGTAGATCGCTAAGAGGAAGCATTACAAGAATGTGTATGAAGGAGTCGTACTCGTAGCGATTCAGATCGCGGTTGATTCCGATCAAAGCGCCGAACAACGGCGCCTCCGCGTTCAACACACGTGCAGCCTGATGATGTATCCCGTGCCTTGATCCAGCAAGGGGAGAGGGAGAGGTTGTGGAAGACTCCGTCCAGCAGCAGCACGACGGCATGTGGTGGTGGAGGAGCATGGCACTCCAGCAGGGCTTCGCCAAGCACCGCAAGAGATGAGGAGGGAGAGGGGTAGGGCTGCGCCAAGAGGGAGAGGTTCTCATGTGTATGGCAGCCCCAAAACCCCCACTGTATATAGGGGAAAGGGAAAGGGGGAGGCGCCCTAAGGTTTCCCCTAGGGGGGCGGCGGCCAGGGCAGATGGGATCTCCCCTTTGGGTGACTTGGCCCCCAAGCCAGGAGGTGGGAACCCTAGATGGGGCGCCCCAAACCCCCTGGTCACGTGGGAATAGGTGAGGGGGGCGCACAGCCCCTTAGTGGGAATAGTTGAGGGGGACTCCGAACAACATTCGGTAACCACATATATCTATTCCCTATAACCCTAGCATCATCGAACCTTAAGTGTGTAGACCCTACGGGTTCGGGAACCATGCAGACATGACCGAGACGTTCTCTGGTCAATAACCAACAGCGGGATCTGGATACCCATGTTGGCTCCCACATGTTCCACGATGATCTTATCGGATGAACCATGATGTCGAGGATTCAATCAATCCCGTATACAATTCCCTTTGTCTAGCGATATAGTACTTGCCCGAGATTCAATCGTTGGTATGCCGATACCTTGTTCAATCTCGTTACCGGAAAGTCTCTTTACTCGTTCCGTAACACATCATCCCGTGATCAACCCCTTGGTCACATTGTGCACATTATGATGATGTCCTATCGAGTGGGCCCAGAGATACCTCTCCGTCAGACGGAGTGAAAAATCCCAGTCTCGATTCGTGCCAACCCAATAGACACCTTCAGAGATACCTGTAGTGCACCTTTATAGCCACCCAGTTACGTTGTGATGTTTGGTACACCCAAAGCATTCCTACGGTATCCGGGAGTTGCACAACTCATGGTCTAAGGAAATGATACTTGACATTAGAAAAGCTTTAGCATACGAACTACACGATCTTTGTGCTAGGCTTAGGATTGGGTCTTGTCCATAACATCATTCTCCCAATGATGTGATCCCGTTATCAACGACATCCAATGTCCATGGTCAGGAAACCGTAACCATCTATTCATCAACGAGCTAGTCAACTAGAGGCTTACTAGGCACATGGTGTTGTCTATGTACCCACACATGTATATGAGTTTCCTATCAATACAATTATAGCATGGATAATAAATGATTATCATGAACAAGGAAATATAATAATAATAACTAATTTATTATTGCCTCTAGGGCATATTTCCAACAGATCGAGCCGAACACCAGCCTTGTCCTTTACGAAGCATGTGACTCCCAGATGTTGGACTCCTTTCCGGACTCCGAACCTTCCGCGCCCCTGCCGATCGAACCCGATTAGGCGCCGATCATGGAGTTCACCGCCGCAGACATCTTTCAACACTCGAACTTCGGCGACATTCTGAATTTACTAAAGTCTCTCTCTTTATTAGGAGAGCCTTGGCCGGACTATGGTCAGCGAGGTTGGGATGCGGGCGACAAAGAAATTCAAAGCCCACCCACCACCCACTTCGTAGCCACTGTCGATGATTTAACCGACATGCTCAACTTCTACTCCGAAGACATCGACGGTATGGACGCCGATGTAGGAGACGACGAAGAACCAGCGCCTATAGGGAACTGGAAGGCCACCTCGTCATATGACATATACATGGTGGACACCCCAAAAGAAGGGAATGGCGACGGAACAATGGAGGATGACCCCTCCAAGAAGCAGCCTATGCGCCGGCGTCAGCGGCGCTGCCCTAAATCCCGCCAAAGCAAAAACAGCGATTCCGGCACGGGAGATAATAACACCCCGGACAACGCCGAAGACAACCCCCTCCAGCAGGATTCAGCACAGGAGGATGGAGAAACCAGCCCTCATGAGAGAGCGGCACATAGAGAGGTAGAGGACGATAATTACATGCCTCCCTTCGAAGACGAGGCAAGCCTCGACGACGACGAATTTGTCGTGCCTGAGGATCCCGTCGAACAAGAGCGTTTCAAACGCAGGCTTATGGCCATGGCGAGCAGCCTCAAGAAAAAATAGCAGCAGCTTAGAGCTCACTAAGACTTGCTAGCCGACACATGGACCGAAGTCCTTGCGGCCGAAGAGTATGAACTCGAACGCCCCTCCAAGAGCTACCCAAAGCGCAGGCTGCTACCCCGATTAGAGGAGGAAGCAACTAAACCCACATCACCAGCGCATGACACGGCCGACCGGCCACCTCGTGGCCGCGGCAGAGAGGCCTCTTGGCCATCAATTCAAGCCGCACCCCGGCACCGCTCAAAAAATACCAAGGCACAGGGAAACGCGCCAAACCTGTGAGACATATTAGAGGACAAGGCAAGGCAAACAAGATCGATCTACGGATCGCGTGGGCGCCCCACGACACGTGACGATAACCGTCACGCCGGATATGGCAAATACGGCCAGGCCGAACACATCAGACAAAGCTCATCTGGGCTATGTTGTGATATAGCCCAATACAGAGGCGCCGCACACCCACTATGCTTCACTGATGAAGTAATGGATCATCAAATCCCCGAGGGTTTTAAACCCGTAAACATCGAATCATACGATGGCATTGCAGATCCTGCAGTATGGATCAAGGATTATCTCCTTCATATCCACATGGCCCGCGGTGATGATCTACACGCTATCAAATACCTCCCACTCAAGCTTAAAGGACCAGCTCGGCATTGTCTTAACAGCTTGCCAGCAGAGTCAATTGGTTGCTGGGAGGACCTGGAAGCTGCATTCCTTGACAATTTCTAGGGCACCTATGTGCGACCACCAGACACCGATGACCTAAGCCACATCATTCAGCAGCCAGAGGAATCGGCCAGACAATTCTCGACACGGTTCTTAACCAAGAAAAATCAAATAGTCGACTGTTCGGACGCAGAGGCCCTCGCAGCCTTCGAACATAACATCCGTGACGAATGGCTTGCCCGACACCTAGGACAGGAAAAGCCGAAATCCATGGCAGCCCTCACAACACTCATGACCTACTTTTGCACGGGAGAAGACAATTGGCTAGCTCGTAGTAATAACATGACCAAGAGCCCTCGTAATTCGGATACCAAGGACAACAATGGCAGGTCGCGTTGCAACAAGCACAAGCGCCGCATTAACAACGACAATGCTGAGGATACGACAGTTAATGCCAGATTCAGAGGCTCTAAACCCGGTCAGCGGAAAAAGCCATTCAAAAGAAGTACTCCGGGCCCGTCCAATTTGGACCGAATACTCGATCGCTCGTGCCAGATACACGGCACCCTCGAAACACCAGCCAATCACACCAACAGGGATTGTTGGGTGTTCAAGCAGGATGGCAAATTTACTGCCGAAAACAGAGACAAGGGGCTGCATAGCAATGACGAGGAGGAGCCCCGGCCGCTGAACAACAGGGGACAGAAGGGCTTTCCCCCACAAGTGCGGACAGTGAACCCACATCCCCAAAAGGGAGCGGAAGCGTGCACTCAGGGACGTATATGCGTTGGATCTAGTTGCCCCAAAGTTCAACCCATGGTCCTCCTGCCCGATCACTTTTGATCGAAGGGACCACCCCACTAGCATCTGCCACGGCGGATTCGCCGCATTGGTTCTAGACCCAATCATTCACGGATTTCACCTCATAGAGTCCTTATGGACGGCGGCAGCAGCCTGAACCTGCTTTATCAGGATACGGTGCAAAAAATGGGCATAGACCCATCAAGGGGTAAACCCACAAAGACGACCTTTAAAGGCCAACTGTACAGGCTCAGTTACACTCGAAGTGGTCTTTGGATCCCCGGATAATTTCCGAAGCGAGGAGTTAATCTTCGACATAGTCCCGTTCCGTAGTGGCTATCACGCCTTGCTGGGACGAACCACATTTGCAAAGTTCAATGCGGTGCCGCACTACGCATACCTCAAGCTCAAGATGCCAGGCCCTCGAGGAGTAATTACGGTCAACGGAAACACCGAACACTCTCTCCGAACGGAGGAGCATACGGCGGCCCTCGCGGCGGAAGTACAAAGTAGCATCTCAAGGCAATTCTCCAGTCTGGCTATTAAACGTCCGGACACCGTCAAGCGCACCCGGAGTAACCTACAACAAGACCGCCTGGCACGCACCAAGCAAGCGTAGCAGTGCGGCCCCAACCCCATCCCCCGCGAAATTGTGAAACCAGTACCACGCGTACATAATTACACTCTGGAAATACCATGGGCATAGGGGGAGGGGCACAACCACGACACGCCCAAAATGCGGCTCAACCGCACTAGGGGCTCCTGATTTTGTCATTTCTTTTTTCTTACTTTCAGGACTCCATTCTCTGGAAGGCCTGTCCGGCAGTACAATCACCGAACACACGATGCAACAGCCAGGGAGGCAGCAAGCTACGTCAAATGTCCAGGTGGTCTCTATAACAAGCTAAATACATGTCTTACATAAAGTCTCGCAGCTTGCCCCTGGAGGGGGACATGTCAAATAATCCCATCTCTTGCTTATCACACTATTTATATCGTTCTGCTTTCACAGCAGCCTTTTAATAAAGAATACATAGCTCTTGTCTATTATTGCATTCATTTTTTATGTAAATATGTTCAGTCATGACATTATGCAACCGTACACTTTGGTACGGCCAACACACCAGGGGCTTAAGTACCCCAGCATATGGTGTGAGAAGTCCGAACACTCTCACGAATGCGGCACCCCGAACTTATAGCATTATATGCATCGGCTCCGAATCATGTCTTGGGTCAATAGTTGGGTTTGCCCGGCTCCCATGTTTTGGTACCTTACGTTCCGTTATATCGGCTAAGGTAGCGCTGGGAGAACTACTGCGATTTTGCCCCAGTTGAGCTGGGTTAAGCACCTCAGTAGAGAAAGCTAAAACTGACCGTCATGATAGGGCGAGAGCCGGTCGCTGTTCGAGAGGTTTTCGAGTCCCTAAAGACTTATGCCGCTTAGAGCGAGGAGCTGGCTTTGTCCGGCCTAGGCATGGATAGCGCCCCGAACTCGGTCTTCCGAATACTAGGGGCTTCGCCGAAATTTAAAATTATAGAATTCTATGGCTAAGTGAGAGTGAGAAAGCATTATAGTCCGATTGCCTTGTTCATTGTGCCGAGTGCCTCCCTCGAAGGACCCAAGAATGGGAACAAGAGCGCTCAGGTTTATCCCGAACACCCCAGCACTCGTGGCATGGGGGTAGAAGCCGATGACTCGCATCTCTCAGATTCAATAAACGGCCGCACAGAAGGTAATATTTTAAATTCAACAAGCGTTGCTTAGCGCATATGAACAAGTTTTCAACGCACAGGATAAACACGAACGAGTTTACTCAAAAATTACATCCTTGGCACATTCATTCGCCACAAGGCAGGCACCCTTCATGACGCCCTCATAATACATCTCGCGCCTGCGATGCTCCTTCCCCTCCGGTGGCCCATCTGTCACCAGCTTCTCAGCATCCAGCTTGCCCCAGTGTACTTTAGCACGGGCAAGGGCCCTACGGGCGCCTTCGATGCATACGGAGCACTTGATGACTTCAAGCCATGGACAGGCATCCACCAGCCGCCTCACTAGCCCAAAGTAGCTCCCGGGCATGACCTCCCCAGGCCATAGCCGGACTATTAGGCCCTTCAGGGCCTGTTCGGCTACCTTATGGAGCTCGACTAGCTGCTTCAGCTGGTCGCTCAAGGGCACCGGGTGTCCGGCCTCAACATACTGGGACCAGAACACCTTCTTCGTCGAGCTCCCTTCCTCGGCTCGGTAGAATGCGGCAGCATCGGACACACTACGGGGCAGATCTGCAAATGCTCCAGGAGACCTTCGGACTCAGGTAAGTAAAAAGTAATTCACTTTCATGTGCTTGCTTTTCATAAAGAATGCCTTACCCGCCACTATCTTCTTCATCGCCTCAATTTCTCGGAGGGCTTTTTGGGCTTCAGCCTTGGCGGATTTGGCACTCTCAAGGGCCGAGGCAAGCTCGGACTCTCGAGTCTTTGAGTCAAGCTCCAATCTCTCGTGTTTCTTCACAAGAGCATGGAGCTCTTGCCGCACCTCTGCCACCCGCGCCTCCTGCTTTTCTCGCTCGGTGCGCTCCATGGCCGCATTGTCTTCGGCCTTGGACAATGCTTCCTTCAGGGTCGCCACCTCAGTTGTGGCCCCTGTAATACTCACGTTGGTCCTGTCATTATTTGCAACCAGATCTTTTTATATCATTATACAAGGTACTACTTACCTTCCTTGTCCTCGAGCTGCTTCTTGGCAAGGCCGAGCTTGTTCTCGGACCACTCGAGGCTCTCCTTCAATGCATCGACCTCCGCAGTCAGTGCGGCATAGGTCAGAAGCACAGCCTGCATTCCCATATTGACATACTCATGTTAGACTCCTGCGTATATCTTTTTAGATCCTCAGTCCGGCTTTCTTTCTGAACACCAAACTGCGCATCAGGGGCTACTGTCTATGCGGTAATATTTTTACATATCTTAAATACATACCTCGAAGCCTGTTAGAAGGCTGGCACAGGCTTCTGTCAGTCCACTCTTGGCGGACTGAACCTTCCGGATCACCACACTCATCATAGTGCGGTGCTCCTCGTCGATGGAGGTGCCGTTAAGCACCTCCAGCAAATTATCTGGTGCCTCCGGTTGGATGGAGGTCACCGGCGTCGTAGGCTTGCCCTTCTTACAAGGGGGCCGCCTGCTGGACTCCAGAACCACTGAAGGTTCCGATGCGGTGTCCGGCCCAGGGCCAGACTTAGATCCCTTTGGGGTTTTATCCCCTTTGTGCCTAGAGTCCGGAAGGTCGCCTTGCGGGGCCTCCGAGGCTACCTCCTCCTGGCTTGGCCCCTTTTGGGACTCCACCTCGGCATCGTCCGTGGGGCAAGGGGAGGTAGCAGTCGGGAGTGAAAGACTATTCACATCCGAAAAATCTAGGGATCCGCTCGACGAAGCGTCAAGCTGGGCCTTGGGCGGACTGCATGATTATGTTCGGTGTTAGAAGATACTATGCAGTAAAGGAACACCATGAGTTATTCTGGTATCCGGATACTTACGATTTTGCCAAGGGCTTGGCCCTGGATGGCCACTTCTCTCTGCCGTCATCAACGTTGGTGGAGTAGTCCGGGAGAAGGGTCTTTCCTTTCTTGGAAACTCCGGCCCCCCTAGTTGGGGTGGCCTTCCTTTTCTTTCCTCCCCCCGTTGGAGGGGGAGAGGCCTCTTCTTCCTCCTCCTCGCCTTCGTGGGAGGGGTGCCCTTCGGAGTCATCGGACGATGAATCCAACACTACCAGGCGCTAGGAACTCTTTCGGGTTCCCGTGGCCTTCTTCTCCGGCACCACGTGAGGTGCCGGGACCAGCAGCTTCGCCAAGCAGGCATCTGCTGGGCCTTCGGGCAAAGGAGCCGGACAGTCAATCTGTCCGGACATCTTCTTCCAGTCCTGTCAAAGGAGCGAGAGCTTAGATCCCGCATAGAGTCAAACTATGAAAAACAAGTATCCTGTAAAGGGTAAAACAAGCTTACTGCACTGGCTTGGCGCTTTGTGAAGAATCCGCAATCCTCGGTAATAGGAGGGGGACCTCGGTGCCCTTGAATAGCACCTTCCAGGCATCTTCGTGCATTGTGTCGAAGAGCCTGGACAAAGTTTGGTGCTGGGCCGGGTCGAACTCCCACAGGTTAAAAGCCCGTCGTTGACATGGGAGGATCCGGCAAAAGAGCATGACCTGGACTGCGTTGACAAGTTTAACCTTCTTGTCCACCAGGTTTTGGACGGAGGTTTGGATTCCGGTCACCTCTTCCGAATTACCCCACGACAAGCCCATCTCTTTCCAGGAGGTGAGCCATGTGGGGATGCCAGATTGGAATTCGGGGGCCGCTGCCCATTGAGGGTCACGCGGCTCAGTGATGTAGAACCGCCCCGATTGCCACCCTTTGATGGTTTCCACAAAGGAGCCCTCGAGCCATGTGACGTTGGGCATCTTGCCCAACATGGCGCCTCCGCACTCCGCTTGCTGGCCTCCCACTACCTTCGGCTTGACATTGAAGATCTTCAGCCATAAGCCAAAGTGGGGCTTGATGCGGAGGAAGGCCTCGCACACGACGATAAACGTCGAGATGTTGAGGATGAAGTTCGGGGCCAAATCGTGGAAATCCATGCCGTAGTAGAACATGAGCCCCCGGACAAATGGGTGGAGTGGGAAGCCCAGTCCGCGGAGGAAATGCGGGAGGAACACCACCCTCTCATGGGGCCTAGGGGTGGGGATGAGCTTCCCCTCATCTGGGAGCCGGTGCGCGATGTCGTTGGACAAGTATTCGGCTTTCCTCAACTTTTTGATGTGCCCCTTTGTGACGGAGGAGGCCATCCACCTGCCTCCCGCTTCGGACATGGATGGAGAAGGTTGAGGTGGGAAGTGCGGACTTGGGCGCTAGAGCTCGAGTGTGCGGAAATGGATAAGCAAAGGAGGAAGAAGGCGTAGATGGAAAGGGTGGATCCTTATCCCTTTATATGGGCGGACAAAACTATGTACCCCCACCAGCCTGGTAAAACTCGCTTATCTCCCAAGCGCCGTGATTAATGGCACGATTGGGTTACCTACGTCCGTATTGATGAGAATCCCGGAATAAGGGGACACGATCTCTGCTTTGACAAGACGTGCCAAGGAAACCGCCTCGCTAAACGAGCTAAGGAGGGACCGTAAAACGATTCGAATAAAGGCTTGGCCGTGGCATGATGTCACACTGCGGAATACGTCAGCAGATTAGATTTGTACAAATATTATTCTCTCTACGGTGGTATGTGGAACTTGTTTTGCAGAGCCGGACACTATCCTTGTGTCCAAAATCTTCTATGAAGTATTTGGAGGAGGAACCCGCCTTGCAATGCCGAAGACAATCAACGCGCCAGACTCGTCATCATTGAAGCCTGGTTCAGGGGCTACTGAGGTAGTCCTGGATTAGGGGGTGTCCGGATGACCGGACTATAACCTTTGGCCGGACTCCTGGACTATGAAGATACAAGATTGAAGACTTCTTTCCGTGTCCGGATAGGACTTTCCTTGGCGTGGAAGGCAAGCTTGGCGATACGGATATGTAGATCTCCTCCCCTTGTAACCGACTCTGTGTAACCCTAGCCCTCTCTGGTGTCTATATAAACCAGAGGGTTTTAGTCTGTAGGACGAACCACAATCATACCATAGGCTAGCTTCTAGGGTTTAGCCTCTCTGATCTCGTGGTAGATCTACTCTTGTACTACCCATATCATCAATATTAATCAAGCAGGAGTAGGGTTTTACCTCCATCGAGAGGGCCCAAACCTGGGTAAAAACATCGTGTCCCTTGTCTCCTGTCACCATCCGCCTAGACGCACAGTTCGGGACCCCCTACCCGAGATACGTCGGTTTTCACACCGACAGAGGATTCTCTCAAGATAGCAAATAATACGGTGGGTGAACAAATTACTGCTGAGCAACTGATAGAAAAGTGCAAAGTTATGACGATATCTAAGGCAATGATCATGAATATTGGCATCACGTCCGTGTCAAGTAGACCGACTCCTGCCTGCATCTACTACTATTACTCCACACACCCACCGCTATCTAGCATGCATCTAGAGTATTAAATTCATAGAGAACGGAATAACACATTAAGTAAGATGACATGATGTAGAGGGATAAACTCAAGCAATATGATGTAAAACCCATCTTTTTATCCTCGATGGCAACAATACAATACGTGCCTTGCTGCCCCTACTGTCACTGGGAAAGGACACCGCAAGATTGAACCTAAAGCTAAGCACTTCTCCCATTGCAAGAAAAACCAATCTAGTTGGCCAAACCAAACCGATAGTTCCAAGATAATTACAAAGATATCAAATCATGCATATAGGAATTCAGAGAAATTCAAATAATATTGATAGAAAAGCTGATCATAAATCCACAATTCATCGGATCTCGGCAAACACACCGCAAAAAGTATTAATCGAATAGATCTCCAAGAACATCGAGGAGAACATGGTATTGAGAATCAAAAAGAGAGAAGAAGCCATCTAGATACTAGCTATGGACCCGTAGGTCTGTGGTAAACTACTCACGCTTCATCGGAAGGGCAATGGTGTTGATGTAGAAGCCCTCCGCGATCGAATCCCCCTCCGGCAGGACGCAGGAAAAGGCCCCTAGATGGGATCTCACGGGTAGAGAAGGTTGCGACGACAGAAAAGTGTTTTCGTGGATGCCTCTGTTGGTTTGGGGATATATGGGAATATATAGGCGAAATAATTAGGCTAGGAGGGTCATGGGGGGCCCACAAGGGTGTGGGCGCGCCCTACCCCCTGGGCGTGCCCTCCGTCCTTGCGGCCGCCTCATGGATCATCCGACTTCATCTCCAAGTCTCATGGTTGTCTTCTGGTCAAGGAAAAATCATCACGAAGGTTTCATTCCATTTGGACTCCGTTTGGTATTCCTTTTCTACGAAACTCAAAAACAGGGAAAAATTAGGAACTGACACTAGGCTCTACATTAATAGGTTAGTCCCAAAAATAATATAAAATAACATATTAATGCATATAGGCATCATGTCCGTGTCAAGTAGACCGAAATGATTCTGCATCTACTAATATTACTCCACACATTGATTGCTATCTAGCATGCATCTAGAGTATTATGTTCATAAAGAACGGAGTAACGCATTAAGTAAGATGACATGATGTAGAGGAATAAACTCAAGCAATATGATGTAAACCCCATCTTTTTATCCTCAATGGAAATAATACAATACGTGTCTTGCTTCCACTATTGTCACTAGCAAAGGACACCGCAAGATTGAATCCAAAGCTAAGCACTTCTCCCATTGCAAGAAAGACCAATCTAGTTGGCCAAACAAAACCGATAGTTCGAAGAGAATTACAAAGATGTCAAATCATCCATATAAGAATTCAGAGAAGATTCAAATAATATTGATAGATAACCAGATCATAAATCCACAATTCATCGGATCTCGACAAACACACCGTAAAAGAAGATCACATTAGATAGATCTCCAATAACATCGAGGAGAACATGGTATTGAGAATCAAAGAGAGAGAGAGAGAAGAAGACATCTAGCTACTAGATATGAACCTGTAGGTCTGAGGTAAACTACTCACGCTTCATCGGAAGGGCAATAGAGTTGACGTATAGCCCTTCGTGATCAAATCCCCCTTCGACAGGTTGCTGGAAAAGGCCCTTAGATGGGATCTTACGGGAACAGAAGGTTGCGGCGGTGGAAAAGTGTTTTCGTGGATGCTTCTGGTTGTTTGGGGATATATGTGAATATATAGGACGAAGAACTACGTCGGTGGAGTCACGTGGGGCTCACAAGGCAGGGGGCGCGTCGTCCCCCCTTGTGGCCGCCTCATGACTCTTCCGACTTGATCTCCAAGTCTCCTGGGTGTCTTCTAGTCCAAGAAAAATCATCATGAAGGTTTTATTCTGTTTGGATTCCGTTTGTTATTCCTTTTCTGTGAAACTCAAAAACAAGGAAAAACAGAAAACTGGCACTGGGCTCGAGGTTAATAGTTTAGTCTAAAAAATAATATAAAATAGCATATTAATGCATATAAAACATCCAAAACAGATAATAATATCATGGAACAATAAAAAATTATAGATACATTGGAGACGTGTCAAGCACCCCCAAGTTTAATTCCTGCTCGTTCTCGAGTAGGTCAATGATAAAAATAGAATTTTTGATGCTGAATGCTACCTAACATATTTATCCATGTAATTTTTCTTTATTGTGGCATGAATGTTCAGATTCATAAGTCTCAAAACAAAATTTTAATATTGACAGAAAAACAATAATACTTCAAGTATACTAACAAGGCAATTATGTCTTCTCAAAATAACATGGCCAAAGAAAGCTTATCCCGACAAAATCATATAGTCTCGCTATGCTCCATCTTCATCACACAAAATATTCAAATCATGCACAACCCCGATGATAAGCCAAGCAATTGTTTCATACTTTTGATGTTCTCAAACTTTTTCAACTTTCACGCAATACATGAGCGTCAGCCATGGACATAGCACTATACGTGGAATAGAATCTAGTGGTTGTGGAGAAGACAAAAGAGGGATATAGTCTCACATCAACTAGGCGTATCAACGGGCTATGGAGATGCCCATCAATAGATATCAATGTGAGTGAGTAGGGATTGACATGCAACGGATGCACTAGAGTTATAAGTTTATGAAAGCTCAAAAAAAACTAAGTGGGTGTGCATCCAACTCGCTTGCTCACGAAGACTAAGGGCAATTTGAGGAAGCCCATCACTGGAATATACAAGACAAGTTCTATAATGAAAAATTCCCACTAGTATATGAAAGTGACAACATAGGAGACTCGGATCATGGTGCTACTTTTAAGCACAAGTGTGGTAGAAGGATTGTAACATTGCCCCTTCTCCCTTTTCTCTCATTTTATTTATTTATTTTGGGCCTTCTCTCTTTTTTTGGCCTCTTTTTTTTCGTCCGGAGTCTCATCCCTACTTGTGTGGGAATCATAGTCTCCATCATCCTTTCCTCACATGGGACAATGTTCTAATAATGATGATCATCACACTTTCATTTACTTACAACTCAAGAATTACAATAGATGTGCAATGACTCAAGAGTGACATGTATGAAAATTATGAACGGTGGCTTTGCCACAATTACTATGTCAACTACATGATCATGCAAAGTAATATGACAATGATGAAGCGTGTCATAATAAACAAAATGGTGGAAAGTTGCATGGCAATATATCTCGGAATGGCTATGGAAATGCCATAATAGGTAGGTATGGTGGCTTGAGGAAGGTATATGGTATCGACAAAAGTTGCGTGGTACTAGAGAGCCTAGTAATGGTGGAAGGGTGAGAGTGCGTATAATCCATGGACTCAACATTAGTCATAAAGAACTCACATACTTCTTGCAAAAATCTATTAGTTGTCGAAATAAAGTACTACGCACATGCTCCTAGGGGGATAGATTGGTAGGAAAAGACCATCGCTCGTCCCCGACCGCCACTCATAAGGAAGCCAATCAATAAATAAATCATGCTCCGACTTTGTTACATAACCATTCACCATACGTGCATGCTACGAGAATCACAAACCTCAACACAAGTATTTCTACAATACACAATTACTCAAATAGCATGACTCTAATATCACCATCTTCATATCTCAAAACAATCATAAGGAATCAAACCTCTCATAGTATATAATGCACTTTATATGAAAGTTTTTATTATATCCCTCTTGGATGCCTATCATATTAGGACTAAATTTATAACCAAAGCAAATTACCATGCTGTTTAGAGAAACTCCCAAAATATTATAAGTGAAGCATGAGAGTTTAATAATTTCTACAAAATAAGGCCACTGTCGTGCTCTAAAAAGCTATAAGTGAAGCACTAGAGCAAAATTGCCTAGCTCAAAAGATATAAGTGAAGCACAAAGAGTATTCTAATAAATCATGATTCATGTGTGTCCCTCTCAAAAGGTGTGTACAGTAAGGATGATTGTGGCAAACTAAAAAGTAAAGACTCATATCATACAAGACGCTCCAAGCAAAACACAGATCATGTGGTGAATAAAAATATAGCCTCAAGTAAAGTTACCGATAGACGAAGACGAAAGAGGGGATGCCTTCCGGGGCATCCCTAAGCTTAGACTCTTGCCACTCCTTATTTCATAGTACATCAAATCCTTACCCAAAATTTGAAAAATTCACAATACAAAACTCAATAGAAAATCTTATGAGATCCGTCAGTATAAGAAAATAAATCACCACTTTTGGTACTGTTGTGAACTAATTATTTATTTATATTGGTGTAATATTTACTATATTCCAACTTCTCCATGGTTCATACCCCCCAATACTACCTATAGATTCATCAAAATAAGAAAACAACCCATAGAAAACAGAATCTGTAAAAAATAGAACAATCTTTAGCAATCTGGAAACTTCGAATAATTTTGTAACTCCAAAAATTCTTAAAAATTAGGACAACCTGGGACATTTGTGTACCAATCGTTTGCAAAAAGAATCAGATCAAAAGAATGCTTGGCTCAAAACAACTCTCATTGTAAGCCATCCCAAAGGTCTTACTTGGCTCAAACACTAATTAAAACACGAAAACATATCTAACCAGAGGCTAGATGAATTATTTATGGCAAAACAGAACCAAAAATCAAAGAAAAAAATAAAATTTTGTTGCCTCCCAACAAGCGCTATTGTTTAACGCCCTTAGCTAGGCAGAAAAACATGAATAGATCTAGGTATTGTCATATTTGGTATGCAATCCATAATTTGCACACTAATAAACCTTAGGAGATTCTTCGCTTTTATCAATGATCAAATTCCTAGGAAAAAAATCAAGGAATTCACTCATGGCAATTGGTTCCTTAATAATATTGAAAAAATTGGGGTGAACACTTATCGTTTTAATATCCTCATTTTCTTTACTAGAAGATTCCCCCTTATTCTTAGGAACATAAATAAACTTGGCAGTCTGAGTAGGACGAAGATTTTGAGTAGTTTTAACGGAGGAAAAAGCGAAACCGAAATTGGTAATAATATCTTATTGTTTGCTAATTCTAGTAAAATCTTGATCTATCTTTTCATAAATTATGGGTTTCTTTTCTCTAAGATTCGTCAAAGTAACTCCTACCTTAGATCCATATTGAGCAATCTGGTTATGAATATTTTTATCCAAATTTTCATTCATCTCTATAGTAGCAATTTTATTTTCAATAATATCAAACCTTTGCATCACATGTTCCAAGGTTAAAACAGTTCTATTGACCAAAAGAGGTGGTGGGCCTAACAAATATATCATAGCATTGTAAGAGTTAAAAGTATGGCTGCCCAAGAAATTCCCCCCGGTGATGGTATCTAGAACATATATATTCTAGGGAGTAATGCCCACGTAAATATTGTGAAGAAGAACGATAGTAGATTGCTTTCGAGTAGATCTATTCTGAGCATTGCAAATTCTATACCAAGCATCTTTTAAATTTTCTCCCTCCCTTTGCTTAAAATTAAGGACCTCATTATCGGGAGTGCTAACAATGGTGGGAGGACTTGCCATGGAAGCGAGACAAGTGATCTAACACACGAGAAAACAAAAAGCAAACAAAAGATGAACGGAAGAAGGGCAAAGAAAAGGGAGAATCTTTTCAAAAATCATTTTAGAAGTGGGGGAGAGGAAAACGAGAGGCAAATGGCGAATAATGTAATGCAATAGATGAGCGTTTTATGATGGGTACTTGGTATGTCTTGACTTGGCGTAGATCTCCCCAGCAACGGTGCCAGAAATTCTCCCCCCTACTTCTTGAGCTTGTGTTGGTTTTTCCCTTGAAGAGGAAAGGGTGATGCAGCAAAGTAGTGGTAAGTATTTCCCTCATTTAGAGAACCAAGGTATCAATCCAGTAGGAGACAACACACAAGCCACCAATACCTACACAAAAAATCAAACAACTTGCACCCAATGCGATAAAGGGGTTGTCAATCCCTTCACGGTCACTTGCAAAAGTGAGATCTAATACAGATAGATAAACAAAAGGTAAAATATTTTTGGGTTTTTTGGTTTATAGATCTGAAAGTAAAATATTGCAAAATAGTAGATCGGAAACTAATATGATGGAAAATAGACCGGGGGCCCATAGGTTTCACTACAGGCTTCTCCCCAGATAGAAAATAATACGGTGGGTGAACAAATTACTGTCGAGCAATTTATAGAAAAGCGCAAAGTTATGACAATATCCAAGGCAATGATTATGAAATATAGGCATCACATCTGTGTCAAGTAGACCGACTCCTGCCTGCATCTACTACTATTACTCCACACATCGGCCGACTCCTGCCTGCATCTAGAGTATTAAGTTTGTGAAGAACAGAGTAACGCATTAAGTAAGATGACATGATGTAGAGGAATAAACTCAAGCAATATGATGTAAACACCATATTTTTATCCTTGATGGCAATAATACAATACGTGCCTTGCTTCCCCTACTGTCACTGGGAAAGTACACTGCAAGATTGAATCCAAATTAGGCTAAGCACTTCTCCCATTGCAAGAAAAACCAATCTAGTTGGCCAAACTAAACCGATAATTCAAACATAATTACAAAGATATAAAATCACGCATATAAGAATTCAGAGAAGATTCAAATAACATTCATAGATAAATAGATCATAAATCCACAATTCATCAGATCTCGACAAACACGCTGCAAAAGAAGATTACATCGGATATATTTCCAAGAACATCGACGAGAACATGGTATTGAGAATCAAAGAGAGAGAAGAAGCCATCTAGCTACTAGCTATGGACCCTTAGGTCTGTGGTAAACTACTCATGCTTCATCGGAAGGGCAATAGAGTTGATGTAGAAGCCCTCCATGATCGAATCCCCCTCCGGCAGGACGCCAGAAAAGGCCCCTAGATGGGATCTCATGGGAACAGAAGGTTGCAGCAGTGGAAAAGTGTTTTCGTGGATGCCTCTAGTGGTTTGGGAATATTTGTGAATATATAGGATGAAGATCTAGGTCAGGAGGTCACCAAGGGGCCCACAAGGTAGGGGCCGCGCCCTCCCCCCTAGTCGCCGCCCTATGGCTCTTCTGACTTGCACTCCAAGTCTCCTGGGTGTCCTCTGGTCGAAGAAAAATCATCGCGAAGGTTTTATTCTGTTTGGACTTCGCTTGGTATTCTTTTTTTGCGAGGCTCAAAAACAAGGGGAAAACATAAACTGGTACTGGGCTCTACGTTAATAGGTTAGTCCCAAAAATAATATAAAATAGCATATTAATGCATATAAAACATCCAAAACAGATAATATAATAGCATCGAACAATCAAAAATTATAGATACGTTGGAGATGTATCAGCGGCCGTCTCGGAGGTGGGCTACTGCGGGGCCGGCTCGACGGTGGAAGCGGGCGAGTTTGGAGCTGGAGCTGGGCCACTCAAAGGCGAAGGCGACTTGCGGCGAAGGTGACTGACAGCGGAGGTGTGATACGTCTCCAACGTATCTATAATTTTTTTTATTGTTCCATGCTGTTATATTATCATTCTTGGATGTTTTACAATCATTTTATAGCAAGTTTATATCATTTTTTGAGACTAACCTATTGACATAGTTGTCAGGACCCCGACTCAATGCCACATCGATCTAGCATGTAACACCTCATATCACTTTGCGGCCTCACGCACGGTATTCCCACGGGTGTCGCCTTACCTTTGCCCGGGACCGTTTGCGCCTTTTGGCACACGTATATGATAGTGTCGCTAGCATCCATATGATAAGGAGCCCGGGCTGACATGGCTAGTCGTAAACCCAAAGCGGCACAGACTTACAGGGACAGGCATCCATGACCCAGCATCGAACGTGTCGGTCATCAGCGAGTGAATCCAGGCTGTAGCACTGGGCTAGCAGGACTCCGGTGAACCGGGCTGTAGCGGGCTAACAGGACTCCGGTATTCACCGCGTGACATTTCCCCGAAGGGACAGACACAGGAACGAAGAAGGACACATGCCGGCCAGCCTAAGTGTTCCGGAGCAGTAGCAAGCTACCATTGCTCGGTGGAAACACTAGGAGATATTTCTCCGTAAGAGAGGCTACTAAAGATAAACAACTAGATGGTCAGATCCCACACATACCAAGCATTTCAATAACATACACACAATATGCTCGATATGTGCAAATACAACATGGCATCACAACATGACTCTATGACTCAAGTAATCTATTCAATAGGCTCCGAGGAGCGAGATATTACAAACATGGGTCTCATGACCCAACATTCAGAGCATACAAATCAAGCACAAGCGGAAGCTATCATGTCTGAGTACAGACATCTATAAATGAAAAAGGCTGAGAAGCCTGACTATCTACCAAATCCTGCCGAGGCACAAGATCGTAGCTGAGGTAACAAGCTAAACGTCGAAGACCACGCGGAAATACTAGTGAGACTGAAGTCTCTCTGCAAAAACATAAAATAGGCAAACGTGAGTACAAATGTACCCAGCAAGACTTACATCAGAACTATCTACATATGCATCATTATCAACAAAGGGATGGTGGGGTTTAACTGCAGCAAGCCAGCTTTGACTCGGTGGCTATCCTAAACTACGACTGCGAGTAACTTTTTTGAGGTGGCGCACACGAGTCCACATATTCACCATATCAATACACCACTATGGATCCGCTCCTGTCTCCCTACGAGAACGCCATCCATAGCACTCACGCTTATCTTGCGTATTTTAGAGTATCCACTTTCACTTGTCTATGAACTGATATAAGCAACCCAGAAGTCCTTTTCCGCGGACACGGCTATTCGAATAGATTAGGTTAACCCTGCAGGGGTGTACTTCTTCACACACGCTCTCACCACTTACCGCCGTTTACACGACATGTACTCGGCAACCTTCAAGCGGAAGCCCAACGTGGGTGTCGGCCACGACCTACCTAATCACCTAAGTCTCTAGTCCAGGTTTATCGCCTATTCGGGTTCCATCCATGAGGAGATCCGGCCGGAGTTTCGCTCACAGCCCCAAACGATGTGAACAGGGTTCCCGAGACACCAAACGGGCGCCCGGTACACCGTGCCACGTGCCTACCGCATCACAGCCCACCCCTACGGTCAGCGCTGCCCACGGCCTCCAGCATACTACAAACACCAGAAACTACTTGCAACTCCTGGACAGAGGACAAGGGTGATCAAGAAGCCGAGAGGGTCCATTGGTTTCGGGCCCAATGCGTGGTAGTAGCTGAATCATGGATCACAAACACAGAACTCAGTTCCTGAGGACGGCTGCAATGAGACAACCCACCATGTACTCCTACATGGCCTCTCACCGCTACCTTTACCAAATCGTGTTCACACACTTAGCTCACACACAGTAGGACAGGTTCACACGCCTCTGATTCATCCCCGATGAATCAGACCTGACTCAACTCTAAGCAATAGCAGGCATGACAAACAAACATGAATGAGTAGGCACATCAGGGCTCAAACAACTCCTACTCATGCTAGTGGGTTTCATCTATTTACTGTGGCAATGACAGGTCATGCAAAGGACAAAGGGGTTCAGCTACCGCAGCAAGTAACAGATGAATCGGTGTTGTCCTAATGCAGTAAAAGAGAGCAGGAGCGAGAGAGTAGGATTGTATCGGAATGAACAAGGGGGTTTTGCTTGCCTGGCACTTTTGAAGATAACATTGAGTCTTCATCAGTGTCAACGATCACATCATCGGTATCACGTCTATCGAGAGGGGACAAATACCGGCAACACAGAAGGGAACACAATCAATGCAATGCACAATATGATGCATGATCATGACATGGCAAAATGAATGTGTTTTGAGCCAATGCAACTAGCAACAGATTAAATGAAGTTGGTTTGAATACAAGATTCAAATTCAAACTCCATATGTAATTATTTAAATGCCCTTTATTTGATTTGTGCTAAACAGCAGCTATAAGTTGTTCTAACATGCATGAAAATGGTACAGATGGATTCCTTGAATTTTTCTGATAATTTTTCATATATAAATTATTTAATTTGGAGTTACGGTTAATTTTCTATGAATTTTAGAAGTTTATATTCATTTTCTGGAATTTCAGAATTAAATTAAATCCAGAAAACGTTACTGCGTCAGCATGACGTTGACATGACGTCAGCAAGTCAACAGGGGCCGGCTCGGGTCAAACCTGACGTGTGGGGTCCACACGTCAGTGACACAGGGGCTAATCCCGCGTTGACTCGGGCTTTGACCCGCTACGGGGCCCGCTCTCAGTGTCACAGGGTTAGTTAGCAGGGTCATTAGCCCCTAACGACGCCGCCACGTCAGCACGCCGGAGACCAGCCGACGGTGACCACAGAACACGGCGGGGCATGCCGGACTTGCGCTAGAGGCGTCAGTTTGGCGCGCTGAGGGCACCAGGGGATGGCCCTTGCTCCCGCGCATCCAGAGGACCGAGTGGGAGGTTGTGGGGTCGCCGGAACTCATGCCGGCGACGAGCTTTGGCGGCGATGGTGTTCGGTGGTGCTCGGGCGCGTCGCTACGGTGCATCAGTGAGCAAATGGAGAGGCTGGGCAGCACCTGCTAGACATGGGGAGCACTAAGAGCAGCTCAGTGAGGCCAGGGGAGCACGGAGGCTATGCGTGCAGCAGCAATGGCGGACGGTGGCTTCGGTGCTCGTGGGGAACGGCGCTACGGCACGGAGGGGAGCATGCTGAGTTAGGGGAGAGGGTCAGTGACTCACGGCGATGACGAGGGGACGCTCGGCGAGGTCGGGGACGGTCCGGAGCCGGCGAATTTGACGAAGATGGCCGGCGGTCCCGAGGTTGAAGAAGGCATCGAGGGCGGTGTTGTGGCACGTCCGGGGCCTCGTGGCTCGTTGAGGAGGTAGAGGGAGGACCGGCGGAGCTTCCTGGGGCGTCGGTGAGCCGTGGGGTGGCCGGTAGCCACGGTGGCTCTCGTCGGTGGCGGCGGCTCCGTTCGGTCGCGGGAGGGGAAACAGAGGAGCGAGGGGGAGGGAGGTCCAGAGAGCGAGGGAGAAGTGAGAGGGGGTCGGGGCTGCGTGGCGTCGCGGGAGGGACCAGGGAAGGAGGAGGCAGCCAGGCAGGGAGGAGGTGGCCTCCTCGGCCGCGCGCGTGCGAGCACGCAGCTGCTCCCACTGGCAAGAGGAAGACGACAGGGGGGGGAGTAGCGGTGGCGGGCTGGGCCGGCTGGGCCGGTTCTGGTGGGCTGCACGGGTGAGGCCAGGTAAGTCCTTCTCTCTCTCTCTTTTATTTTTTCTTCTGTTTTGTTTTATTTAATTTCGTTTTGCCACTGTTTTGAATTTTAAACAAATTCAAACAATGCCAAAAACTCCTCTGAATAATTTTATTTGGCTAGATGGACTTTTCCAAAAGCTCATAAAATATTTCAGGGGTATTTGAAATTATATTCTAATTATATGAATATAATTCAAATTCAAATAGCTAATGATTTAAATTCAAAGTCCCAAAAATAAATCCTTAAAAATGTTCAATATTTTGGTTGGGACCAGAACCCTTACCAAAAATTATCAAACATTTAAGAAGAGCCTTTTGGAGCAATGAATGAGATTTCTAGGGTTTTTGCCCCTCTTTTATTTAGGGTTTTGAGGCTTCCAATATTCCTCAATTCAAGTTTCAAAAATATAGACATGATGCACACATGAAGCTAGGCTAGAGCAATGCCAGAAGCTAGGGATGTGACAACTCACCCCCACTAAACAAGAATCTCTTCTCGAGATTCAAGCGTAGGGTAGGATGAAGGGGAAACACAAACTAGTACAATCTTCACGATCTAGGGTGCACTTCAGTTGAACGTTGATTCATTCACCATCATTGTCTTGATGTCTTGTTTTGAGAAATCCTGCCAACATGACATGGAGGGAAGAAGGAGACTCTAGAAGGTCGATCTTCTTGAAGATCAAACAACTCACGGAATGAGACATAGCAACATCTCTTGAGCTGGGAGACGAAGCACAGATCTGAAGAAATGGAGTGAGACAGATGACGAGGGTTCACTAGGTAGACAACAACTTCACGCTTAAGGTGGTAATCGGTTGTCAACATAGCGAGGAGTTGAGTTGCCGTGACACCATAACGATACACCTTAGGGAAAGGTGACTCGTAGAGATATCCCCTTAAGTGGCAAAAAGAATTACTTTTGATTCAGAGATCGTTGAAACTCTTTATACCAGCCTAAGGCAATCACAAGCGATCATTTTAGAGGGGTTCGGTAGAATGGCATACTCGAACTTGGATGATGTGGATTACCTTGTTGAAGACAACGTAATGGATGAATTTCCTTATCACCGGAGATGGAAGAGACCCATGGTAGAATGGCACATTGATGGTGCAAGCTAGGAACAGAATGCAAATGCTGGTAATGATTCTGATAACTGGGGAAGAACCCAACAATAGAGAGTGAATTCACGGTTTGAAAGGTCATAGCATTTCCGAGGAAACTGAGAGGAATCCCAGTTAGAGCCGATGATAACACGTAGCGCTTGTGCGTGCTCTCAAGAACTTGAGCATTTCCACAATCATCAAGGTTTTATCAATAACCGCGTCAAGGGTGCTGACAACACAACATACTACCATGATGAATAGCGATGGACGATGCAGATGCGAAGGAGGATAACACTTTCTCAGATTTCACCTTAGCGAGGCCAAGCAAATAAAATCTGGATGATCGACCGAGAGACATTTAGCACTCCGCTTCTAATGTTCTCCTTGATGTGCTAGTATAACCCATTCATAGATATGGTTTGATATCTAAAACATCAAGTAAAAGGTCGGACTTCGGGAACACAAAAATCCATAGGGGCAACTAGGGAGTAAATCCTACAAAATCCCTAGGGGGGGGTGGTCAATTTCCTCAAACAAGATACTATAATAATAGGTCTACCGGATGGGTGTGTTGGCCACGACAACCACTTTACCGGTTATCGCGCGATCAATATTATAATTCTTGGGAAATATTCCAACCATCATATCTGCCTGAGATTCAGATCTGGTTGGGGTCAGGATATTCCAGACTCATCGAGTCTAGGAAGAAAAACGGAAGTTTGCAACACAAATCGACGAGATGACGTTGCGGGATTCTCGGGGAATGAACTACGATAGCAAGCTCCAAAACATGAGCTGGTTCTGCTACAAACAGGTGAACACGATGTCCAAGACAAGCATGACCACAAAGTAGTCTTATAATAAAACACTACCGAGTTCAGGAGGGGGAACCATCATTAATGACATCGAAGTCTCCACGCGTGGAAGTCCAAAGAGTTCACCTTGGACAGACTCCTTTATCTTTGAACAACTCAATCAGTGGTTTGGTGTGCTAGGATATACATATAGAATGGAGGTTGCAAATCTCCAGACCACAGAATACTTCGCACGTATGCATGACTGACTTGGGATGATTCCAGAGGAAGCAAAACTAACTTTCTCAAATTCACGGCGGTAACTTTCACCAAATGCACGTGTATAAGAGGAAGTCACTCCTTTCATCAACAAATACTTCATGAGCTAGCATGAAGAAAATGCTTTCAAAAGTTTCCAACACTAGCTTAATGTCCAACAAAATCATGGAGGAGATAAGGATGTTGTCAATGGACACAACAACAATTCATCTGGGTTTCCTTTTAAAAGGGATTCCATAGTTAAGTGAACAAGTGATAGCATTGGTCAGACCCAAAAGATATAATGGTGTATGCTCGAGGGATCAACCACGAGTAAGACAACATTACAAATATCGTTGGTTCTGGTCTGATTGGATGATAGCCCATACTCAATCAAAGGTTTGGGTAAGATAATAGATCCAACAATTGTTCACAGGGACCAATCGATGAAGATATCATCTTTCTTCAACACACACTACACAAGATTATCCCTTTGGAACGAACTAAGTCAGGCAAGCTTTTATCCTCCAACTCTCCAAGTTGTTGTTTAGCTTATCCAACTAGCTCAGGGTATCCAACACGGATTCTTGGAGAAGGGGTGGTTTACAGGAATAAACCAACTTGATCACGAACTCAACATAGCGGTCGGGTGACAACCTGGTAATACTTCTGAGAAGATATTCAGAAAATCACGAACCACCGGTATGTTACTAAGCTCGAGAACAATCTTGCTTTTCAGGGCAAGACGATATGATCAATAGAGCAAGGATTGGCACTATCCTAACTCATTAATCAAGAGTGCATCAGGAAATAAGGACTAGGTAGCACGATCAGACTTAGAATGATAATTCAATAACCAGCATGCTAAGAATGAGAATATTGTCCATTAACTACCAAGCAACGGAGTTGCTAGGAGTATTGATTTCGCACATCACGGTACACTTGTTGGCACTCCGGTTACAATGATACGGGAACCGAGGAATGAACAATGATGGCAAGAAGTATTACTGTGTCAAGAATTCATAAGACGTGGTGCAATTCTCATGACAATCCTGACATAAAGAGGGTAACACTTCAAGGTAGAACAGAACAAAAGCTGAATTAGCAATTTGTTCTGCGGAATACAACTACTTTGACCCAATCCTAGATATGGATGAGGTACTGGAGTTTGTTTCTCCTAGTCATTCCAGAATAGAATGGCTTGACAGACCACAAGAGTCATAGGCATCGATGAACGAACGCACGCATACTCTTGACTATCAATTGATAGACGAGGGTCAGAATGCAACTAAAGAGAACAACTCAAAGGAACATATAACTTTCTGAGTTGTGGATGCATAGATTAGTATGCCGAACCAAGTTCAACATATTTCTTCCGGATAACCCATGTAGAAAGGTAGAACTGGCAGAGTCACGATTTATGAATGGAGAACTCCTCAAGAGTACTCTAATTGTGATTTTTTTTTGATCCAATAAACATCTGCCATAAGTAGTTCATGGTATTTGGAAGAAGAAGATACCACGGACTTCAAGGACTATCGCAAAGGTTACTAATATCCTAAAGGCACTAGCAATTACTATCAACATGAAGTAGGTAGAGTGAATCTCGGGTTCAGAACCCAGGAGTAGAATACCTACTACTAAGTAGCATCACGGGATGCTTCCGAGAATAAAGGCCAGAATCTTCACACTAGGACACAAATCATGGCTAGACCACTAGATGATCCCCTAAGCACTTAGGGTCATAATAATAATTCGAACATATATGTCGAGGCAATAATTACCTCAACACACCGATTAGGGTGGTTAATCTGGCCCATGGGAACATCGGAAACAGAAGGAAGGGATTTGCAAATGCATCGGACTATTTAGAAACCTGGGATGACTCGGACAGCATAACGGCTATAATTGCTCAAAAAGATTTGAGACAATCACAAAAATGGTGGCATAACCACTCAGAAGCACAATATCAAGGTTCCGAGATCAACAATTAACATACGGAAGTAGTAGGAACTGAACTGAGACTTAAATCCAACAATCTTATAAGTCTACTGATTAGTAACACGTGATCCTAATAGAAAGAAGAGATAGCCTAGTTCTTAATCCCCGCAGGAAAGATAAGATGACTCAGATCAGAAGGGCATGAGGTATAAGGAGTAAAAAGAGCCTTACGTTCCATCCCACAATCAATTCCCTTATATAACTAAAGAATTTCTAAACTCAACTTCGACCAGTTTGGCTTGGTAATCCTACAGGCAGTCAAGCTCTGATACCAACGCTGTCAGGACCCCGACTCAATGCCACATCGATCTAGCATGTAACACCTCATATCACTTTGCGGCCTCACGCACGGTATTCCCACGGGTGTCGCCTTACCTTTGCCCGGGACCGTTTGCGCCTTTTGGCACACGTATATGACAGTGTCGCTAGCATCCATATGATAAGGAGCCCGGGCTGACATGGCTAGTCGTAAACCCAAAGCGGCACAAACTTACAGGGACAGGCATCCATGACCCAGCATCGAACGTGTCGGTCATCAGCGAGTGAATCCAGGCTGTAGCACTGGGCTAGCAGGACTCCGGTGAACCGGGCTGTAGCGGGCTAACAGGACTCCGGTATTCACCGCGTGACATTTCCCCGAAGGGACAGACACAGGAACGAAGAAGGACACATGCCGGCCAGCCTAAGTGTTCCGGAGCAGTAGCAAGCTACCATGGCTCGGTGGAAACACTAGGAGACATTTCTCCGTAAGAGAGGCTACTAAAGATAAACAACTAGATGGTCAGATCCCACACATACCAAGCATTTCAATAACATACACACAATATGCTCGATATGTGCAAATACAACATGGCATCACAACATGACTCTATGACTCAAGTAATCTATTCAATAGGCTCCGAGGAGCGAGATATTACAAACATGGGTCTCATGACCCAACATTTATTGCATACAAATCAAGCACAAGTGGAAGCTATCATGTCTGAGTACAGACATCTATAAATGAAAAAGGCTGAGAAGCCTGACTATCTACCAAATCCTGCCGAGGCACAAGATCGTAGCTGAGGTAACAAGCTAAACGTCGAAGACCACGCGGAAATACTAGTGAGACTGAAGTCTCTCTGCAAAAACATAAAATAGGCAAACGTGAGTACAAATGTACCCAGCAAGACTTACATCAGAACTATCTACATATGCATCATTATCAACAAAGGGATGGTGGGGTTTAACTGCAGCAAGCCAGCTTTGACTCGGTGGCTATCCTGAACTACGACTGCGAGTAACTTTTTGAGGTGGCGCACACGAGTCCACATATTCACCATATCAATACACCACTATGGATCCGCTCCCGTCTCCCTACGAGAACGCCATCCATAGCACTCACGCTTATCTTGCGTATTTTAGAGTATCCACTTTCACTTGTCTATGAACTGATATAAGCAACCCAGAAGTCCTTTTCCGCGGACACGGCTATTCGAATAGATTAGGTTAACCCTGCAGGGGTGTACTTCTTCACACACGCTCTCACCACTTACCGCCGTTTACACGACATGTACTCGGCAACCTTCAAGCGGAAGCCCAACGTGGGTGTCGGCCACGACCTACCTAATCACCTAAGTCTCTAGTCCAGGTTTATCGCCTATTCGGGTTCCATCCATGAGGAGATCCAGCCGGAGTTTCGCTCACAGCCCCAAACGATGTGAACAGGGTTCCTGAGACACCAAACGGGCGCCCGGTACACCGTGCCACGTGCCTACCGCATCACAGCCCACCCCTATGGTCAGCCCTGCCCACGGCCTCCAGCATACTACAAACACCAGAAACTACTTGCAACTCCTGGACAGAGGACAAGGGTGATCAAGAAGCCGAGAGGGTCCATTGGTTTCGGGCCCAATGCGTGGTAGTAGCTGAATCATGGATCACAAACACAAAACTCAGTTCCTGAGGACGGCTGCAATGAGACAACCCACCATGTACTCCTGCATGGCCTCTCACCGCTACCTTTACCAAATCATGTTCACACACTTAGCTCACACACAGTAGGACAGGTTCACACGCCTCTGATTCATCCCCGATGAATCAGACCTGACTCAACTCTAAGCAATAGCAGGCATGACAAACAAACATGAATGAGTAGGCACATCAGGGCTCAAACAACTCCTACTCATGCTAGTGGGTTTCATCTATTTACTGTGGCAATGACAGGTCATGCAAAGGACAAAGGGGTTCAGCTACCGCAGCAAGTAACAGATGAATCGGTGTTGTCCTAATGCAGTAAAAGAGAGCAGGAGCGAGAGAGTAGGATTGTATCGGAATGAACAAGGGGGTTTTGCTTGCCTGGCACTTTTGAAGATAACATTGAGTCTTCATCAGTGTCAACGATCACATCATCGGTATCACGTCTATCGAGAGGGGAAAAATACCGGCAACACAGAAGGGAACACAATCAATGCAATGCACAATATGATGCATGATCATGACATGGCAAAATGAATGTGTTTTGAGCAAATGCAACTAGCAACAGATTAAATGAAGTTGGTTTGAATACAAGATTCAAATTCAAACTCCATATGTGATTATTTAAATGCCCTTTATTTGATTTGTGCTAAACAGCAGCTATAAGTTGTTCTAACATGCATGAAAATGGTATAGATGGATTCCTTGAATTTTTCTGATAATTTTTCATATATAAATTATTTAATTTGGAGTTACGGTTAATTTTCTATGAATTTTAGAAGTTTATATTCATTTTCTGGAATTTCAGAATTAAATTAAATCCAGAAAACATTACTGCGTCAGCATGACGTTGGCATGACGTCAGCAAGTCAACAGGGGCCGGCTCGGGTCAAACCTGACGTGTGGGGTCCACACGTCAGTGACACAGGGGCTAATCCCGCGTTGACTCGGGCTTTGACCCGCTACGGGGCCCGCTGTCAGTGTCACAGGGTTAGTTAGCAGGGTCATTAGCCCCTAACGACGACGCCACGTCAGCACGCCGGAGACCAGCCGACGGCGACCACAGAACACGGCGGGGCACGCCGGACTTGCGCGAGAGGCGTCAGTTTGGCGCGCTGAGGGCACCAGGGGATGGCCCTTGCTCCCGCGCATCCAGAGGACCGAGTGGGAGGTCGTGGGGTCGCCGGAACTCATGCCGGCGACGAGCTTTGGCGGCGATGGTGTTCGGTGGTGCTCGGGCGCGTCGCTACGGTGCATCAGTGAGCAAATGGAGAGGCTGGGCAGCACCTGCTAGACATGGGGAGCACTAAGAGCAGCTCAGTGAGGCCAGGGGAGCACGGAGGCTATGCGTGCAGGAGCAATGGCGGACGGTGGCTTCGGTGCTCGTGGGGAACGGCGCTACGGCACGGAGGGGAGCATGCTGAGTTAGGGGAGAGGGTCAGTGACTCACGGCGATGACGAGGGGACGCTCGGCGAGGTCGGGGACGGTCCGGAGCCGGCGAATTTGACGAAGATGGCCGGCAGTCCCGAGGTTGAAGAAGGCATCGAGGGCGGTGTTGTGGCACGTCCGGGGCCTCGTGGCTCGTTGAGGAGGTAGAGGGAGGACCGGCGGAGCTTCCTGGGGCGTCGGTGAGCCGTGGGGTGGCCGGTGGCCACGGTGGCTCTCGTCGGTGGCGGCGGCTCCGTTCGGTCGCGGGAGGGGAAACAGAGGAGCGAGGGGGAGGGAGGTCCAGAGAGCAAGGGATTAGTGAGAGGGGGTCGGGGCTGCGTGGCGTTGCGGGAGGGACCAGGGAAGGAGGAGGCAGCCAGGCAGGGAGGAGGTGGCCTCCTCGGCCGCGCGCGTGCGAGCACGCAGCTGCTCCCACTGGCAAGAGGAAGACGACAGGGGGGGAGTAGCGGTGGCGGGCTGGGCCGGCTGGGCCGGTTCTGGTGGGCTGCACGGGTGAGGCCAGGTAAGTCCTTCTCTCTCTCTCTTTTATTTTTTTCTTCTGTTTTGTTTTATTTAATTTCGTTTTGCCACTGTTTTTAATTTTAAACAAATTCAAACAATGCCAAAAACTCCTCTGAATAATTTTATTTGGCTAGATGGACTTTTCCAAAAGCTCATAAAATATTTCAGGGGTATTTGAAATTATATTCTAATTATATGAATATAATTCAAATTCAAATAGCTAATGATTTAAATTCAAAGTCCCAAAAATAAATCCTTAAAAATGTTCAATATTTTGGTTGGGACCAGAACCCTTACCAAAAATTATCAAACATTTAAGAAGAGCCTTTTGGAGCAATGAATGAGATTTCTAGGGTTTTTGCCCCTCTTTTATTTAGGGTTTTGAGGCTTCCAATATTCCTCAATTCAAGATTCAAAAATATAGACATGATGCACACATGAAGCTAGGCTAGAGCAATGCCAGAAGCTAGGGATGTGACAATAGTGCCTAGTGCCAATTGCCATGTTTTGCTTGTTTTTTACTTCGCAGAAAATCAATACCAAACGGAGTCCAAACGCAACAAAATTTTTTGGTGATTTTATCTGGCCCATAAGACACCTGTTGGACCAAAGAAGTACCAAGGGGGGCTCCGAGGGGAGCACAACCCACATGTGCACGATTGGGGGCCCAGGTATGCCCTGGTGGGTTGTGCCCACCTCGGCCGCCTCGCACCGCCTCTTTGCTCCATAAATATCCCAATATTCTAGAAACCCGAGGGGAGGCGACGAAAAACAATCCCAGGCGCCGCAAGTTCCAGAAACCACAGATCCAATCTAGACACCATGTCATGGGAAACCATAGCCACCTATGGGACCAAAGGGCCCCTTTCTGGTTCGGCAGGGGGGTGTCATGTTGCACAAAGAGCAGAGGAGCGTGGGGGCAGCACGACAGGGATCACACGAGCAATTTTACCTAGGTTCGGGCCGCCGCGAGGCGTAAAACCCTACTCCGGCTTTGGTGGATTGATGGTGGAAGGATGGTGGTGGAGCGTAGTAGACTTTCCCGGCAAGGGCGGTAGTGGCTACGTGCGTATGGGTGTCTAACTTTCCAACCACGCGAACCCTTTCTATGGTTTCCATGGGCCTCCTTTTATATGTTAAGGGGTCACCACAATGGCAAATCAGTCATTGTACACTGATAAGATAGTGAACAGTGCTATCATACGTAACTCTGCAGGCTGATAGAGCGCATTAAATGTGCCGCTCAATGTCACATCGTTGTTTGCCTGGCAAGCCTTGCCAGGCTTATTTTGCCAGCTCCACACCTACTTGTTTGACACGTCGCAGGAGGGGTGTCATCTGTAGGCTTTCCTGTAGAAAGAGGTTGTCATGTGGCGCATGGCTGCCACTTAATCACTTTGCAGCTTGGCACTGCATTGATTGACGACGTGGGTCGTGGGGGAGTGGTTGATGAGGTGTTTCTTGTCTCTGTGAGTCCCGGCAGGCCCTGCCGGGATGTCTTGGACATTCTCTTCTGGGGTGGCTCTGCCCTTGGCTAGCCTATTTACCTGGCAAGGGAGGCTTTTCTCCTGGCGGTATCTTGCTTCTCTGGCTTGATCTTGGTCCTCTTGTTCTGCATGTTGGTCCTTCAAAGATTTTGGTCTCTTGTACTCTAGCATGGCTTGATGCCACAATCTTGTTCCCTTGCGTGTGCATAGTCAGGGCAACATACCCATGGTTTGTTGCATCCAAAGAAGCCCCCGGGCCTGCCCCGATCGCGCTGTTGAACATCGTCGGGGTAGGCCCTAATAAGTGCACAGGCAGGGGCGCCAAAGAGGCTGGCCTCTTGGGGTCCTCTTTGCTTCTTCATTAATCTTGAGTCTGGGCCAGTATCCGGTTTTCCCGCGCATCGTGTAAAGCCAATAGTGGTGGGGCCGCCCTTGGAATGGCTCGTGAATGGCTTCAACGCACGGGGTAGAAACCGCCAATTCACTCTTCCCAACAGACCCTTATCCTTAGCCACGTATGTTGCATGCATCGCGTGGGGTAGGTAACGGAGGTGCGTGGCACGAGAGAGCATTATGGTGAGGGCCCGGTCTTCTTGAATTGTTGGAGGAGGACGGTGGTTACCCGTCGTGGAATCATCCCCTGATACGTCCACTTTGCATCATGCTTTTATATCGATATTTATTGCAATATGGGATATTACTACACATTATGTCACAATACTTATGCCTTTTCTCTCTTATTTTACAAGGTTTACATGAAGAGGGAGAATGCCAGCAACTGGATTCTGGGCTGGAAAAGGAGCAAATATTAGAGACCTATTCTGCACAACCCCAAAAGTCCTGAAACTCCAGTTTTGGAACATATTAAAAATATTGGGCAAAGAAAGCACCAGAGGGGGGCCATCCACATTCCACGAGGGTGGAGGGCGCGCCCCCTGCCTCGTGGGCCACTTGGAAGCCCCCCGATGCCCATCTTCTAGTATATGGTGTCTTTTTCCCTAGAAAAAATCATAAGGAAGCATTCGGGATGAAGCGCCCCGATGCCCATCTTCTAGTATATGGTGTCTTTTGCCCTAGAAAAAAATCATAAGGAAGCTTTCGGGATGAAGCGCCCCCGTCTCGAGGCGGGACCTTGGCGGAACCAATCTAGGGCTCCAGCAGAGCTGTTCTGCGGGGGAATCATCCCTCCACGAGGGGGAAATCATCACCATCGTCATCACCATCGATCCTCTCATGGAGAGGGGGTCAATCTCCATCAACATCTTCACCAGCACCATCTCCTCTAAAACCCTAGTTCATCTCTTGTATCCGATCTTTGTCTCAAAACCTCAGATTGGTATGTGTGGATTGCTAGTAGTGTTGATTACTCCTTGTAGTTGATGCTAGTTGGTTTATTCAGTGGAAGATCATACGTTCAGATCCTTTATTCATATTAATAACCCTCTGATTATGACCATGAATATGATTTGTTAGTAGTTACGTTTGTTCCTGAGGACATGGGAGAAGTCTTGTTATAAGTAGTTGTCACATCCCTAGTTCTGTTATGCTCTGGGCTAGGTAGACATGTGTTGTATCATGTTTAAATTGCATTTAAACTTGAAATGGGAATTGATCCAAACCCTAGCACAAATGAATCCAACTAGGTTCAAATAAAGATCATTTCAATGAACCCAAAATGCCTTTGGAAAAGTTCATCATTTTTGAATTGGTCTAGATCCCCTACCAAAAATTGTGCAGACTTTTCTAGGGCCATTCTGGATTTTTGAATTAAATCATAAAGTATTTGAAATTGGGCATTTAAATACTATAAATATTTTATTTACCCAAATAATTCTGATAATGGTTGAGGGCTGCCGAAAAACATTTCAACAGTGCCCACAATTTATTTCAGGATTTTTAGAAAAGGTTTAGTATTTTTACTAAACCCAGAAACAAACACAAAAAATGGAAAACAAAAAATAAAAGAGAGAGAGGCTCACCTGGGCACTTACCTGGCGCTCTAGTCCAGCTGGCGGCCCATCTGAGCTCGCCGGCCCAGCCCACATCCTCCTCTCTGTCGTCTTCCTCCCCCTCGGCTGAAGCAGCAGCGTGTCGGACAAGCGCGCGCCGACGCCACCTCCTGCCTGCCTGCTTCCCCAGCCAGCACGACAGGCCCAGGGGATGAGCACGACCCTGCACTTCTCCCCTCTCTCCCTGGAGCTCTCCCCCTCCTCTGGTTCTTCCTCCCTCGCCTTGTCCCCACCTCACCGAACCGCGCCGCCGCCGCCGATGAGCAACCACCGCGGCCAGAGCCACTCCATCGCTCCCTCTCTGCGTCCCCGAGGTCCGCATCATCGCCCTCGTCGCCCACGCCGAGCCAATAAACCGGGGAAGCACCATGTCGCCGTCCCGGATGTCTTCTTCAACCTTGGTGCCGGCGATTCCCGCCGCTTGATTCGCCACCGTCAGGCCTTCCCCGAGCTCGCTGAGACCCTTGCCCGATGCGCTGTGAGCTCCTGCTCTTCCCCCCCCCCAGCCTGCCGCCGGTTCCTCCCTCTACCATGCTAGTCGCCGGAGCCGTGAGCTCACCGCCGCCGGACTTCAAGCCGCCGTGGCCAGAGGCCATTTTCGTCGCGTCCAAGCACTGCTACATTCTCAGCATGTTCCCAGAAACTCAACACCACCGTCAGCTAGTTCCCCCATGCACCGCAGCGTCGTTGCCGAGCTTGCCCAAGCTTCGGCCGCCGCGCTTGCTGTCACCGCTGTCACTACGGTCCACCCTAGCGCGAGCTTATGGCTCTGTTGGATGCGGACGAGCACAGCGTCTCACAGGACCAAACCGCGCTTGAAACCGTGGCCTACAGCTCGATCCCGAGTGTCGCCGCCGCGAGCCGTGGTCGCCGTTGTTTAATCGCCGGCGCGTCCGACGTGGCCACGTGATTAGCAGCTAATCACCCCACTAAACAACCCCCTGAGCTAATGACACATGGGCCCCACGCCCTAATTAACTCCAGTTTTATTTTTGCTTAGATTAGTTATAACCTAACGGGACCCAGGCGCCAGCGTTGACCAAGCTGACGTGGCTGTTGACTGGGCCCACTTCTCGGCGACACTAACCAGCTCCAGCCACTGACCAATGGACCCCACTGGTCAGGTTTGACCTGGACCGACTTAGTTGACCTGCCGACATCACACTAACGTCAGGCTGACGCAGTAAATCCTTTTCTGGAATTAATTTAATTCTATTTAATTCAGAAAATTCCCGAAGTTAGTATAAACTTCAAAAATTCATATAAATTCAACCGTAGCTTAGAATGAAATAATTTATATATGAAAAATGATAAAAAAATCCAATCTATCCATCTGCACTGGTTTCATGCATGATAAAGCAACTTAAACCTGCTGTTTATATCAAAACATGATAAGGCACTATTTAAATTCATAATTTGAGTTTGGGATTGAACCTTTGGTTCAAAATGACCCAAATCCATCTGATTGTTGTTGCACTAGGCCAACACACTCATATTGCCATGTCATGAGCATGCATCATATTGTGCATTGCATTGATTGTGTTTCTTTCTTAGTTGCTGGTAATTGCCCCCTCTCGATAGACGCGTTTCGAAGATGTGATCAATGACACCAATGAAGAACTATACTATCTTTAGAAGTGCCAGGCAAGCAAAAACCCCTTGTTCATTCCGATACAATCCCACTCTCGCGCTCCTGCTCTATTTTACTGCATTAGGACAACAACGTTTCAACTGTTACGTGTTGCGTAGTTGAATCCCTTTCCTCTGGATGACCTGTCATTCCCACAGTAAATAGATGAAAACCACTAGCATGAGTAGGAGTTGTTTGAGCCCTGATGTGCCTACTCATTCATGCTTGTTTGTCATGCCTGCTATTGCTTAGAGTTGTGTCAGGTCTGATTCATTGGGGATGAATTGGAAAGTTGTGAACATGTCCTACAATTGGGAGCTAAGTGTGTGAACACGATTTGGTAAAGGTAGCGGCAAGAGGCCATGTAGGAGTACATGGTGGGTTGTCTCATTGAAACCATCCTCAGGAACTGAGTTCTATGTTTGTGATCCATGAACAGTTACTACCACACATTGGGCTCTGGGGACTCCAAGCTCTCTTGACTTATTAATCAACTCGATCTCTGTCCAGGAGTTGCAACTAGTTTCTGGTGTTTGTAGGTAGTGCTAGTAGTCTACCAAGTGGCACCCGATACAGGTGGGCTTGGGATAGACTAGGCACCATGGCACGGTGTACCAAGCGTAGATCCACCCGTCGAGGTGGGCTTGGGAACCCTGCAGACATCGTTTGGGGCCGTGAGCGACACCCCGGCCGGATCTCCTTGCAGATGGAACCCGAATAGGCGATAAACCTGGACGAGAGACTTGTGTGGTTAGTCAGGTCATGGCCGACACCCTCGCTGGGCTTTTGCTTGAAGGTTGCCAAGTACATGTCGTGTAAACGGTGGTAAGTGGTGACAGCGTGTGTGAAGAAGTACACCCCTGCAGGGTTAACATCATCTATTCGAATAGCCATGTCCGCAGAAAAGGACTTCTGGGTTGCCTGTAGAGTTCATAGAGAAGTGAAAGTGGATACTCTAAAATACGTAAGATAAGTGTGAGTGTTACGGATGGCGTTCTCGTAGGAAGACGTGAGCGGATCAATAGTGGTGTATTGGTTGGTGAATATGTGGACTCGTGTGCGCCACCTCAAAAGAGTTACTTGCAGTCGTAGTGCGGGATAGCCACCGAGTCAAAGCTGGCTTGCTATAGTTAAACTCCACCACCCCCTTTGTTGATAATGATGCATATGTAGATAGCTCTGATGTAAGTCTTGCTGGGTACATTTGTACTCACGTTTGCCTATTTTATGTTTTTTGTAGAGAGACTTCAGTCTCATTAGTAGTTCTGCATGGACTTTGACGTTTACCTTGTTACCTCAGCTACGATCTTGTGCCCTCGACAGGATCTGGTAGATAGTTAGGCTTCTCAGCCTTTTTCATTTATAGTTGTCTGTACTCAGACAAGTTAAGCTTCCGCATGTGCTTCGACTTGTATGCTCTGAATGTTGGGTCATGAGACCCATGTTTGTAATATCTCGCTCCTCGGAGCCTATTGAATAAAATACTTGAGTCGTAGAGTCATGTTGTGATGCCATGTTGTATTTGCACATATCGAGCATAGTGTGTGTATGTTATTGAAATGCTTGGTATGTGTGGGATCTAACAACCTAGTTGTTTATCCTTGGTAGCCTCTCTTACTGGGAAATGTCTCCTAGTGCTTCCACTGAGCCATGGAAGCTCGCTACTGCTCCGAAACACTTAGGCTGGCCGACATGTGTCCTTCTTCGTTCCTGTGTCTGTCCCTTCGGGGAAATGTCACGCGGTGTCTACCGGAGTCCTGTTAGCCTGCTACAGCCCAGATTCTCTGGAGTCCTGCTAGCCTAGCTGCTACAGCCCGGATTCACTCATTTTTGATCGACACGTTCGATGTTGGGTCATGTATGCCTGTCCCTGTAAGTTAGCACCACTTTGGGTTCACGACTAGTCATGTCAGCCCGGGTTCCATGTCATATGGATGCTAGCGACACTATCATATACGTGAGCCAAAAGGCGCAAACGGTCCCGGGCCTGGTAAGGCGACACCCGTGAGAATACTGTGCGTGAGGCCACAAAGTGATATGAGGTGTTACATGCTAGATCGGTGTGGCATTGGATCGGGGTCCTGACAGTAGTCATGTGAATTTGGTATTCGTTTGATATTTTGATGAGATGTATGTTATCTTTCCTCTAGTGGTGTTATGTGAACGTCGACTACATGACACTTCACCATTGTTTGGGCCTAGAGGAAGGCATTTGGAAGTAATAAATAGATGATGGGTTGCTAGAGTGACAGAAGCTTAAACCCTAGTTTATGTGTTGCTTCGTAAGGGGCTGATTTGGATTCATATATTTCATGCTATGGTTAGGTTTACCTTAATTCTTCTTTCGTAGTTGCGGATGCTTGTGAGAGGGGTTAATCATAAGTGGGATGCTTGTCCAAGGAAGGGCAGTACCCAAGCACCGGTCCACCCACATATCAAATTATCAAAGTAATGAACGCGAATCATATGAGCATGATGAAAACTAGCCTGACAGAAATTCCCATGTGTCCTCGGGAGCGCTTTCCTTTATATAAGAGTTCGTCCTGGCTCGTCCTTTTCTACAAAAAGGATTGGGCCACCTTGCTGCACCTTATTTTTTTACTTGTTACCTGTTACAAAACTATCTGTTACCGATAATTTCAGTGCTTGCAGAGAATACCTTGCTGAAAACCGCTTGTCATTTCCTTTTGCTCCTCGTTGGGTTCAACACTCTTACTTATCGAAAGGACTACGATAGATCCCCTATACTTGTGGGTCATCAAGACTCTTTTCTGGCACCATTGCCAGGGAGTGAAGCGCCTTTGCTAGGTGGAATTTGGTAAGGAAAAATTTATATAGTGTGCTGAAATTTACTATCACTTGTTATATGGAAAATAATCCTTTAAGGGGATTGTTCGGGGTATCTTCACCCCGATCAGTAGAGCAAAGAGTTGCTCCTCAACCTACTGAACCTACTGAAAATGTTTACTTTGAAATTCCTTCGGGTATGATAGAGAAATTGCTAGCTAATCCCTTTACACGAGATGGAACATTACATCCAGATATGCACCTAATCTATGTGGATGAAGTTTGTGGATTATTTAAGCTTGCAGGTATGCCCGAGGATGTTATCAAGAAGAAGGCCTTCCCTTTATATTTGAAGGGAAAGGCATTGATATGGTTTAGGCTATGTTATGATATTGGATCATGGACCTACAACCGGTTGAAATTGGAATTTCATCAAAAGCTTTATCCTATGCATCTGGTTCATCGTGATCATAATTATATATATAATTTTTGGCCTCGCAAAGGAGAAAGTATCGCTCAAGCTTGGGGGAGGCTTAAGTCAAAGTTATATTCATGCCCCAATCATGAGCTCTCAAGAGAAATTATTATTCAAAAAATTTATGCTCGGCTTTCTCTCAATAATCGCTCCATGCTCGATACTTCTTGTACTGGTTCTTTTATGATGAAGACTATTGAATTCAGATGGGATTTATTGGAAAGAATTAAATGCAACTCTGAAGATTGGGAACTCGACGAAGGTAAGGAGTCAGGTATAACAACTAAGTTTGATTGTGTTAAATCTTTTATGGATACCGATGCTTTTCGTGAATTTAGCACTAAATATGGACTTGACTATGAGATAGTAGCTTCTTTCTGTGAATCATTTGCTACTCATGTTGATATCCCTAAGGAAAAGTGGTTTAAATATCATCCTCCCATTGAAGTAAAAGTAGTAGAACCTATCAAAGTTGAAGAAAATACTATCACTTATAATGTTGATCCTATTGTTCGTACTGCTTATATTGAGAAACCACCTTTTCCTATTAGAATAAAGGATCATGCTAAAGCTTAAATTGTGGTTCATAAGAGTAAGGCTAGAACACCTACACCCCTAAGCAAATTAAAGTTGAACCTATTATTGCCATGGATAAGGATCTCTTGGTCGATAATATTGATGGGCATGTTATTTACTTTTGGGATGAAGCTGCTAGAATTGCTAGACCCGATACTAAAAATAAACATAGACATGTTGTTGGCATGCCTGTTGTTTCTCTTAGAATAGGAGATCATTGTTATCATGGCTTAGGTGATATGGGTGCTAGTGTGAGTGCAATACCTCATTCCTTATACAAAGAAATTATGCATGATATCACACCTGCTGAAATAGAAGGTACTGATGTTACTATTAAACTTGCCAATAGAGATACTATTTCACTAATGGGATTGTTAGAGATGTTGAAGTCTTGTGTGGGAAAGTTAAATATCCTACTGATTTTCTTGTTCTTAGTTCCCCACAAGATGACTTTTGTCCCATTATATTTGGTAGACCCTTCTTGAATATTGTTAATGCTAAGATAGATTGCGAAAAGGATATTTTTACTGTTGGTTTAGGGGATATGTCTCATGATTTTAATTTTGCTAAATTCCATAGACAACCCCATGATAAAGAATTGCCTAGTAAAGATGACATTATTGGTCTTGCTTCTATTGTCGTGCCTCCTAATGATCCATTAGAACAATATTTGCTAGACCATGAAAATGATATGCTTATGAATGAAAGAAGGGAAATAGATGAAGTATTATTTAAACAGGGACCTATATTGAAACACAACTTGCTTGTTGAAATCCTAGGGGATCCTCCTCCACCCAAGGGTGATCCCATGTTTGAGCTTAAACCTTTACCTGATACTCTTAAATATGCTTATCTTGATGAGAAGAAGATATATCCTGTTATTATTAGTGCTAACCTTTTAGAGCGGGAAGAAGAGAAATTATTGAAAACTCTGAAGAAGCACCGTGCTGATATTGGATATACTCTAGATGATCTAAAGGGCATTAGTCCCACTCTATGCCAGCACAAAATAAAGCTAGAGAAAGACGCTAAACCAGTTGTTGATCACCAACGACAATTAAACCCTAAGATGAAAGAAGTGGTAAGAAATGAAATACTAAAGCTTCCAGAGGCAGGTATAATTTAGCCTGTTGCTGATAGTCAGTGGGTAAGTCATGTCCATTGTGTGCCTAAGAAGGGATGTATTACTGTTGTTCCTAATGATAAATATGAATTGATCCCACAAAGAATTGTTACAGGTTATAGAATGGTAATTGATTTCTGCAAATTAAATAAAGCTACTAAAACATCATTACCCTTTACCTTTTATTGATCAAATGCTAGAAAGATTGTCTAAACATACAAATTTTTGCTTTCTAGATGGTTATTCTGGTTTCTCTCAAATACATGTGTCATAAGAGGATCAGGATAAGACCACTTTTACTTGCCCTTTCGGTACCTTTGCTTATAGACGTATGCCTTTTGATTTATGTAATGCACCTGCTACCTTTCAAAGATGTATGACTGCTATATTCTCTGACTTTTGTGAAAAGATTGTTGAGGTTTTCATGGATGATTTCTCCGTGTATGGAACTTATTTTGATGATTGCTTAAGCAACCTTGATCGAGTCTTGCAGAGATGTGAATAAACTAATCTTGTCTTGAATTGGGAGAAGTCTCACTTTATGGTTAATGAAGGTATTGTCTTGGGGCATAAAATTTCTGAAAGAGGTATTGAAGTTGATAAAGCTAAAGTTGATGCTATTGAAAAGATGTCGTGTCCTAAGGACATCAAAGGTATAAGAAGTTTCCTTGGTCATGCCGTTTTTTATAGGAGGTTCATTAAAGACTTCTCAAAAATTTCTAGGCCTCTGACTAATCTATTACAAAGTATGTTCCTTTTGTCTTTGTTGATGATTGTGTAGAAGCATTTGAAATACTTAAGAAAGCCTTGATTTGTGCACCTATTGTTTAGCCACCTGATTGGAATTTACCCTTTGAAATCATGTTTGATGCTAGTGATTATGATGTAGGTGTTGTTCTAGGACAAAGATTTGATAAGAAATTAAATTTTATCCAATATGCTAGTAAAACTCTAGACAGTGCCCAGAGAAATTATTCTACTATCGAGAAAGAATTTTTAGCAGTTGTATTTGCTTGTGATAAGTTCAGACCTTATATTGTTGATTCCAAAGTAACTATTCACACTAATCATGCTGCTATTAAATACCTTATGGAAAAGAAAGATGCTAAACATAGACTTATTAGATGGGTTCTCTTGCTACAAGAATTTCATTTGCATATTATTGGTAGAAAGGGATCTGAGAACCCCGTGGCAGACAAGTTGTCTAGGTTGGAGAATGTTCTTGATGACCCACTACCTATTGATGATAGCTTTCCTGATGAACAATTAGCTGTCATAAATGCTTCTCGTACTGATCCATGGTATGCTGATTATGCTAATTACATTGTTGCTAAATTTATACCACCTAGTTTCACATACAAGCAAAATAAAAGGTTTTTCTATGATTTAAGACATTACTTTTCGAATGACCCACACCTTTATAATGAACGAGTAGATGGTGTCATTAGATGTTGTGTACCTGAGCATGAACAGGAACAGATCCTACGCAAGTGTCACTCCGAGGCATATGGAGGACACCACGCTGGAGATAGGACTGCACATAAGGTATTGCAATCCGGTTTTTATTGGCCTACTCTTTTCAAAGATGCCCGTAAGTTTGTCTTGTCTTTTGATGAATGTCGAAGAATTGATAATATTAGTAGACATCAAGAAATGCCTAGGAACTATTCACTTGTTATTGAACCATTTGATGTTTGGGCTTTTATTATATGGGACCTTTTCCTTCCTCTAATGGGTATACACATATTTTAGTTGCTGTTGATTACATAACTAAGTGGGTTGAAACTATTCCAACTAGTAGTGCTGATCATAACACCTCTATTAAGATGCTTAAAGAAGTTGTTTTTCTGAGGTTTGGAGTCCCTAGATATTTAATGACTAATGGTGGTTCACATTTTATTCATGGTGCTTTTCGTAAGATGCTTGCTAAGTATGATGTTAATCATAGAATTGCATCTCCATACCATCCACAGTATAGCTGTCAAGTTGAATTGAGTAATAGAGAGCTAAACTTAATTTTGCAAAAGACTGTTAATAGGTCAAGAAAGAATTGGTCCAAGAAACTTGATGATGCATTATGGGCCTATAGAACTGCATGTAAGAATCCTATGGGTATGTCTCCGTATAAAATGGTTTATGGAAAAGCATGTCACTTACCTCTCGAACTAGAACATAAGGCATATTGGGCTATTAAAGACCTCAATTATGATTTCAAACTTGCCAGTGAGAAGAGGCTTTTTGACATTAGCTCACTTGATGAATGGAGAACCCATGCCTATGAGAATGCCAAACTTTTTAAAGAAAAAGTTAAAAGATGGCTTGACAAAAGGATACAAAAGCGTGAATTTAATGTAGGTTATTATGTTTTGCTATACAATTCTCGTTTAAGATTCTTTCAGGAAAACTTCTCTCTAAATGGGAAGGTCCTTACATTATCAAGGAGGTCTATCATTCCGGTGCCATAAAAATCAACAACTTCGAATGCACAAATATGAAGGTGGTGAACGGTCAAAGAATCAAACATTATATCTCAAGTAATCCCATAAATGTTGAAACCAATATTATTGACACCGTAACCCCGGAGGAGTACATAAGGGACACTTTCCAGAGTGTTTCAGACTCCGAAAAGGAATATGTATGTGGTACGGTAAGTAAACCAACTCCAAAATAGTTATAACAACAATTTTCTCCATTCTGGAATATTTAAGAAAATAGGAAAATAAGAAGTAGTCCGGGAAGGACACAAGGCATCCACGAGGGTGGAGGGCGCGCCCTACCCCCCTGGGCGCGCCCCTTGCCTCATGGGCACCTCGTGTGCCCTCCGGACTCCGTTTTCTTGCACGATACTTCTTTTGGTTGGTAAAAATTAATTATATAATCTCCCTAAGGTTTTGACCACCGTACCACGACAAAATCTTCTGCTTTTGTTTTTGAGCTATTTTCTACCAGAGTTTCTCAAGGCCAGGCATCATGTCGTCCCCCTCCTCCAACAACATGGGCGACGATGCTTGGCTAATGAAGATAGTGACGAAGCAATAAGAAATTGGGGAAATCAAGGAAGGTGACAAGATCAAGAAGGCCGTGGAGGAACAATTCCAGACAGCAGAAGAAGAAGGCTTCCTTTAACCCCAGTACAATCATCTCACCCCTATTGAAATTGCAGCTTTCAAGATGATTGAGCTATCTCGCATACAAAATAAGTATCTCACACGTGAAATTATTTTGTTGCAAGAGCATATCACCTCACTCAAGGGTATTATCCGCAAGCTGGAGGATCTCCTATGCTCGATGTGCGACACCCCATCATCAACAACTCCATCATCACCACCTCTGAAGAAATAAACATAAACACATGGGTATGGTCACTCCCCTTGGCAACTACCAAGCTTGGGGGAGGTGCCCCGTTATTGTATCACTATCACACTTCTATCTTTACCATTTTTCTTAGTTCGATCCTTTTGGTTATATCTTGATCTAGTAGAATAAAGTTTAGTATGATCTAGCTTTGAGGTTTTATGTTGATCCCTATCTATGTAATCGAGTTCGTGAACTATATATAATAAAGATTAGTTTTGAGTCGAGGGCTTTGCTATCTTGTTATGATCTTGAGGGAATAAAAGTAAAAGAAAGAACAAAAAGAAATAAAAAGATCATATTGATCTTATGGAGAGTAATGACTTCACATATAAAGAGTATGATGAATAAAAGTTGTTGAGAGTTGACAAATACAGTTTTGGTCATCTTTGCAATTAATAGGAAGTAATAAAGAAAGAGAGGTTTTCACATATAAATATACTATCTTGGACATCTTTTATGATTGTGAGCACTCATTAAAATATGACATGCTAAAGAGTTGATGTTGGACAAGGAAGACAACGTAATGGGTTATGTTTTCTTATATCCAAAATAATGTATATTGTCATGGATCATCCAACATGTTGAGCTTGCCTTTACCCCTCATGCTAGCCATACTCTTTGCACCAAGTAGAGGTACTACTTGTGCTTCCAAGTATCCTTAAACCCAGTTCTGCCATGAGAGTCCACCATATCTACCTACGGATTGAGTAAGGTCCTTCAAGTAAGTTGTCATGGCTCAAGCAATAAAAATTGCTCTCTAAATATGTATGATTTATTAGTGTGGAGAAAATAAGCTTTATACGAGCTTGTGATATGGAAGAAATAAAAGCGACAGACTGCATGATAAAGGTCCCTATCACAAGTGGAAATATAAAGTGATGTTCTTTTGCATTAAGATTTCGTACATCCAACCCTAAAAGCACATGACAACCTCTACTTCCCTCTGCAAAGGGCCTCTATTTTTGTCGGTGTTCTGGGAATGGGGGTACCCAGACTTGCCTGCCTGCGGCCTACGGCGTGGCTCAAGCAGTGGCCCAATACGGCCCGTCTACATCAACCCAAGCCCAAGACCCTCACGACGGGCCAAGCCTCAAGGGGCGAATGATGCAAGGCCTCCTCAGGGACGGCCTCACCAGGCAGGCTCGCGAGGAGTCTGAGAGACCAAGGCAAGGAGTACCTCGCGAGGTGCTCGTGACGCAAGCCATGACAATCGAGGCCAGGCGGGCGCCAACCGGTGCAGTGTCCTCGTTTCCTCTTTGGTGCAAAAGTGGCAAACGCAGGCGCGGAGTACCGAGGCATCAAGCAAAGGTTGCCATATCAGTGCAATGAGACCAAGACTAGCAGAGCGGCAGGACGGAGGTCACCATGGATCCCAAGACAGCGTCATCACCAATGCCGTTAGCAGTCGAAGACCAACTTTAGTCAAGATAGCTTGTACTAGTTGTCCCCTTTCAAAATGGCCGTTGTTGGTTCCCTTCCCACTCAATATTTGGGAAGAGGACCAGGGCCCTATAAATAGAGATAGCCACCGCCGTAGAGAGGGACATCTCATCGAGAGCGGATCGAATCCTGGACAAGTAGTACATCACACCAGCTCAAGAACACCCTTCGCGAGGCTGTTCTTCCCCTGTACTGTTCATCATCAGCCCTAGAGGCAATGCACCACACCACACACTAGAGTAGGGTATTACACCACAACGATGGCCTGAACTAGTATAAACATTGCGTCCCCTGTGTTGTTCATCGTGGAGATTAGATCCATGGCAAGGCTTCAGAAAATAGATTGATAGGGAGAAGATCTTCATGCGCACCCCAGAGTTCGAACCTTAAGGGTTTTGCCGGAACCTGATATCCGACATTTTGCACGCTAGGTACGGGTGCGCCGAAATCTTCCTTCCGCGGTTCCGCTCGGGGGCTCTTACTAGATCTCGGGCCGCTCACCACATGTCCTTGACCATGGCATCACGACCTGGCATACCAGTGATGGGTGAAGCCTGCCTGGGGACCGAGACCTATCAGCGTAGAGCACCAAGTCATCGCGAGGTTAGAAAGGGGGGACCAAGCTGGGATAGGACAAGCATTTGCACCACTTCATAACCAGTGTCATATCAACAAAAGACATTGCAGACATCTTACATGCCCCCATGGGGTACTCTATCGATTCGTCACAGGGAACGAAAGGCGCGAATTCTAAGGAGCACTAACTAAACGGGCCTTTGTGGTCGACGCCATCATCAACAGTGGGCCATGGGAGGCCGGCGCCAACCCCATCCAGATCAGCCGCGCCGGTGGCCTGATGCGGTCGCCTTGCTCCGGTCACGACGCGGGCTCGGGGGCACGTAGCTGTCGTCGCTCGTCTCCGGAGTCTCGAAGAGCTCGGGAGAGTCACTGGACTCCCGAGCGCCTACACTGCTGCCAGAGGAGTCGTCGGAGAAGCGGGCGGTAGGCCTAGCCCTTGCCGCATCGACCTCCTGGCTGACACCTCTAGGGCATCACTCCAGCCGGCGGCCATCTGCATCGAATACCTTGAAGAGCATCAAGGAGGCGCCATCGTATTCGAAATGAATCATGAGGGCATCCCCTGTTCGGCAGACCCGGGCGATCTCGCCCCAGCCTCGGGTCATGTAGACCTTGCCCGGAGCGACGACCTCAACATCCGCTCCGGTCGCTGGGGTGCCGCAGTCGGCGTGCTGCAGCCAAAGCTCGAGAGGCCCCCTTGGCGGCATCTCTAAGGTGAAGAAGGGGGGAAGGCGGATCCAGGAGCTCGGAGGCATCGCAGCATGGAGCACGAGCTCGCGAGAGGAGTCCGCAGCATGGACCCCAGGATCAATGGCACGCATCACCATGGCTTGTCGGCATCGCCGACGACACGAACTGCGTCGCTCGATGTCTCCTTCTCCAGGGCCCTCGGCCCGGGCATACAGGGGTAGCGGATACCCAGGAGGTGTCCGCTCGTACCAAGGCCTCGACATCTCCGGCCTTGCAACCTCGTTGCGGCGGCCGGGGACCGGCCATTTCTTCGGCGGGAGCGGGTCGGGTCCCTCCTGGGGGGCCTTTCCTTTCTCTTTGGTAGATAACCGGTGGATTGGCGCCATTAGCGGCAGGATGGAGGAGAAGCAAGGTAGGCGAAGCGAGCGGAGCAAGAAGAGATGGAAAACGGGGGCGCGTGCCCCTCCGTTCTTATAGTCCAGTGAAGGCCATCCGTCGGCCTCCATGATCGCAGGTAATCATGACTCTCTTTTGCATGCAGCAGGGACTTGTCAAGTCGGCTAGTTGCTGAGGCAGCATGGGGAAGCGGAGACGCCCACGTCCCATCAGTCACCACGCGGAGACCAAGGCCGCAGGCTGTTGGGGCCCGCGGTGCTCCGCACTTGCCCTTTGGCTTCGCTGCTAAGCCAAGTCCGAGCGCGCCTTGGGCCCGGGGGCTACAGTCGGTGTTCTGGGAATGGGGGTACCCAGACTTACCTGCCTCCGGCCTGCGGCGTGGCTCAAGCAGTGGCCCAGTACGGCCCGTCTACATCAACCCAAGCCCAAGACCCTTGCGAGGGGCCAAGCCTCATGGGGCGAACAACACAAGGCCTCGTCAGGTACGGCCTCACCAAGCAGGCTCACGAGGAGGCAGAGAGATCAAGGCAAGGAGTACCTCGTGAGGTGCTCGCGACGCAAGCCATGACGATCAAGGCCAGGCGGGCGCCATCCGGTGCAGTGTCCTCGTTTCCTCTTTGGTGCAAAAGGGGCAAGCGCATACGCGGAGTACCGAGGCATCAAGCAAAGGTTGCCATATCAATGCAACGAGACCAAGACCAGCAGAGCGGCAGGACGGAGGTCACCATGGAGCCCAAGACGGTGTTATCACCAGTGCCTTTAGTAGTCGAAGACCAACTTTAGTTAGGAAAGCTTGTACTAGTTGTCCCCTTTCAAAATGGTTGTTGTTGGCTCCCTTCCCGCTCAATATTTGGGAAGAGGACCAGGGCCCCTATAAATGGAGATAGCCACTATCGTAGAGAGGGACATCTCATCGAGAGCGGATCGAATCTTGGAAAAGTAGAACATCACACTAGCTCAAGAACACCCCTCACGAGGTTGTTCTTCCCCTGTACTGTTCATCATCAGCCCCAGAGGCAATCCACCACACCACACACTAGAGTAGGGTATTACACCAGAACGGTGGCCTGAACTAGTATAAACATTGCGTCCCCTATGTTGTTCATCGTGTAGCTTAGATCCACAGCAAGGCTTCGGAACGTAGATCGATAGGGAGAAGATCTTCGCGCGCACCCCAGAGTTTGAACCTTAAGGGTTCTGCTAGAACCCGATATCTGACACTTTTATTTTTATCTTCTTCCTTGTATAGGAGTCTTGGTGATCTTCACCTTTCCTTTTTGTACTTTATCCTTTGGCAAGCACTATGTGTTGGAAAGATCCCGATATATATATATATATATATATATATATATATATATATATATATATCTAATTGGATGTGGGTTTCCATAAAGAATTATTGTTGACATTACCCTTGAGATAAGATGTTGGGAGGCAAAATTATTAGCCCCTATCTTTCTCTGTGTCCTATTAAAACTTCATACCCATAAATATTGCGTGAGTGTTAGCAATTGTGAAAGACTATATGATAGTTGAGTATGTGGACTTAATGAAAAGCTCTTATATTTGACTCTTTCCGATGTTATGATAAATTGCAATTGCTTCACTGACTGAGATTATGGTTTGCTAGTTTTCAATGAAGTTTCTAATTCATACTTGAGATTGTGAATAGATATTTACTTTAAGCAAAGAATTCGTATGACAATATATATGTTGCTATTCTAAGAATGATCATGATGCTCTCATGTCCGTATTTTATTTTATCGACACCTCTATCTCTAAACATGTGGACAAATTTTTCGATATCGGCTTCCACTTGAGGACAAGCAAGGTCTAAGCTTGGGGGAGTTGATACTTCCACTTTGCATCATGCTTTTATATCGATATGTATTGCAATATGGGCTGTTACTACACATTATGTCACAATACTTATGCCTTTTATCTCTTATTTTACAAGGTTTACATGAAGAGGGAGAATGTCGGCAGCTGGTTTCTAGGCTGGAAAAGGAGAAAATATTAGAGACCTATTCTGCACAACTCCAAAAGTCCTAAAACTCCACGAAAGTCAGTTTTGGAATATATTAAAAATATTGGGCGAAGAAAGCACCAGAGGGGGGCCACCCACAGTCCACGAGGGTGGACGGCGTGCCCTACCCCTCTGGGCATGCCCCCTTCCCCGTGGGCCATCTGGAAGCCCCCCGATGCCCATCTTATTGTATATGGTGCCTTTTGCCCTGGAAAAAATCATAAGGAAGCTTTCGGGATGAAGCGTCGCTATCTCGAGGAGGAACCTTGGCGGAACCAATCTAGGGCTCCAGCAGAGCTGTTCTACCGGGGAAACATACCTCCGGGAGGGGAAATCGTCACCATCGTCATCACCATCGATCCTCTCATCAAGAGGGGGTCAATCTCCATCAACATCTTCATGAGCATCTTCTCCTCTCAAACCCTAGTTCATCTCTTGTATCCGATCTTTGTCTCAAAACCTCAGATTGGTACCTGTGGGTTGCTAGTAGTGTTGATTACTCCTTGTAGTTGATGCTAGTTTGTTTATTTAGTGGAATATCATATGTTCAGATCCTTTATGCATATTAATACCCCTCTAATTATGAACATTATTATTATTTGTTAGTAGTTACGTTTGTTCCTGAGGACATGGGAGAAGCCTTGTTGTACATAGTCATGTGAATTTGGTATTAGTTCGATATTTTGATGAGATGTATATTGTCTTTCCTCTAGTGGTGTTATGTGAATGTCGACTACATGACATTTCACCATTGTTTGGGCCTAGAGGAAGGAATTGGGAAGTAATAAGTAGAGGATGGGTTGCTAGAGTGACAGAAGCTTAAACCCTAGTTTATGCATTGCTTCGTAAGGGGCTGATTTGGATCCATATGTTTCATGCTATGGTTAGGTTTACCTTAATTCTTCTTTCGTAGTTGTGGATGCTTGCGAGAGGGGTTAATCGTAAGTGGGATGCTTGTCCAAGGAAGGGCAGTACCCAAGCACCGGTCCACCCACATATCAAATTATCAAAGTAACGAACGCGAATCATATGAGCATGATGAAAACTAGCTTGACAGAAATTCCCATGTGTCCTCGGGAGCGCTTTCCTTTATATAAGAGTTCGTCCAGGCTTGTCCTTTGCTACAAAAAGGATTGGGCCACGTTGCTGCACCTTATTTACTTTTGTTACTTGTTACCTGTTACAAATTACCTTATCACAAAACTATCTGTTACCGATAATTTCAGTGCTTGCAGAGAATACCTTGCTAAAAACCGCTTGTCATTTCCTTCTGCTCCTTGTTGGGTTCAACACTCTTACTTATCGAAAGGACTACGATAGATCCGCTATACTTGTGGGTCATCAGCCCCCAGTCCCCTACTCGCCTATAAAAGGAGAAGCGGGGGAGGAGTGGAGGCGTTCATCCATATCCCTCTCCTCCTCCGTCTTGCTTCGTCTTGAGTATGCTGGAAGGGAGGACCTAAGGCTGGCCCCTGGGATTTAGCTTGGAACCTCCTTTGGGCTTGAGGAGGGTGCTCGGGCAGCATAGCGATAGCACCAGATGTGGCGACTCTAGTGCGCTCATCGCCAGGTCGCCCGTAGCCTCGATTCTTGTGTGAGAGGATGTGAACGACACCATGCCGAGACCTGCAGCAGGCGCGGGGCATAGTAGTCGGCTGCTCCTCATTCTTCATTCTTGTGTGATGCTAAGGAAGATCCCTGGGGGAGGTTAGCCGTTGACAAAGGTGAATTTGACTTCCCCTGGGCATCATCCTCTGGTCATGCAGGAAGGCTTCTTGTTCCTGTACACGTGTCCAGAACATGCGGTGGTTTCTGACGTCAGGGGCATTGGGGACGACTATTCTCTCTGTGAGGTAAACCAGAGAGCATGGTGTCCAGCGCGGCTGTCGAGCCGAGTTCTTCAGGTGGTAGTGATGCGGACGACGGCGACAACCCACGACGCGTCAAGAACAGGGGCGATAGTTCTGACGAGTCGTGTTTGCCGGTGATTCCGTGTCCTCCATCTGGTCGTCGGTAGTGTCATCACCCATGCCTGCCCTCCGGTTTCTTCCTTCTTGCTGAGAAGTGGCACCATCTTGATCCTAGGGAGGCGTCGAATCCAAGCTAGATCCGCCACCGGCCTCCTCGACCTCTTCCCGAAGGAGATGGACAGGGGCAAAGGCATCACGGGGCACTTATCTTTTTTCAATCTTAAACTTGTAGGCACTTGCCAAATTATAATTCAAATAATGCAATCTCTCAAGTCCATGTATGTCTCCTGTAAGGCTTGTACTTGTATAATCAGCATATCAATGAAGAAGACGAGCCTTGCCGGGAACTTGTGCATGTGTATGTCCATGCAGAGGTGGGATGCCTCTTTAGTTAAATAAATTAGTCTTCCCCAGCAGGCCATCCTGCCGGTACCCTTTTTATTTCGTTGTCGGGGACCGGAGTCTTTCGGGCAAAAAATAAAGGGACCAGCCCCCCGCCAACCCTTTCTCAGCAAAGGCCACTGCGACCACCTAGGATGAAGCAATGTTCAAGCCAAAAGTGGGAGCACCCAAGCTTTGAAGAGAGGTGAAGTTTACTCATGCCCAAGTTTTAACTTACAGAACACTTATGGACAAGAGGTAGAACTTATCTGTTTGGCTTGTCGGGGATCGCAATGCTTGTCCATCTTCTCAACTCCTTGTAGAAGTCAAGTTCACGGTAGGAACCTGTATCTTTATGCAGATGAGAATGATGCAGGATGCGATCCTATCTATATGCATATGCAGATGCTCATGAAATGCTGATGCAAATGCTCTTGGAATGCTCATGCATGCATGCAACTTGGTCGGGGGCCCTCCAACGCTTCATTTATTTCTCTGGTGCACAGGTTCATCGCCCTGGCTTTGTACAAGGGGTTACATGTAGCTGAAGGAAGGCCTGTACAAATGGGTGCCTGTCGGGCAGGGCTGGACATCCGCGCCTTATGAGTAGAACTTGCGGAGATGCTCAATATTCCATGAGTTTTGTAATTGAATGCCATCTCTGGTCTCCAGACGGACTGCGCCAGGTCTGGTGACTCATACTACCCGATAAGGGCTGACGACCCACAAGTATAGGGGATCTATGATAGTCCTTTCAATAAGTAAGAGTGTCGAACCCAACAAGGAGCAGAAGGAGAAGACAAGCGGTTTTCAGTAAGGTATTCTCTGCAAGCACTGGAATTATCGGTAATAGATAGTTTTGTGATAAGATAATTCGTAGCGGGTAACAAGTAACAAAGTAACTAAGGTGCAGCAAGGTGTCCCAATCCTTTTTGTAGCAAAGTACAAGCCTGGATAAACTCTTATATAAAGCAAAGCGCTCCCGAGGACACATGGGAATTTCTGTCAAGCTAGTTTTCATCATGCTCATATGATTCGTGTTCGTTAGTTTGATAATTTGATATGTGGGTGGACCGGTGCTTGGGTACTGCCCTTCCTTGGACAAGCATCCCACTTATTATTAACCCCTCTCGCAAGCATTCGCAACTACAAAAGAAGAATTAAGGTAAACCTAACCATAGCATGAAACATATGGATCCAAATCAGCCCCTTACGAAGCAACACATAAACTAGGGTTTAAGCTTCTGTCACTCTAGCAACCCATCATATACTTATTACTTCCCAATGCCTTCCCCTAGGCCCAAATAATTGTGAAGTGTCAAGTAGTCGACATTCGCATAACACCACTAGAGGAAACACAACATACATCTCATCAAAATATCAAACGAATACCAAATTCACATGACTACTTATAACAAGACTTCTCCCATGTCCTCGGGAACAAACGTAACTACTCACAATTCATATTCATGTTCATAATCAGAGGGGTATTAATATGCATTAAGAATCTGAACATATGATCTTCCACCGAATAAACCAACTAGCATCAACTATAAGGAGTAATCAACACTACTAGCAACCCACAGGTATCGATCTGAGGTTTTGAGACAAAGATCGGATACAAGAGATGAACTAGGGTTTGAGAGGAGATGGTGCTGGTGAAGATGTTGATGGAGATTGACCCCCTCTCAATGAGAGGATCGATGGTGATGACGATGGCGACGATTTCCCCCTCCTGGAGGGATGTTTCCCCGGCAGAACAGCTCCGCCGGAGCCCTAGATTGGTTCCGCCCAGGTTCCGCCTCGAGACGGCGGCGCTTCGTCCTGAAAGCTTCCTTATGATTTTTTTTCAGGGAAAAATACACCATATAGCAGAAGATTGGCATCGGGGGCCTGTAGGTGGCACACGAGGCAGGGGGCGCGCCCAGGGGGTAGGGCGCGCCCTCCACCCTCGTGGCTGGTCGGTTGGCCCCTCTGATGCTTTCTTCACCCAATATTTTTAATATATTCCAAAACGGACTTTAGTGGAGTTTCAGGACTTTTGGAGTTGTGCAGAATAGGCCTCTAATATTTGCTCCGTTTCCAGCCCAGAATTCCAGCTGCCGGCATTCTCCCTCTTCATGTAAACCTTATAAAATAAGAGAGAAAAGGCAGAAGTATTATGACATAATGTGTAGTAACAACCCATAATGCAATAAATATAAATATAAAAGCATGATGCAAAACCGACGTATCAACTCCCCAAGCTTAGACCGCGCTTGTCCTCAAGCGAAAGCTGATATCCAAAAATATGTCCACATGTTTAGAGATAGAGGTGTCGATAAAATAAAATACAAACATGAGTGTGTCATGAACATTCTTAGAACAGCAACATATATATTGTCATATGATTTCTTATGTTAAAGTAACAATCTATTCACAATGTAAAGTATGAATCAGAAACTTCATTGAAAACTACCAACCTATAATCTCAGTCATTGAAGCAATTGCAATTTATCATAACATCAAAAAGAGTCAAATATAAGAGCTCTTAAGCAAGTCCACATACTCAACTAACATTTAGTCTTTCAAAATTGCTAACACTCACGCGATACTTAGGTATGAAGTTTCAATCGGAAACAGAGAAAGATAGGGGCTTATAGTTTCGCCTCCCAACCTTTTACCTCAAGGGTAATGTCAACAATAATACTTTGTGAAAACCTACATTCGAGTGGATATATATATCATGATCTTTCCAACACGTAGTGCTTGCCAAAGGATAAAGTGTAAAAAGGAGACGTGAATATCACCATGACTCTTGTATGTAGGTAGAAGGTAAAAATAGAAGATAGGCCCTTCTCAGAGGGAAGCAGAAGTTGTTATGCGCTTTTATGGTTGGATGCACAAAATCTTAATGTAAAAGAACGTCACTTTATATTTCCACTTGTGATAGGGACCTTTATTATGCAGTATGTCGCTTTTATTTCTTTCATATCAGAAGCTCGTATAAAGCTTATTTTCTCCACACTAATAGATCATACTTATTTAGAGAGCAATTTTTATAGCTTGCACCGATGACAACTTACTTGAAGGATCTTACTCAATCCGTAGGTAGGTATGGTGGACTCTCATGGCAATACTGGGTTTAGGGATGTTTGGAAGCACAAGTAGTATCTTTACTTGGTGCATGGAATTTGGCTAGCATGAGGGGGAAAGGCAAGCTCAACATGTTGGATGATCGATGACAATATAACTTATTCGGATATAAGGAAACATAACCCATTATGTTGTCTTCCTTGTCCAACATCAACTTTTTAGAGTGTCATATTTTAATGAGTGCTCACAATCATAAAAGATGTCCAAGATAGTATATTTATATGTGAAAACCTCTCTTTATTTATTATTTCCTATTAATTGCAATGATGACCAAAACTATGTTTGTCAACTCTCAACAACTTTTATTCATCATACTCGTTATATGTGAAGTTATTACTCTCCATAAGTTCAATATGTTCTTTTTATTCTTTCTTTTATTCCCTCAAGATCATAGCAAGATAGAAAAAGCCCTCAACTCAAAACTAATGTTTATTATATATAGCTCACGGACTAGATTATATAGATAGAGATCAACACAAAACTCAAAGCTAGATCAAACTAAAAGTTTATTCTACTAGATCAAGATATAACCAAAAGGATCGAACTAAGAAAAATGGTAAAGATAGAAGTGTGATGATGATACGATACCAGAGCACCTCCCCCAAGCTTGGTAGTTTCCAAGGGGAGTGCCCATACCCATGTGTTTATGTCTATTTCTTCGGAGGTGGTGATGATGGAGTCGTTGATGATGTAGGCTTGTCGTCCATCTTCCAAGGCATAGGATCACCATCATAGAAGGATAATAGAGTCTTCGTGATCCTCAAATCTACAACCAAACTCATCCTCTTGAATCTATATTCATACTCATAGTTTTAGTTTTGCACATCATAAATCTAGGCTTGGAGGTGATCGATTTTCTCGTGATGCTTGAAGATGGTCTCCCCAATGTTCTTGGCATCCAGCTTGTGGTTGTTGGTGAACTCTGCGATCATCATGTGGTTGGCGTTGAGTCCGTGTTCCACCATCCCTTGGCACTTGAAAACTTGTTGCTCCATTGCTTCGAGTCTTGTCGCCACACTTTCGGTCCTCCTTGGTCCCTCAACATCGCGGATGCGCAGCACCCCCTCATGCATCTCAATGGTTTGAGGGTGTTGTAGCACCTCCGCGAGGTAAGGGTTGACGACCTTCTCGAAAAACTTGTCCTTGGGGGCTCTTGAAGACGTCATGGTGCTCTAGATCCTTCGGAAAAACAGCTCGAAACAAAAGCAGAGGATTTTGTCGTGGTACGGTGGTTAAAACCTTCGGGAGATTATGTAATGAATTTTTACCGACCAAAAGAAGTATTGTGCAAGAAAATGGACTGCAGAGGGCACACGAGGTCCACGAGGCAGGGAGCGTGCCTAGGGGGTAGGGCGCGCCCTCCACCCTCATGGATGCCTTATGTCTCCTTTGGACTACTTCATATTTTCCTAATTTTTAAAATATTCCAAAACAGAGAAAAATTGCTATTTGAGCAGTTTTGGAGTCGGTTTACTTAGCGTACCACATACCTATTCCTTTTCGGAGTCTGAAACATTCTGGAAAGTGTCCCTTATGTACTCCTCCGGGGTTACGGTGTCAATAACATTGGTTTCGACATTCATGGGAGTACCTGAGATATAAGGTTTGATTCTTTGGCGTTGAGTTCACCACCTACGACAGTTCACCACCTTAGGATTTGTGCCTTCGGCGTTGTTGATTTTGATGGCAGCGGAATGATAGACATCCTCGATAACGTAAGGACCTTCCCATTTAGAGAGAAGTTTCCTACAAAAAATCTTAAATGAGAGTTGTATAGCAAAACATAATCACCTACATTAAACTCACGCTTTTCTATCCTTTTGTCATGCCATCTTTTAACTTTTTGTTTAAACAGTTTGGCATTCTCACAGGCCTGGGTTCTCCATTCATCAAGTGAGATAATGTCAAATAGCCTCTTCTCACCGACAAGTTTGAAATCATAATTGAGCTCTTTGATAACCCAATACGCCTTATGTTCTAGTTCGAGAGGTAAGTGACATGCTTTTCCATAAACTATTTTATACGGAGACATACCCATATGATTTTAATAAGCAGTTCTATAGGCCCATAATGCATCATCAAGTTTCTTGGACCAATTTTCTAGATCTATTAACAGTCTTTTGCAAGATCAATTTAATATCTCTATTACTCAATTCTACTTGAACACTAAACTGTGGATGGTATGGCGATGCAATTCTATGATTAACTTCATACTTAGCAAGCATTTTAAGAAAAGCAGCATGAATAAAATGTGAACCACCATCAGGCATTAAATATCTATAGACTCCAAACCTTGGAAAAATAACTTCTTTAAGCATCTTAATAGAAGTGTTATGATCAGCACTACTAGTTCTAATAGCTTCTACCCACTTAGTAATGTAATGAACAACAACTAAAATATGTCTATGCCCATTAGAGGAAGGAAAAGGTCCCATATAATCAAAGCCCCAAACATCAAAAGGTTCAATAACAAGTGAATAATTCATATGCATTTCTTGACGTCTACTAATATTACCAATTCTTTGACATTCATCACAAGACAAGTCAAACATACAGGCGTCTTTGAAAAGAGTAGGCCAATAAAATCTGGATTGCAATACCTTATGTGCATTTCTATCTCCAGCGTGGTGTCCTCCGTAAGCCTCGGAGTGACACTTGTGTCGGATTTGTTCCTGTTCATTCTCAGGTACAGAACGTCTAATAACACCATCTACTCCTTCTTTATAAAGGTGTGGGTCATCCCAGAAGTAATGTCTTAAATCATAGAAAAACTTTTTCTTTTGCTGGTATGTGAAACTAGGTGGTATAAATTTGGCAACAATGTAATTAGCATAATCAACATACCATGGAGCAGTATGAGAAGCATTTATGACAGCTAGTTGTTCATTAGGAAAGCTATTATCAATAGGTAGTGGGTCATCAAGAACATTTTCTCACCTAGATAAATTGTCTGCAACGGGGTTCTTAGCTCCCTTTCTATCAATAATATGCAAATCAAATTCTTGTAGCAAGAGAACCCATCTAATAAGTCCAGGTTTAGCATCTTTCTTCCATAAGATATTTAATAGCAGCATGATCAGTGTGAACAGTTACTTTGGAATCAACAATATATGGTCTGAACTTATCACAAGCGAACACAACTGCTAAAAATTCTTTTTCAGTAGTAGCATAATTCCTCTGGGCACTGTCTAGACTTCTACTAGCATATTGGATAACATTTAATTTCTTATCAACTCTTTGTCCTAGAACAGCACCTACAACATAATCACTAACATCATGCATAATTTTAAATGGTAAATTCCAATCAGGTGGCTGAACAATAGGTGCAAAAATTAAGGCTTTCTTAAGTATTTCAAATGCTTCTACACAATCATCATCAAATACAGGAACATCTTTTTGTAATAGATTAGTTAGAGGCCTAGAAATTTATGTAAGTCTTTAATAAACCTCCTATAAAAACTAGCATGACCAAGAAAACTTCTTAAACCTTTGATGTCCTTAGGACATGGCATCTTTTCACTAGCATGTACTTTAGCTTTATCAACTTCAATACCTCTTTCAGAAATTTTATGCCCCAAGACAATACCTTCATTAACCATAAAGTGGCACTTCTCCCAATTCAAGACAAGATTAGTTTGTTCACATATCTGCAAGACTCGATCAAGGTTGCTTAAGCAATCATCAAAAAAAGTTCCATACACGGAGAAATCATCCATGAAAACCTCAACAATCTTTTCACAAAAGTCAGAGAATATAGCAGTCATACATCTTTGAAAGGTAGCAGGTGCATTACATAAACCAAAGGGCATATGTCCATAAGCAAAGGTACCGAAAGGGCAAGTAAAAGTGGTCTTTCCCTGATCCTCTTTTGATACAAGTATTTGAGAGAAACCAGAGTAACCATCTAGAAAGGAAAAATGTGTATGTTTGGATAGTATTTCTAGCATTTTATCAATAAAAGGTAGAGGGTAATGATCTTTTCTAGTAGCTTTATTTAATTTATGGAAATCAATTACCATTCTATAACCAATAATAATTCTTTGTGGGAATCAATTCATCCTTATCATTAGGAACAACAGTAATACCTCCCTTTTTAGGGATGCAATGTACATGACTTACCCACTGACTATTAGCAACATGATAAATAATACATGCCTCCAGAAGCTTTAGCATTTCATTTCTTACCACTTCTTTCATCTTAGGGTTTAACCGTCATTGATGATCAACAACTGGTTTAGCATCTTTTTCCAGTTTTATTTTGTGCTAGCATAGAGTGGGACTAAAGCCCTTAAGATCATCAAGAGTATATCTAGTAACAGCACGGTTCTTCTTCAGAGTTTTCAATAATTTCTCTTCTTCATGCTCTGAAAGGTTAGCACTAATAATAACAGGATATATCTTCTTTTCATCAAGATAAGCATATTTCAAAGTATGAAGTAATTGTTTATGCTCAAACACGGGATCACCCTTAGGTGGAGGAGGATCCCCAAGGATTTCAACAGGCAAGTTGTGTTTCAAAATAGGTTCCTGTTTAAATAATACTTCATCTATTTCCCTTCTTTCATTGATAAACATATCATTTTCATGATCTAACTTATATTGTTCTAAAGGATCATTAGGAGGCACGACAATAGAAGCAAAACCAATAATTTCATCTCTACTAGGCAAGTCTTTATCATGGGGTTGTATACGGAATTTAGCAAAATTAAAATCATCAGACATATCCCCTAAATCAACAGTGACAATATCTTTTTGGCAGTCTATCTTAGCATTAACAGTATTCAAGAAGGGTCTACCAAATATAATGGGACAAAAGTCATCTTGTGGGGAACCAAGAACAAGAAAATCAGTAGGATATTTAATTTTCCCACACAAGACTTCAACATCTATAACAATCCCAATTGGTGAAATAGTATCTCTATTGGTAGGCTTTATTGTAACATCAGTATCTTCTATCTCAGTAGGTGTAATATCATGCATAGTTTCTTTGTATAAGGAATGAGGTATTGCACTCGCACTAGCACCTATATCACATAAGCCATGATAACAATGACCTCCTATTTTAATAGAAAGAACAGGCATGCCAACAACAGGCCTATGTTTATTTTTAGTATTGGGTCTAGCAATTCTAGTAGCTTCATCACAGAAATAAATAACTTGCCCACAAATATTATCGACCAAGAGATCTTTAACGATAGCAATACTAGGTTCAACTTTAATTTGGTCAGGGGGTGTAAGTGTTCCAGCATTACTCTTACGAACCAGAGTTGAAGCTTTAGCATGATCCTTTATTCTAACAGGGAAAGGTGGTTTCTCAATATAAGCAGTAGGAACAATAGGATCAACATTATAAGTAATAGTCTTTTATTCAACTTTAGTAGGTTCTACTACTTTTACTTCAATGGGAGGATGATATTTAAACCACTTCTCCTTAGGGAGATCAACATGAGTACCAAATGATTCATAGAAAGAAGCTACTCTCTCAGAGTCAAGTCCATATTTAGTGCTAAATTCACGAAAAACATCGGTATCCATGAAAGATTTAACACAATCAAACATAGGGGTTATACCTGACTCCTTACCTTCGTCGAGTTCCCAATCTTCAGAGTTGCGTTTAATTCTTTCCAATAAATCCCATCTGAATTCAATAGTCTTCATCATAAAAGAACCAGTACGAGATGTATCGAGCATGGAGTGATCATTAAGAGAAAGCCGAGCATAAATTTTTTTGAATAATAATTTCTCTTGAGAGCTTATGATTGGGGCATGAATCTAACATTGACTTAACCATCCCCCAAGCTTGAGTGATACTTTCTCATTTAGGAGGCCAAAACTTATATATATATATATATATATATATATATATATATAATTTCACAATGAACCAGATGCATAGGATAAAATTTCTGATGAAATTTCAATTCAATCGGTTGTAGTTCCATGATCCAATATCATCACATAGCCTAAACCATGTCAATGCCTTTCCCTTCAAAGAGAAATGGAAGACCTTATTCTTGATAACATCCTCAGGCATACCTGCAAGATTAAATAATCCACAAACTTCATCCACATAGATTAGGTGCATATCGGGATGTAATGTTCCATCTCCTGTATAGGGATTAGCTAGCAGTTTCTCTATCATATCGGAAGGAATTTCAAAATAAATATTTTCAGTATGTTCAGTAGGTTGAGGAGAAACTCTTTGCTCTTCTTGTCGGGGTGAAGATACCCCGAACAAGCCCCTCAAAGGATTATTTTCCATAGTAACAAATAACAGTAAATTTGAGCACACTATATAAATGTTTCCTTACCAGATTCCACCTACCAAAGGCGCTTCACCTCCCGAGAACGGCACCAGAAAAGAGTCTTGATGACCCACAAGTATAGGGGATCTATCGTATTCCTTTCGGTAAGTAAGAATGTCGAACCCAACGAGGAGCAGAAGGAAATGACAAATAGTTTTCAGTAAGGTATTGTCTCCAAGCACTGAAATTATCGGTAACACATAGTCTTATGATAAGATAATTCATAAAGGGTTACAAGTAACAAAGTAACTAAGGTGCAGAAAGGTGGCCCAATCCAAGCCCAAACTCTTATATAAAGCAAAGCGCTCCCAAGGACACATCAGAATTTTGTTTAAGCTAGTTTTCATCATGCTCATATGATTCACGTTTGTTACTTTGGTAATTTGATATGTGGGTGGACCGGTGCTTGGGTACTGCCCTTCCTTGGACAAGCATCCCACTTATGATTAACCCCTCTCGCAAGCATCCGAAACTACGAAAGAAGAATTAAGGTAAACCTAACCATAGCATGAAACATATGGATCCAAATCAGCCCATTACGAAGCAACAGATAAACTAGGGTTTAAGCTTCTGTCACTCTAGCAACCCATCATCGACTTATTACTTCCCAATGCCTTCCCCTAGGCCCAAATAATGGTGAAGTGTCATGTAGTCAACGTTCACATAACAACACTATCGGATATTTCGCGTTTCGGCACAACCCTTAAGGTTCGAACATTGGGGTGCGCACGAAGATTTCCCCCTACCAAACCTTGCCCTCAGCCTCACCGCGATCCCTTAGTTTATCTAGATGAACTCGCAGCACAAGAGACGCAAGATTTATACTAGTTTGGGCCACCATTGTGGTGTAATACCCTACTCTAGTGTGGTGTTCGTGGATTGGCTCTTTTGCTGATGATGAACAGTAAAAGTGGAAGAATAGCCTCCTAAGGCGAGGTGTTATTGTGTTTGGTGGGTGGTTCTGCTCAAGGTCCGATCCTTTGCCTTGGTGGTGGCTAGCCCTATTTATAGAGGCCTTGGTCCTCTTCCCAAATATTGAGCGGGAAGGGATCCAACAATGGCCAATTCGAAAGGGGACAACTAGTACAAGCTATCATGACTAAAGGTGGTCTTCGCTTGTCAAAGGCCCTGGTGGTGACGCTGTCTTGGGCTCCATGTTGACCTCCATCCTGCCGTCCTTCTAGTCTTGGTCTTGTTGCACCAATATGGAAACCTTTGCATGATGCCTCGGTAGTCTGCGCATGCGCTTGCCCCCTTATCACCAAAGGGGAAACGAGGACACTACATGCGCTAGCGCCCGCCTGGCACCCGCTTGGCCTTGGTCGTCATGGCTTGCGTCACGAGAACCTCATGAGGTACGCTTTGCCTTGATCTCTCTGCCTCCCTCACAAGCCTGCCTGGTGAGGCCGCTCCTCAGGAGGCCTTGCATCGTCCGCCCCGCGAGGCTTGGCCCCTCGCGAAAGTCTTGAGTGTTTAGTTGATGAAGACGGGCCGTACTGGGCCATTGGCGGAGCCACGCCGTGGGCCACAGGCAGGAAAGTCTGGGGACCCCCATTCCCAGAACGCCGACAGTAGCCCCCGGGACCAAGGCGCACTCGGACTTCACTTAGCGGTGAAGCCAAAGGGCAAGTGTGGAGCTCCGCGGGCCCCAACAGCCTGCGGCCTTGGCCGGCGCGTGGCGACAGATTGGACATGGGCATGTCCGCTTCCCCATGCTGCCTCGGCAACTGCATGACTTGACGAGTCCCTGTGGCATGCAAAAAGGGTTGTCATTACCTGTGATCATGGAGGTCGACGGTTGGCCTCCTTTGGGCTATAAATGAGAGGGGGGGTGAGAGCCCTCGTCGCCCATCCCTTCTTGCTTCGCCTGCTTCTTCTTCTCTGCTCCACCTCCAGTCTTGATACCAATGGTGCCGATCCATAGATTCTCGGCTGACGAAAAAGGGAAAGCTCCCCGGGAAGGTCCTGATCCACTTCCTCCGAAGAAGAGGCTGGTCCACGGTCGCGGCGGGGTCATGAGGCTGGAGATGACGAGGCCTTGGTGTGAGCGGCCACCTCCTGCGTACCCACTACCTCTGTATGCCCAAGCCGAGGGCTCCGAAGAAAGGGGTGGTGAACGGTGTCGCCTGCACCATAGTCATGGTGGGCGTGCCGCGGTGGCGCACGTTGTTGCCCCCGAAGTCCATGCCGCGGACTCCTGTCGCGAGCTTGTGCTTCATGCGGCGATGCCTCCAAGCACCTGGATCCGCTTCCCTTCGTTCTTCTCCACGGAGATGCCGCCGAGGGGGCCTCTCGAGCTTTGGCTTTAGCACACCTACTGCGGCACTTCAGCGACCGGAGGGGAGTTTGAAGTCATTTCTTCAGGAAAGATTTTCATGATCCGAGGCTGGGGCGAGGTTACCCGGGTCTGCCGAATGGAAGGCGCCCTCGTGATCTATTTTGAATATGATGGCGCCTCCATGTTGTTCTTCAAGGTCTTCGATGCGGAAGGCAGCCGCATGGAGTGCTGCCCAGGAGGAGGCAGTCAGGACGTCGATGCGGTATGGGCTGGGCCTGCTGTCCGCTCCTCCAGTGGCTCCTCTGGCAGCAGCAGCGATGCTTGGGAGTCCAGCGACTCTCCCGAGCTCTACGAGACTCCAGAGACAAGCGACGACAGCTATGCTCCCCTGAGCTCACGCCGCGCACGGAGCAAGGCGGCAGCGTCAAGCCGTCGCCACTATTGATCTGGATGGGGTTGGCGCTGGTCTCCCGTGGCCCACTATTGATGATGGCGTCAGCCATGAAGGCACATGTAGCTAGGGCTCTTCGAAGTTCTTTTCTTTTGTTCCCTGCGAGGAATCGAGAAATGCCCCGCGGGGGCGTGTAAAGGGTCCGCGATGTCTTTTGTCGGTGTTATCTTATTATGAAATCGTGTGAGTGCTTGTCCTGTCTCAGCTTGGTTCCCCCTTTCTAACCTCGCGATGACTTGGTGCTCTACACCGACAAGTCCCGGTCCCCAGGCAGGCTGCAACCATTGCTGGTATGCCAGGCCGCGATGCCGTGGTCAAGGCTAGGAGGTGAACGGCCTAAGGTCCAGTAAAAGCCCCCGAGTCACGATTCTCGGGAGTTCCCCTTTAGCGTGCAAGCTGCCGCTGGGAGGTGAGAAAGGATGGCAATGTCGCCGTCACAGGGCCGCATCAATTGAGAATTTCGCATCGTAACGAGTAGTTGTTCCAAGCGGGGAACTTATCTCGGTGATCTGGAGTTGTTCCCTTGTGTTGCGCGTGACTTGAGCGCCAACAGCCGTGACGCAGCTAGGTTAGGCCCCTACGAGCCTCCCCTTTCTTCCCCGCACTCTCCTTTGTGCTCTACATCCTCGGGTCCCGGCCCTCGAGCGAGCTTAGCCGCCGCTGGTATGCCAGGTCGCGATGCCGTGGTCAAGGCCAGGGGGTGAGGGCTGGAGTACTAGTAAGAGATCCTGAGTCGCGATGCTCAGGAGCCCCCCTTTTAACGTGCAAGCGGATCGCACGGAAAAGAGAGGGAGCTTGTGGTGTCGCCCGCTGGAGACCTCAGGAGGTTCCTGTAATCAGCATGAGAAAGGCACGGGTTGCCATTATGATCGGCGGCTGGCCATTGATTGCTCCGAGAGGAGGGTGAGGGCACTGAGGGCCTGGTGAGGTGACGCGCGCGGGGCTACCACGGGTGAGAGCTCGACCGCGGGTCAGGGACGGACCCGTGCGCAAGTGTCGTGCTAGCGTGAGCGGTTCCCCTGGTAGGTGGCAATCGAGCAGGTGATAGTCACGGGTAGATTAGGCATGAAAGGCAAATCAGCTTAGGTAAATGCAGGATGGATACATGCCACTGGGTCAGACCCAAGCGGCTTGGGGATGATGCAGCCCGAGGGGCGCCCCCAGCAAGGTAATCTTAAAGACATAAAAAAGAAAGGGGATACATGCCACAGGGACGGATCCATGCGGCCTGGGAATGATGCAGCCCTGAGGGCGCTCCCGGATGAAATGAACTTGGGGGGGGGGATGTCACCTGGTTCCATTGTAGAGGGGGTGTTGGAGTAGCTGATGGCGCGCAGTGAAGGGGCCGTCCCTCACAAGCCACTGGGGCCCTGAGCCTCAGGAGGCTCCGGGGGTCCAGGTGGCTCCTTGAGGACCGTCTGCATCTCCGCTAGGACCACGTGGTGCCTAGCCTCCTGAGCCGCCAGTATGCTCCACAGGTGACATTGGTGGGTGGCAGCTGCATTTGACAGGCCCAAAGGCATGCGAACGTAGCTGTGCGGCGGACCCTCGCAGCGTCCCACGCACGAAGGCCAGAAGGGCTCCTGAGATGCGGCTCGGTTGAGCCCTGGAATGTCGATGCAGACGCGTAGCCCACCATGTTCGCCTGGATGGGGAGCCATGCCAGGCAAGCGGCGGTCGCCGCGCGCGGCCCTTGCTTCCTGAAGCTCCTGAGTGGTCTTGGTGATGAACTCCTGAACGTTGGGCTTTCCTCGCCCTGTGCCTTCCTGAGGGAAACGTGCCGCGAAGCACACCTCCAAGTGGTGCCTGAGAGCCTCCCTCGCGATGCTGGCAAGGTATGAGGCCCTCCAGAAGAGAGCCCCCGAGCCCTGCCCGAGGAGGGCGCTGGGCACGCCTTCCTATGCGATGGATGGATGCACCCCAGGCACGGGCGCTGATCCTGACGTGGCACCACCCGAGATGCCGACCTCCTGAGAGCTTGTGTGGGGCGATTGCTTGTTCTTCTCGGGGATGGCCCCCGGAGGGTTCTCGCCCTTGCTGCCTGGATCTTCAATTGCTGCAGCTTGGAAGGCACGCTCGAGGGAGCACACCGCATCTCTCTCTTTGCAGGGAACCGTGATGATTCCGCCACTTCTTGGAAACTTGAGGACGTTGTAGCCATGGTGGGTCACTGCCATGAACTTGGCCAGGACTGGATACCCAAGGATGGCATTGTATGGCAGGTGGATGTGGGCGACGTCAAAGTCGATGAGCTCAGTGCGGTAGTTGTCGTGCTGTCCGAAGGTGACAGGAAGGCGGACCTGCCCTATCGGGGTGGTGGAACCGTCAATAACTCCTGAGAAAGGCTTGGTAGGTCGGAGCTAATCGTATGGCACTTGAAGGGTGTCGAACATCTCGACAGACAGGACGTTAACCCTACGCCACCATCGATGAGGGTCTTGGTGACTTGCATGTTGCTGATGACTGGGGAACAGAGCATTGGGAGGACGCCAGCAGTAGCCGCGCACTTGAGTTGATCTGCCCAACTGAAGGTGATGGTGCACTTGGACCATCTAAGCGGGTGCGTGGCCTCGATCTTGGGGAGAACTGCATTCACTTTGCGAGAAAACTACTTGAAGATGCACTGAGTGGCTGGGGCCTGAGCTCCACCCAAGATGCAAGCGATAGGCCATGGCTCCTGGAAGCCCCCAGCCCCCTCGTCCTGATGATGGTCGTCATTCCTTCTTGGCAGTGGGGTAGCGATGGAAGGCCTGCTTTACCCTGCGGGCGGTCCTTGCGAGGCTAATCCCTCCAGGCGCCCTCACGAGGCTGGTCCCTCCAGGCGCCCTCGCGAGGCTGGTCCTGCCAGCGATCCTCACGAGGTCGGTCACGCCACTCCTGGCGAGGGCCATGGTCATCCCATTGTCCTCCGCCACGTCCTCCTCCTCGGCTTTAGCCCCGGTCATTGTGCTCGGGGCGTCGACCGAAGTGTCCTTCTCGAATGGCCCTCAGCTCCCGGCAGTCGTTGGTGTTGTGGGTGTGGAGGTTGTGGTAGGCGTAGAACGGTCGGCTGCCCTTGGACAACTCCGGCTGGTCCCTACCGTGCATCGTGTCTGGCTCCTCCACAAGGACGACCAGTCCCTTGCGCTTAACATCATTGGCCTTGGTCTTCTTTTCTTCTGGGTCAGCAGTTGGGAGTTCGAGGAGGGAGAGGCGTCCCTCCTTAGCTCTTGCACACTTGGTCGCCAGGTTGAACATCTCCAGGGAAGTGCACAGCTCCTCGTGGATGGCGAGCTCCTCCTTCATCTTGACGTCACGGATGCCATCAGAAGACACTGAGATGATGGCCTCGTCCGTCACCTTGGGGATCTTGAGGCGGACGATATTGAAGCGTCGGATGTATTTCTACAGGGTCTCCCTAGGCTGCTGCTTGATGCGGCGCAGGTCACCCGCGGCCGGGGGGGGGGGGGGGCGGTCACGAGTTCCCTGGAAGGTGCCGTCGTAGAGCTGCAAGAACTCTGCGGAGTCGGGGGTGCCGTCGTAGCAAGGAGGCAGGTCCGGCTTGAACTTGCCCGGTCAGGCGATGCTATGCAGCTCGGGGGTGAAGGCGCGGCAGCCTACTGTGGTCACCGGGGTCCTTTGCTGACGCTGGGCTTGCTCTTGATGGCACTCGCGCATCGCCGCCAGAGGCAGTACGCGATTTTGTCGTGCTGGTTCAGGAATCACGGGGGCGCCTTCTTGAAGCCAAGGGATCTCTTGATAGCTTCCTTCTCCTCACGCGGGCGCTGGACGCGGCGGGTCACGTCTAGGGGCCACACGCCTTGGTGCCAGGGCACCATCTTGGGGATGAGGTGGTGGAGGCGCTCCTTGAGCCACACCGCCCATACTCGGCGGAGGGTGGTGCAACGAGAGGTACGGCGCGGGAAAGTCCCATGCGGCGCTGACGATCTCGGTGATGTGAGCGAGTCACTTCTTGTAGAGGTCGTTGACGGGGCAGTAACGCAGGAGCTCGCGTGCCGTAAGCAGCACAGCCTGTGCGTCCGTGGGAGCGCGACGAGCGTGGTATGACGAACCGGCTGGAGTCAGCGACGGAGTGGCGGTGCGGCCATCCCGCCACACCAAGGGGTGCAGTGAGGATGCTTGCTGCTCGTTCCCCGCCGGGCCGGTGGCAGCATTGGGGGCAGGCGACGGAGAACGACAGGGAGGCCCTCCGACAGGAGCCGTCTGGGCGACGCGAGCGGCAAGAGCGGCCCGACACTTAGCGCGGGCTCGGCAAACGTCGGACATGGATGCGTCGTAGCGATGGGACGCGGATCAACGAAAGGAAGACTTCAGCACACCCCTAGCTGGCGCGCCAAAATGTCGGATATTTTGGGTTCCGGCAAAACCCTTAAGGCTCGAACACTGGGGTGCGCACGAAGATTTCCCCCTACCGAACCTCGCCCTAAGCCTTGTCGTTTTCCCTAAGTTTATCTAGATGAATTCGCCGCACAAGAGACACAAGATTTATACTAGTTCAGGCCACCGTTGTGGTGTAATACCCTACTCTAGTGTGGTGTTGGTGGATTGCCTCTTGGGCTGATGATGAACAGTACAAGTGGAAGTACAGCCTCCTGAGGCAACGTGTTCTTGTGTTTGGTGGGTGGTTGTGCTCAAGGTCCGATCCTTTGCCTTGGTGGTGGCTAGCCCTATTTATAGAGGCCTTGGTCCTCTTCCCAAATATTGAGCGGGAAGGGATCCAACAACGGCCAATTCAAAAGGGGACAGCTAGTACAAGCTATCTTGACTAAAGGTGGTCTTCGCCTGTCAAAGGCTCTGATGGTGACTCTGTCTTGGGCTCCACGGTGACCTCTGTCCTGCCGTCCTGCTAGTCTTGGTCTTGTTGCACCGATATGGAAACCTTTGCCTGATGCCTCGGTACTCCACGCCTGCGCTTGCCCCCTTAGCACCAAAGGTGAAATGAGGACACTGCGTGCTGGCGCCCGCCTGGCCTTGGTCGTCATGGCTTGCGACACGGGAACCTTGCGAGGTACCCTTTGCCTTGATCTCTCCGCCTCCCTCGCAAGCCTGCCTGGTGAGGCCGCTCCTGAGGAGGCCTTGTGTCGTCCGCCCCGCGAGGCTTGGCCCCTCGCGAGGGTCTTGAGTGTTTGGTTGATGAAGACGGGACATACTGGGCCACTGGCGGAGCCACGCCGCGGGCCGCAGGCAGGCAACATACATCTCATAAAAATATCGAACGAATACCAAATTCACATGACTACTTATAACAAGAGTTCTCCCATGTCCTCAAGAACAAACATAACTACTCACAATTCATATTCATGTTCATAATCAGAGGGGTATTAATATGCATTAAGGATCTGAACATATGATCTTCCAACAAAACCAACTAGCATCAACTACAAGGAGTAATCAACACTACTAGCAACCCACATGTACCATTCTATTGTTTTGAGACAAAGATCGGATACAAGAGGTGAACTAGGGTTTGAGAGGAGATGGTACTGGTGAAGATGTTGATGGAGATTGATCCCCTCTCGATGAGAGGATCGATGGTGATGATGATGGCGATGGCTTCCCCCTCCCGGAGGGATGTTTCCCCGGCAGAACAGCTCCGCCGGAGCCCTAGATTGGTTCTGCCTAGGTTCCGCCTCGAGACGGCGGCGCTTCGTCCCGAAAGCTCCCTTATGATTTCTCAGGGAAAAAGACATGATATAGCAGAAGATGGGCATTGGGGGCCTGCCAGGTGGCCCACGAGGCAGGGGGCACGCCCTCCACCCTCGTGGCTGGTGGGTGGCCCCCTCTAGTGCTTTCTTCGCCCAATATTTTTAATATATTCCAAAACTAACTTTCGTGGATTTTCAGGACTTTTGGAGTTGTGCAGAATATGTCACTAATATTTGCTCGTTTCCCAGTCCAAAATTCTAGCTGCCGGCATTCTCCCTCTTCATGTAAACCTTATTAAATAAGAGAGAAAAGGCATTTGTATTGTGACATAATGTGTAGTAACAGCCTATAATGCAATAAATATCAATATAAAAGCATGATGCAAAATGGACGTATCAAGGGCCTTCCCACTTCGGCATCAACTTGTTTGTACCCTTGGCCAACTGAACGCGCCTAAGGACAAGGTCGCCTTCCTCAAAATGCCGGGCTTGAACCCTGCGGCTGTGATAGCGACGCAGGGCTTGCTGATAGCATGCAACATGTGTAGCAGCCCGATGACGGTTCTCCTAGAGTAGCACAACATCGTCACGCCAGTGCTGATCTTGCGCTACTTCATCATAGGCAAGCACTCAAGGCGACTCGTAACTGAGTTCCGTGGGGACATGTGACGCCCCGGATAATTAAGCTACAGTAATCCCACATTAACGATGCCATGTCACCTCGGTTATTGTTGCTAATCTCGCGTTAGTTCGAAACCGATTATAATTCAAAATTCAAAATCAAGCAAACAATAAAAGTTTTCAAATATTAAAACAAAAATCATCAATAAATTGTAGATAATTTAGAGGTTATGATAAAATTGTAAACAACATTATTGAAATTTGATAAGTGACTTAAACAACCTCAAACAGTGGCTGAAAACATTATTTAATATCCTTTTTATTAATACAAAAGAAATATGAAATGATATTTACCCCAAACTAGTTTTTGGTGGTAGGATATATTGTGCCGTGATTTGTGGGCCAGCTCTCATATTTTACAAAACTCATTTGGTGCCCAAACAATTAGCCAAAACAGAAAAAACTAAGAAATAGTAAAACAAAACAAAACAAACAAAAAAGAGAGGAAAAGAGAAACCCCCCTCCCACTGGGCTTTGGCCCAGCTGGCGTGCCAATTTGGGCCAAGGCCCACCCCACTCCCCATATCACCCCAGACCCAAACCACAATCTCCCCGACCACCACTTCCCCCCTCGCTCCGGACCTGGATCTGGAGGAGCCCGATCCCTTCGCCCTCGCTCGACGCCCGACGTTGCCCCACTGCTGGACCTCGCCGGAGGCCACCTCGCCAGACGCCATCATCGGACTGCCTCCTCGTCTCCTGGTCGTCTCCACCCTCCTCCCCGCTCCCCGTTGCCCCGTACCCTACCACCCACCGTGAGCCTCGCTCCATACCCTCTCCATCTTGTGACCCCACCTACCCGCGCTACGCGCGCGCTCGCACTCGTCACCGCAGCCCTCGCACCGGCCATCGCCCCGCGCTCCTGGCCACCATGCTGTCCGCGCCCACCGGTGTCGTCCGGCTTCTGCGCCCACGGTAACCCCTGACACCGCGCGCCCGTTGGCCATCCATCGTGCGGCTCTGCCGCAGCCACCTCCCCCGCCCAGCATCGCCGCCGCTCGGCCTTCCCGCGCCCGTCGTTGCCCGACCGGCCGCACCGCTGCTGCTCCACGCGGTGCCCGCCCGTTGCCTCGTTTGCCTCCCGCTGCTGCTAGCATCGGCGGCAACCTCTGCCCGCAACCGCACGCACCGCTCTGCCCCTGGCCTCGCCGCCGAGCGCCTCCCCATACCACCACCACCTCTTGTCGTTCCCTCGCGCGTGCCACGCTGCAGCCTCGTCCCCACACCACGCATGGGCCGTGTGCCCCGCTCACGCCCCTGGCCGTGCTCCGGCACCACTGCGCGTTGCTCGCCCTCCGCCTAGCTCCGCCATGGCCTCCTCCTTCAACCTCCCCTCCCCGCGCTCACCACCGGCAGCCGCTCGCCGTGCCTGCCTCCTGCCGCCGGCGCCTGTTGCCGCACTGCCTTGCTCCAGCCTGTCGTGGCCGATGCTCCCCTCACCTGGTGGCCTGGTGTGCGGGCACCCCCTTTGCCCGCACCCGTTAGCGCCCATGCCCGCTATGGCCCCCAGGCCTATGACAAACGGACCCCATGCCCAGAATGAAAAAACAGGAAATAAATAAATAATAATTAAAAATAATTAAAAAAACTAAAATATTAATTAATTAATTAAAGAATTAATTAACTTAATGAGTCCTGATTAGATTAGCAGAGTATGACATGCGGGACCCATACGTCAGTTTGACCCAGTCAGCATACACTATTTTGGATAATGTTGATTTAAAATAATTAAATAAATTCTAAAAATGATTTAAAAACTTTAAAAATTAATATAAAATAATCCGTAACTCGGATGAAAATACATTGTACATAAAAGTTACTTAGAACGACGAGACGAATCCGAATACGTGGTGCGTTTGTTAGCCACATGTCCCTAGCATAGCCAACATGCAACACTCCCCCTCTGGTTCATCTGTCTGAAAACGCGAAACACTAGGAATACTTTCCCGTATGTTTTCCCCTTCGCCGCTCATTGTCATGTCAAGCATCGTCATGCTTATGTTGGAATTGTATTTATTGTTTATTCCCCTCTTCTCTTCGATAGACTACGAGACCGATGTTGCTGCTGCCCAGTTCGACTACGGAGTTGACGACCCCTCCTTCTTGCCAGAGCAACCAGGCAAGCCCCCCCTTGATCACCAAATATCGCCTATTCTTTCCTCTACTGCTTGCATTAGAGTAGTGTAGCATGTTCCTATTCGGTTAATCCTATTCTATTGCATTGCCTCTCATTGTTTCTATAGTTGTTGATACCTTACCCACAATCCTAAATGCTTAGTATAGGATGCTAGTTTACCATTAGTGGCCCTACATTCTTGTCAGTCTGCCTTGCTATACTATCGGGCCGTGATCACTCAGGGTGATCACGGGTTTATACTATACATACATGCATACTATGCAGATGGCGACTAAAGTCGGGTCGGATCATTGAGTACCCGCTGTTGATTCATGGATTGGGGGCTGAAAGGACATACTTTCTAAATGGCCCGCTGAGTGGATCTTTTTGGCGGAGCGACAGGGCAGGTTGCGACCACCTAGGAGAGAGGTGGGCCTGGCCCTGGTCGGCGTCCGCAGTTACTTCATAATAACATGCTTAACGAGACCTTGGTATTTGATCTGAGTCTGGCCACTGGCCTATATGCACTAACCAACTACGCGGGAACAGTTATGGGCACTCAACGTCGTGGTATCAGCCGAAGACTTCTTGACATCAGCGACTGAGTGGCGCGCGCCGGGTTGGACTGGAACGCCTGCCCTTGTATAACGGAGTCTAGGTCTGCTCACCGGCCGCATTTGCAACGTGCAGGTGTGCAATGGGCGATGGGCCCAGACCCCTGCGCGCATATGATTTAGACCGGTGTGCTGACCTCTCTGTTGTGCCTAGGTGGGGCTACGATGTGTTGATCTTCCGAGGCCGGGCATGACCCAGGAAAGTGTGTCCGGCTAGAGGGATCGAGCGTGTTGGGTTATGTGGTGCACCCCTCCTGGGAAGATTATCTATTCGAATAGTCGTGTCCCGCGGTAAAAGGACGACCTAGAGTTGTACCTTGACCTTATGACAACAAGATCCGGATACTTAATAGAACACACCCACACAAGTTCTAGAGAAATCCGGTGATCGCTTTCCCATAGGGCGATGATGGGAGGATCGCCGGGTAGGCTTATGCTATGCGATACTACTTGGAGGACTTCAATCTACTCTCTTCTACATGCTGCAAGACGGAGGCTGCAAGAAGCGTAGTCTTCGATGGGACTAGCTATCCCCCTCTTATTCTAGCATTCTGCAGTTCAGTCCATCGATATTGCCTCTTTACACATATACCCATGCATATGTAGTGTAGATCCTTGCTTGCGAGTACTTTGGATGAGTACTCACGGTTGCTTTGCTCCCTCTTTTCCCCCATTTCCTCTTCTTCCCGGACGTTGCAACCAGATGTTGGAGACCAAGAGCCAGATGCCACCGTCGACGACGACTCCTACTACCCTGGAGGTGCCTACTACTATGTGCAGGACGCTGACGATGACCAGGAGTAGTTTAGGAGGATCCCACGAAGGAGGCTTGCGCCTCTTTTGATTTGTATCCCAGTTTGTGCTAGCCATCTTATGGCAACTTGTTTAACTTATGTCTGTACTCAGATATTGTTGCTTCCACTGACTCGTTTATGTTTGAGCACTTGTATTCGACCCTCAAGGCCCCTGGTTTGTAATATGATACTTCTATGACTTATTTTATTTTTAGAGTTGTGTTGTGATATCTTCCCGTGAGTCCCTAATCTTGATCATACACATTTGCATGCATGATTAGTGTACGATTAAATCGGGGGCGTCATAAGTTGGTATCAGAGCCGACTGCCTATAGGAATCCCCCTTCCATACTCCTTGGCCGAAGTCGAGTCTAGCCACTACAAAACTTTTACTAACATGGTTGTGTGTCTTATGGGCCCACGTCACCATTTGGGTGGTATTAGGATATTTTATTCCTCGACCTTTACTCTGGGACTCTGATCTCTCCTCTATTTGGGTTAAATGATTTTACTAACACCGACTGTAGGTTCTCGTAACTACTTCCTCCAAGAGAGCCCTCGCTCCACATGATTGCTTAGTGCACCAGAAGATTTCGAAGATACTCTATAATGTTCTCCCGAGACACTTGTGCCCACCGCCCTTACAAACTCCCTAGCACTGTTATATGCTTATGGATAAGTGTATACACCTACCATTCTTACTTTCAATCCCATTGATCCTGTTATTACGAGATACCCCGGAATTCTCTCTATTCCTCCGAGAGAACTCTGTGCCTACTATCGGTGTCAAAACCGGCGGATCTTGGGTAGGGGTCCCGATCTGTGCGTCTTAGGCTGATGGTAATAGGAAGCAAGGGACACAATGTTTACCCAGGTTCGGGCCCTCTCGATGGAGGTAAAACCCTACTTCCTGCTTGATTAATATTGAAGATATGAGTAGTACAAGAGTAGATCTACCACGAGATCGTAGAGGCTAAACCCTAAGAGCTAGCCTATGATGGTATGATTGTAATTGTGATCGGCCTTCTAAGGACCATCCTCTACGGTTTATATAGACATCGGAGAGGGCTAGGGTTTACATGGAGTCTGTTACAAGGAAGGAAATACAATATCTGGATCACCAAGCTTTTCTTCCACGCAAAGGAGAGTCCCATACACGGGCCGAAGTCTTGAGTCTTGTATCTTCACGCTTTGATAGTCCGGACGATGTATATAGTCTGGCTTTCCGGATACCCCCTAATCTAGGACTCCCTCAGTAGCCCCTGAACCAGGCTTCAATGACAATGAGTCCGGCACGCAGTCTTGTCTTAGGCATTGTAAAGCGGGTTCCTCCATCTGAATACTCCAAGGTTATTGTCGAACACGTAGACCGTGTCCGGATTTGCAAGATGTTCTCACACACCATAGTAGGGAACATAGCATAAATCCATTCTGCTAGCAATTTTTATACGGCGTGCCCTTGCATCGTGGCCTGGTCCAACATGGACCGGCGTCTCCTGCTCCACCTCGACTCGCGTTGCGAGGCGGTTTTATTGGCACGTCCTGCCAAAGCAGAGATCGTGTTCCTCTTAATACGGGATCTTCATTAATGTGGGCATATGTGACCCCACGGCGACCGTTGGTATGATTCCATGTATTTTAGATAAGTCTCAAGTGGTCACGCTGAGGACTCTTGGTATTCATCCCTTTTATAAAGGGGTCAAGGCCTACACCTCTTCTCCACTTCTCCTACCCCTTCTCGCACCTCGAGCTCCAGCACTCAAAACCTAAGCTCCAACACCACAGATCCCCCAGTATGTCCGGATCCGACGCAACAGGCCGGTGGGTGGCCTCCTCAATTCAAGAGGAGGACATTGCGAAGCTTAGGGAGGTCGGGTACCTGACCGCCGATATCCAGCATAGGCTTCCTGCTCCGGGGCAAGTTATCCCCACGCCGGAGCCCAACGAGAGCGTCGTGTTTGTCCCTCACTTCCTCCGAGGCCTAGGCCTCACCCTCGACCCCTTTGTGAGGGGGCTGATGTTCTACTACGGCTTGGATTTCCGTGATCTGGCTCCAGACACCGTCCTCCATATCTCGTCGTTCATTATTGTATGCGAGGCTTTTCTCCACGTCAACCCACACTTCAGCTTATGGCTCAAAACCTTCAATATAAAGCCGAAGATGACCGAGGGGCGACATGCGGAGTGCGGAGGTGCCATAATAAGCAAGAACGCTGATGCCCCATGGCCAGAGGGTTCTTTTCCAGAAGTATCCGATGTATGGCAACGGAGGTGGTTTTATGTCACAGCTCCCAGAGGCACAAAGTGGGTAGCTGCCCCCAAGTTCCACTCAGGCCGTCCGTCACAGTTTGCGTCTTGGACCGACGTAGGACGGAATTATGGGCCCACTGGCGATGTACCAGAACTGCAGAATCGTATCCGGGAGCTTGTTGAGAGGGACATAAATCTTGTCAGCATAATGCAAGTGATGCTAATCCGGCGGACATTGCCGTACAAACATCGGCCTCACCGAATGTGGGAGTTTAATCCGGAGGGTACTATTAAGCACTTCTTCGGCCTGAAGCTCGAAGGAATGTGTAAATTATTCTTCCGACCTCAAGTAAAGCGTCCGAACACCACCGAGGATGTGGGCCTAAGCTGCAATCGCCTAGATGCCCAAGTAAGTAACCCTAAAGCCGGACACTTCATTTATATTTATCATAACTATTATTCTGAAAATCCTTCCGTGGCCAGGAATGGCTCAACAAGGCGGAGAGAATCAGGTGTCCGACGCCACTTCCTGAAGGCTCTCCTGGTCCAACCATTGCAAAGATGCTGGGCCGGGCGCTCAGCAAAATCCCTTCATGGAAAGGCGAAGGAAAGGGCAATGAAGCCGAACTTCACGCACTACGCATCCAGACTGGGGAAATCGCTACCCATCCTATGGAGGATAGATGGGAAGGGGAGGTCAAAGCCTCCTCCCCACGTGGGAAGAAGAGGGCCACCTCCGAATATTTGGAGGCGAAGACACCCAAGCAAGGAAAGAAAACATCACCAGGGGGTTCTATCGCTACGGGCACCCTTACCGCGTCATGCCCACCAACGGGCTAGCCCTCCACCGAGCCGTAAGTTATTCATTCATTCGAAGGTGTGATGTTACTCCGAGATGCATAACCAGAACTTCGTCTTTTGTAGTCCGGCGAGCATCTCTTCTCAACAGAGTACGTCTTCGGGGGATCTTCATTCGGAGATGATAGAGAGTGAGACTCCACCCACCTCTCCGGCTCATGAAGCGGGCGACATGGAGGAGTCCGGATCTGCCGAAGCCGGCAGTGAACATGTCAGTCACCCTGAGCCCGGAGCGTTTGGCTCCCACGGGGGGCGATGAGAAGGGTCCGGCACAGTTCAATGTCCGGTCGGACGTACTGACGGGCCTTCTGGAGCGAGCCGCGCTCTCGGAGGAGCACCGCTCTTTAATGAGCACGGTGCTCACAAAGATTTCATCCGCCACAAGCGGTTTGAATGAGGCATTTACAAGCCTGCTCAAAGGCTTTGAGGTATGTAGTGAAAAATGCACAATCTTTTGGTTATGAAGCGCGCGCTAGGTGTGCTCCCTATAGATAGTAGCCCCTAAGACTCTGGTTTGCCACCATAGGCGGCAAATGGGGGATCATATACTAATGGCTACGCCGTACATGTGTGCAGGTATACAAGGATCCGGCAGCTAACTAGTCTGCTAAAGTTGCCGAACTAAGGAGGCAGATCGGATCCATTGATGCCGATATCATGCTGGTGAATAAACGGCTGGAGGAGTCACAGGGTATGTGCTCGGATTCCCTTATTATGATGTATAGGAAAATGCAAGAGGGGCATAATATTAATGCAATGTGCTTGCACTCTAGATGGTGCTGCTCCCGTGGAGGCCCTGAGGGCGGAACTTGCTCAAGCCAAGGAACAAGCTCGGGCTAGCAATGCGGCAGCCATAAAGGCGGCCGAAGAATTGAGAGCCGAACAGGCTGCTCATCGCCGAAGCGAGGAAAAGATTGCCGAAATGGCTGGGGAGTTAAAAAATTGCCGCCGACCGGTACACACTCCTCAAAAAGGAGAACAAGGCTAGTTCGGCCGAGCTGGACAAGGCACTTAATGCCGCCAAGGAGATGCGGACCGAGATCCGCAGTATGCGGGAGGAGCTCCAACAGGCCGACAAAATCGTGGCTGGGGGCTCATACTTACCGCGGACGAAGTTCTTGGATCCAAAGTATGATCCCCTAGCTGGGCGCTTGAGTCCTGCAGACGCATATGCGGACTTGGTGAATAGTAGAGCTGACGCTGTTAAGTTCTTCGAGGGTCAAGGCGATGAAGAAGTGGAGAAGCTTTTCTGGTCGCAGTTCAATGATCCCACTCGCCCGCTGCTGCTGAATGAGAAGGTGGCTGCTATGGCGGAGCTCCACAGGCTGTTTGGGCTTGCAATGCGGTCTGTAATAGGCCATCTTTGGCCGAAGGGGCCTCAGTCGGATAGCTATTTTGGTTTGGTGCAACAATTCCTTGGAGCCGTGTCTCGGATTGACGCCATGAGGAGGTCGGCGTGCATAGAGGGTGCGCGGATGGCTCTAGCCCACGTTAAAGCCTATTGGACGGATATGGAGGCCACTGTAATAGCGACCCAGGATCCGGTGGGAGGCCAATATCCGGCAGAGCACTACTTGGCGCAAGTCACAAAAGGTGCCCGCCTAATAAAGGCGCATTGCTCGAAGAATGTCTTGTTTGAGTGATAAGTCGAATCATTGTAAAAAACAATGTTTATTTTTAATACAAAGCTATATTTATACTTTTTGCCTGAAAAATATAATTGCGTCCCCTGTATGGCCATTCTTATATGTATAAGAAGTCCGAAAGATAGCAATCGTTGGCTTCATCCCCCACACATACAATGCAGGGGTGTTCGCGAAGAATATTCTTAATCACATGTGATCCAACGTCTTGGTCCATTAAGGAGGTGATCGCACGTCGAACAAGGCAACCGGACTATATAGCTGTAACACTTTCGCTTAGCCAAGGAAATATAATGGTGGGGCTACTATGTAGCCCCTGGTACCTTCGCGTGCAACCAAATATGGGCGCGTGTGTACATGGCTAGAAAACAGCCCTTCGTTAATGCGGAGGAATCCTAGAGATTCCGGCGAGTTTTCGAGTGGTTGAACAGTCTCTCGCTGTATCATGACAGTCAATTTTTGGCTTTCTCTATTGAGGTGCTCATCCGGAATAACCAAGGCACAATTACAGTAGTTCTCCTTTGGCCTGCCTTAGCAGATAATACGGAACGTAAGGCGGCAAACCCAGGAGCCGGGCAAACCCAACATTTGACCCAAGACATGATTCGGAGCTGATGCATATAAGGCCAAACTCGTGACGCCGAACACTCCCAAAGGTGTTCGGACTTTATAACAATAGATGGGCTCAAGAATGCCAATTCAATATGAACCCTGTGTTTCTAGGTACGTGCGGTAATCTGTCGTGGAAAAATGCCAATAACGACAGTATCCTCTATGGGTATAGAACCCATGGGATGGTTTGAGCAACAAGAGGCAATAGAAAAGGTTTACACAAGGGCTTAATCTAAAAAGAAACCTGTTGAACAGGGCCGTGCTGCATGTCTGTGCCTTTGTCTCCGTTATGTCGTATCCTGGAAGGGTATCACGCAAGCGTTGCGTGTGGAAAAAAAGGAAAACTCCTAGGAGAGTACAACGTAAGTATGCGATTGATAGTAAAAGTGTAAGATGATGGCCTGCCAATAAGGTTGAGCCAAGTGTGGGGCTGTATTAAATATTTATAGCCCCTGGTTTCCGCTATGGGATTACATATATGGTGCCCGGTTGAAGTTTATCCGGGCTACCGGACTCGTCTAACCGTGTCTATGGTCTTAATGACCAGTCATGTTTTCTGGTTTTAGAGGCCGCTTATAGTCCGGCCACCAGGGCCGTCGCGTGTTCCTATGCGCGTGAAGGGCGCTCTGTGATTCCGCTAACGCTGATGACGCCATGTGGACCGGGCATCTTGAGTGTAAGGTGGCCATAATGCGGCAATGCATTGAAGCGGGCGAAGGCCGTTCTTCCAAGCAAGGCGTGACAGCCGCTTTGGAAGGGGGCGATGGTGAAGAGTAGTTCTTCGCTTCTGGAGTTGCCTGGGGAGCCGAATGTTTCTTCCAGCATGACGGAGCCCCTGCCGTGGGCTTCAATGCCTGGTATCACCCCTTCAAAGGTGGTGTTGCTTTGGATAATTCTGGATGGGTGTATCCCCATTCTGCGGGTAGTGTCCTCGTATATTAAATTGAGACTACTGTCGCCGTCCATGAGGACACGGGTGAGACGTTATCCGTCTATTATTGGGTCAAGCACCAAGGCCTGTGATCCTCCACGCCGAATACTAGTTCAGCCGTCCTTGTGATCAAAAGTGATCGGACGAGACATCTAGTAGTTAGATGTGGGTACGATGGGCTCTACATCGTGCGCGTCTCTAAGCGCGCGTTCATGCCTTCTCGTGGATGTGTAAGTCGCGTGGATCATGTTTACTGTTTTAACTTCTGGCGGGTATTTTTTCTGTCCCCCAGTGTTCGGCTGGCGAGGCTCGTCCTCGTCTTTACTTGGTGTTTCCCTCCCTTTTAATTTGCCGGCCTGCTTGAAGACCCAGCACTCCCTATGGGTGTGTTTTGCAGGTTTCTGCGAGGTACCGTGAATTTGGCATAGTCTGTCCAGAACTCCATTCAGACCGGACGGTCCCTCTTTACTGCCTTTAAATGGCTTCTTTTGATGATCAGGTCTAGAGCCCCTGAATTCGGTGTTGACCGTCGTGTTATCCGGACTCTCTTCCTTGTTTTGGCATTTGATTTTATTACACTGTGGCTTCCCATTGCCATCACTTACTTCGGATGTGTTGGGGTCGCTGGTGCCTTTACGGGCTAGCCAGCTATCTTCAACCGCGCAAAAGCGGGTCATAAGGCTTGTCAAGGCTGCCATTGTCCTTGGCTTTTCTTGGCCGAGGTGTCTGGCGAGCCATTCGTCACGGATGTTGTGTTTGAATGCTGCTAAGGCTTCGGCGTCCGGACAATCGACAATTTGATTCTTCTTAGTGAGGAATCTGTTCCAAAGCTTGCGGGAGGACTCTCCGGGCTGTTGGGTTATGTGACTTAGATCGTCTGCATCCGGAGACCGGACATAAGTCCCTTGAAAATTGGTCCTAAAAGCGTCTTCTAGTTCCTCCCAACTCCCAATTAAGTTTTCGGGGAGGCTTTTCAACCAGTGTCGAGCTGGTCCCTTCAGCTTGAGGGGAAGGTATTTGATGGCGTGGAGGTCATCCCCACGAGCCATGTGAATATGCAGGATAAAATCCTCGATCCAGACCCCTGGGTCTGTCGTTCCGTCATATGCCTCAATGTTCACAGGTTTGAAACCTTGTGGGAATTCATGGTCCAGTACTTCTTCGGTGAAGCACAGGGGGGGAGTAGCCCCTCTATATCTGGACGCGCCGTGGCATGTAATCGGCTGTTGTTGTGTCCGGAGTTTATTCTGAACTGGTATTTGGCTTGTATTAGCGTTTGGGTGACCATAGTCCCTCGCCGGGGTGTGTCCTTTAGATCCATAGATGGACCTGGCTGCACCGGCCTTCTTATCCAGCTTCTCACGTAGATCGTGAGCGGCGTCAGTAGCCGTTCTGTTGCGGTTGTGGAGCGGTACGTCTAGTCTCCTAGTTGTATTATTCTTTGGTGGAACGGCCTCATCGTCCAATTCTGGCAGTACCATGCGCTTTGGATAGCTTTTGGTATGGTGATCGTCGCCATATCTTTCTTCAGTGTCTAGCACTTTATTCCATCTACGGCTAAGCTTTTCCTGTGCGGCTTTGAGCTGTTGCTTCTCCTTCTTTAGACTTCTTGCTGTGGCATAAGCTTTCGGTGGAGGTTGTCTCATTCCACTTGTTCATCCGGAATGATGAATGTGTCGTCATCCGGCTTGTGTTCTTGTTATGGGGCGGTATCATGAGCTCGCCCCTCCTGATCATTTTGATCGGGTGTTTGCTCCGAACTCAGTTTGGCGTGACCTAGATCGTCCCGCTCCATCGCTGGGTCCATGTGGTTGTTACTGCCTTCGGGACTTACTGGTATGACAATCCTTTTTGCGCTCTTATTGCTATTTTTACTGTTGCTAGACTTTGAGCGGCATTTGCGCTGCCGTTTTGGCTTTTGTCCGGGTGTTTTATCTTCCGGATTATCGCTATCGTCCTTCTTGGGTGTATCCATCATGTATATATCGTGTGACAAGGTAGTAGTCTTGCGCCCTAGAGGTTCTGGAGCTTCTCTGGCATCGTCGTCCATACCGGCGATGTTCTCGGAGTCGAAGTCAAGCACGTCGGTTAAATCATCGATCGTAGCAACAAAGTGGGTGGTGGGTGGGCAGCGAATTTCTTCGTCGCCTGCTTCCCACTCAAGCCGAACATAGTTCGGCCCAGAGCCTCCTGACAAAGAGTGTGACTTCAATGAGTGCAGCATGTCGCCAAATGGCGAGTGCTGAAAGATGTCCGCAGCGGTAAATTCCGTTACCGGAGCCAAACCTAGATCCGCTGGCTCGAGGGTATGCGGACCGGATCCAACAGCCGGATACGAGTCCGGGGGTCCGGGGTTACAGGCCTCCACAGAGATGAGATCCGTGTTCAGCTCCACCGCCGATGTGGGTGCGGCCTGCGGGGCAAGGTCCAACCCTCCGTCCTTGGGCAACGCAATCTGCTCCGGATTTAGATCCAGGGCTGCTGTAGGGATGATGTCCTGAGCATTGTGCGACAGCAGGTCTAGGCCGTGCTCGCCGTGACTGTCCGACGCTCCCGGCGCAGGGCCGAATTCGTCGAAGATCAAATCTCCGCGAACAGCCGCCGTGTAGTTCAAGTTTCTGAACCTGATCTGGTGACCAGGGGCGTAGCTATCGATCTACTCCAGATGGCCAAGCGAATTGGCCCGCAGTGCGAAGCCGCCGAACACAAAGATCTGTCCGGGGAGAAAAGTCTCACCCTGGACCATGTCGTTGACGATTGAAGATGCCATCAAGCCTTGAAGCGACGTCACAGAGGAACTCTCAATGAAAGCACTAATGTCAGTGTGAAAACCGGCGGATCTCGGGTAGGGGGTCCCGATCTGTGCGTCTTAGGCTGATGGTAACAGGAACCAAGGGACACAATGTTTACCCAGGTTCGGGCCCTCTCGATGGAGGTAAAACCCTACTTCCTACTTGATTAATATTGAAGATATGAGTAGTACAAGAGTAGATCTACCACGAGATCGTAGAGGCTAAACCCTAAGAGCTAGCCTATGATGGTATGATTGTAACTGTGATCAGCCTTCTAAGGACCATCCTCTCCGGTTTATATAGACACCGGAGAGGGCTAGGGTTTACATGGAGTCAGTTACAAGGAAGGAAATACAATATCCGGATCGCCAAGCTTGTCTTCCACGCAAACAAGAGTCCCATCTGGACAAGGGCCGAAGTCTTGAGTCTTGTATCTTCACGCTTTGATAGTCCGGACGATGTATATAGTCCGGCTGTCCGGATACCCCCTAATCCAGGACTCCCTCACCTACTGCCTTGCAGTTCTAAGCCACCTGAATACCCCTACGGATAAATTCTTGCACCTATCGAGTATCCGCTCACCCCCAGTTGATTAAGGTATTTCACCAAAGTTTTCAAAATACCATTCATTCTTTTGAAAATCCTCAACATCCTAATGCTCTTGAAATTCTTGCTTGCTATTATTATGATTAATCCCATAAGTCTGGTATTCTTATTGGCATCCTCTGCCATCATCGTTTTGAGTCCGCTGATTCTATATATTGTGAATGCTCGCAATCCTCAATCGGGTCCTAGAATTCATCCTTCCGGCTCAGACGTCATTTTAAAGATGAGCTGTATCTCGACCAATCAAATTGCCATCAATTGTACCCCTAAGCCTACTAAACTTATACACCCTTAATTAGAGCGTTTGCTTCTAATCCATGGATTGCAAATCCTAGCCCCTTTGCATTTGAGCTTTGAATTAGTTAGTTGTTTCTATGATCCAATGCCTTTGCATTGTTTCTTCCTCTGGTTGTGTGCCGATGCTCACATCAGCTCCATTATGGACCGTTTGATCCTTTGTTGAATTATCATCCGACAATGTCCTTTATATACGAAAACCTCGAGAAGTTCTTTCCCTGATACATAATGCCTTTGGTAAAATGTATCCTCTACTTTGACAACCATGCTCTACTTTCGAGCTTGGGTTAATTACTCCTAAAAAGTGTGTGGTATATGTACCTAAGATGCCCTGATGGGTTGAACCTATGCCTTCCCAAATATGAGTAAGCTCGTAAGTTATGCGAGTTATACTCTACTGGCTTTTCGTCAGGTAAAATTTCAACACTACAACTTCTTCGAAAGCGAGAGGTGAATGGAAGGTTATACATCGAAGAAGTGGGAGTCGACCTTGAACTTTGTGTTCATGCCCATGGACACGATGTAGATATTGACATGTAAGATTCTCGTAACAATAATTATCCCCTTGATATAATTTCATCTTATATCTAGGATATGGTCATTTGCAATGGTGGTTCCGACCAAATTCTACTTTAAATACAATTTCTCGTGCAAGTTTAAGCACTTATCTTCTGCAAAGAAATACCCTAGTCCAACCTCTACTTTGTTCTGTCGTCGAGTATTACATCTGGTATCCCGAGGATATCATGCCATTGAACTACATCTTATAAACTTCTGATGAAGTACTACCTTTCCCTATCATTGTCACTTCATGGGTTCTGGGTTGTTTGTCAATCGAGAAAACCAATATGTTAATCGATTTCACACTCTGATTCAATAACTCTAAGTAATTTTTTGTTGCTTATGAGTTAAAAATCCTTCAAGTCATTCCTAGCCTAATCGGCTATATCATTATCGTGCTAAATTTTAATTGTGCTATCTGGTCCTTCTTCCCGGAGTACAATCTTCGATGATGAGATAAGCCTACGCTGATCTTTGTCACCATATCATTATGCCTCGAACAACAAGCTTGATTCCAATCTTTCGCTTCATCAGTCCTATTGTTTGATGCAGTCATTGTTTGATTTCTTCTTCGTGGATCCTCTCGACAAAATTTGTCGTGATCATCATCAACATTTTGACTCCTTCCAGGATATCAAACTAACTCATGATGATAAGTGCCATCCTCATCCCTTGGTAATTTTAGTTACCATCGGCAACATCCTTACCTTCCTTTCATCACAAACCTGCCCATGTTATGGATGCAACTTGCTATCTAGTTTTTATTATGTTCTACCTTTGGTTGTCACCGTCTTTTATGTCAAGAATGTCGCGAGAATTTTCAGCACCCCTTAAGAATTCTTGATATAGGTGATACCTGTTACCATCACCATTCTTTTCTTGGTCGCCGTGTTGCTTCTAACCGGAATACAGACAAATGGTCTGTGATGCGTAAATTCAAAACTTCTAGCAACCCTATTGCTTTGATGATAATGGTCGATAGCTTCATTCTAAGTATATTGCTTATTCGATCATCATTTGAACAATGAACGTGCTACCTAGTCCAGATTTCTGGGTGCACCTTTCAACCAATGTTTACTTGTGGATGTTCTCCTTGAGCATACATCATTATATCATTTGATCTGACAAATGTTATCTCCTTGTTCACATAATTGTGGAAATCCATCTCTTTGGAAATCTTGAGGAATTGTTGTTGAGTCCATCAACCACCCCCTTCATCCTATCCTTGGTTTAATGATGAACTCTTGTTTCAGAACTCGCTTCCATAGGTCATTTTCGAGAATCTCACAATGTCATATGGTTGCACCTTTTCTTCTCAGGCATACCGAGTCTGAGGTATCTTGACCCTAGTCAGATCTGAATCTCGGCCGGATATGATGGTTATGACATATTTCCAAGAGTAATAACATTGGTCTCTACATAACCCGGTAAGGTGGTTGTATTTGCTTAGCACCCCTGGGAAGAGGACCTATTGTTATAGTATATGTATCCTATTATCAAGGTTAGCCATTCTTCCGTGAGGAAATTGTAAGACTTACTCTATAAGTTGTTCCTGATGGATCCTTTGTGTATCCAAAGTCTGACATTTGCTTGAAGACCATGTCAATGCTATCTCGAAGCATGTCTATGGTACTCCTATTTTCAACAAGAACATTTGAAGCACAATGCTAATTTTTCTTTATCAATTATTCAAACCCTGTTGTTTGGGTAATGTCATGAAATTTCTCTCCCCTTACCTAAATGATTTTCTACCTTATCATGTCATGAATATCATGCTCTACTTGTCCTTGGGAAGGATATACCCCTGAAATATGTGTTTAAACACATTTTCCTTTCCTTTGTCTTGTTTAACCTTTCTTGTGGGTTATATGATCTAAGTAGTAATGATTCGCTGCTTTTGTAAACACCCTGGTGTACAACCTTGTCAGTAAGACCGTGTTACTATTCGTTGATGACATTTCGGTAACCACCGATGGACAAGAACTTTGCCTATTGGTCCGCCTCGTTTCAAAGAGCAGGAAAATGGTTCTCTTCGTCCCTCACCCTAGGTACCAACGTTGTTGCCAACAGAACTAACAGGCTATCCTCTGACATACCTTGCTATCTTGATCGTGCAAATGTTAGCGCCTTCCTGCTTTTAACCCACATGGTGTGCCCATAACCCACAGTTCCACAGGATCGAAACCTGACTCTCCTATACACCCTCATGTTTCCATAGTTATTCCTCGTGTGTGGCCTCATATGTAATTCATGAGCCACCTTCCGAGATATCATCAATTATGGTATCAGACAAAATACTTATTCATGTTGCTTTGAACTCGTTTCACGCCCTGTTTCAGGCATCAAATGATTGCATGCCCCCTCGAAACTTCTCATTGTACCTTCTTACTTTGCTCTTGATATCTTCTTAAGTTTCAATTCGAGAGTTACCTTCTGCCACCTTCCCCAATGTTATTTACCAGATAGTCAACCTTACAGAGGTCCATTCTTCCGGAATACCCCCTTATTCTTTCGTAAGTACGATGGAGTCCCCCCTCCCAAAAAAGGATGTCGGCTTCATCATGATGACCTGAAATAGAGAATTGAAGACACCGATGAAAGGGATTAACCTCTTCAAGAAGAGTAACCAAGACCGAGAAGACACGTTAGAATTTCGTAACCAAATCATTCCCCCTTGCTCCACCTCTTAAATCTCGGGACGAGATTTCTTGTAGTGGAGGAGAATTGTGACGGCCGGATAATTAAGCTATAGTAATCCCACATTAATGATAACACGCCACCTCGGTTATTGTTGCGAATCTCTCATTAGTTCGAAACCGATTATAATTCCAAATTCAAAATCAAGCAAACAATAAAAGTTTTCAAATATTAAAACAAAAATGTTCAATAAATAGTAAATATTTCAGAGGTTATGATAAAAATTGTAAACAACATTATTGAAATTTGATAAGTGACTTAAACAACCTCAAAATGTGGCTGAAAACATTATTTAATAGCCTTTTTATTAATATAAAAGAAATATGAAATGATATTTACCCCAGACTAGTTTTTGGTGGTAGGATATATTGTGCTTTGATTTGTGGGCCAGCTCTCATATTTTACAAAACTCATTTGGTGCCCAAACAATTAGCCAAAATAGAAAAAATAAGAAAACGTAAGACCAAACAAAACCAACAAAAAAAGGAAAAGAGAACCCCCCCCCCTCCTACTGGGCTTCGGCCCAGCTGGCCTGCCCAACTAGGCCAAGGCCCACCCCACTCCCCATATTCCGCCTCCCCCGGACCCAAACCCTAATGTCCCCGACCACCACTTCCCCCTCGCTCTGGATCAGGAGGAGCCCGATCCCTTTGCCCTCGCTCGATGCCCAACGCCGCCCCACCGTCGGACCTCGCCGGACGCCATCACTGGACTGTCTCCCCGTCGCGTGGTCATCACCGACCTCCTCCCCGCGCCCCGTTGCCCCATACCCTGTGACCCGCCGTGAGCCTCGCTCCCTTCCCATACCCTGTTGCCCCATACCCTGTGACCCGCCGTGATCCACCCCTGGCCTCGCTGAGGGAGTCCTGGATTAGGGGGTACTCAGACAGCCAGACTATATACTTTGGCCGGACTGTTGGACTATGAAGATACAAGATTGAAGACTTCGTCCCGTGTCCGGGTGGGACTCTCCTTTGCATGGAAGGCAAGCATGGCAATCTGGATATGTAGATCTCCTTCTCTATAACCGACTCTGTGTAACCCTAGCCCCCTCCGGTGTCTACATAAACCGGAGGGTTTAGTCCGTAGGACAACAACAATCATACCATAGGCTAGATTCTAGGGGTTAGCCTCTTTGATCTCGTGGTAGATCAACTCTTGTAATACTCATATCATCAAGATCAATCAAGTAGGAAGTAGGGTATTACCTCCATCGAGAGGGCCCGAACCGGGGTAAACATTGTGTCCCGAGCCTCCTGTTACCATTAGCCTTAGACGCACAGTTCGGGACCCCCTACCCGAGATCCGCCGGTTTTGACACTGACATTGGTGCTTTCATTGAGAGTTCCACTATGTCATCGTGATAAGGCTTGATGGCTCCTTCAATCATCAACAACAATGCGGTCCAGAGTGAGGTTTTCCTCCCCGGATAGATCTTCGTATTCGGCAGCTTCGTACTACGGGCCAACTCCCTTGGCCATCTGGAGCAGATCGACAGCTATGCCTGTGGCCGTCAGGTCAGGTTTGGAAACTTGAACTACACTACCGACATCCGTGGAGACTTGATCTTTGACGGATTAGAGCCCATGTCAGGTGTGCCGAACAGTCACGACGAGCATGTCTTAGGTCTGCCATCGGACGGGGTTCGGGAGATCACGCCTGCAGCCGCACCGGCCATTAACCCAGAGTAGATCGTGCCATCCAAGGACGGGTGGATGGACCCCACAACGGAAGCCGCACACTCATCGGCATTAGAGCCAAACACTGACTTCACCTCCAAAGACATCTGTGTCATCGGACCCTTGAACTCGTCTCCGGCCATAGGTTTCGAACCACGTGCGCCCTGCCTATCAATTCTGATGGGGCACCGATCATGGAGTTCACCTCCGCGGATATCCTTCGGCACTCACCCTTGGGCGACGTGCTCAATTCCTTGAGGTCTCTCTCTATCAGGAGACTCTTGGCCGAACTATGTCCGACTAGAGTAGGAATCGGACAACGAAGAAATTCGTTCCCCACCCACCACCCACTTAATAGCCACTGTTGATGACTTAACCGATGTGCTTGACTTCGACTCCGAAGACATCAACGGTATGGACGGCGATGCAGAAAAAGAACAGGAACCACCGCCCACAGGGCGCCAGATAGCCACCTCATCATATGATATATACATGGTGGACACCCCCAAAGAAAGCGATGGCGATGAGGCAACGGAGGATAATCCCCTTGAGAAGCAATCTAAGCACCGACGTCATCGACGCCGCTCTAAGCCCCGCCATAGAAAAAATAGTGATACCGGCACAAGAGACAATAGCACTCCAGATGATGCCGAAGACGAAAGCAATCCCGCCCAGCCAAACTTCGAGCAGGCCGAATGGGAGTATGGGCAAGTTAGCCCTCATGAACAGGCAACAGATGGAGACTCGGAGGACGACAATTATATGCCTCTCTCCGAAGAAGAGGTGAGCCTCGGCGACGAAGAATTTATCATGCTTGAGGATCCCATCGAGCAGGAGCGCTTCAAGCACCGGCTTATAGCCACTGCAAAAAGCCTAAAGAAAAAACAACAGCAGCTTCAAGCTAATCAAGATCTCCTAACAGATAGATGGACTGAGGTCCTGGCAGCCGAGGAATATGCTCGAGCACCCAACTAAAACTTACCCAAAGCACAGGTTGCTACCTCAACTCGAGGAGAAGGCATCAAAGCCTAAAGTACCAGCGCATGATGCGGCTGACCGGCCACCTCGTGGCCGAGACAAAGCGGCGTATTAGCCCGAACACCAGCCCGCACCCCGCCGCCAATCAAACAAAAACACTAAGGCCCGGGGCTACACTCAGGACCTGCAAGACGTATTGGAAAACAAAGCAGGACAGTCAGGATCGATCTATGAATCACGGGGGCGTGAAACAACGCGTGATGATGACCGTCACGCCGGATACGATAAAAACAAGTTCGGTCGGGTTGAATACAACAGACCAGACTCATTTGAACTCCGTCGTGATGTAGCCCGGCATAGAGGCGCCGCACACCACCTATGCTTCACTGACGAAGTAATGGATCATGAATTCCTAGAAGAGTTTAAACCCGTGAATATTGAATCACACGATGGTACAACAGCCCCCGCGGTATGGATTGAAGATTTCCTTCTCCACATTCACATGGCCCGCGGCGATGATCTACACGCCATCAAGTACCTCCCACTAAAACTCAAGGGACCGGCTCGGCATTGGCTGAACAGCTTGCGGGCAAACTCCATTGGCAGTTGGGAGAACCTGGAAGACGCATTCCTTGACAACTTCCAAGGCACTTACGTGCGACCGCCGGATGCTGATGACTTCAGTCACGTAACCCAACAGGCCAGAGAGTCAGCCAGGAAATTCTGGACTCGGTTCCTAACCAAAAAGAACCAAATTATTGACTGTCCAGATGTCGAAGCCCTAGTGGCCTTTAAGCATAATATCCGTGACGAGTGGCTGGCCCGACATCCCGGTCAAGAAAAGCCGAAGTCCATGGCAGCCCTCACGACACTCTTGACCCGCTTTTGTGCGGGCGAACATAGCTGGTTGGCTCGTGGCAACAACACAGCAAGCAATCCTAGCACATCAGAGGCCGGAGATAGCAATGGCAAACCTCGACGCAACAAACACAAGCGTCGCAAAACTAGTGATAACACCGAAGACACGACAGTCAATGCCGGATTCCGTGGCTCTAAGTCCAGTCAGCAGAAAAAAGCCATTCCAAAAGAACAAGTCGGGCCCGTCCGGTCTGGACCGCATACTCGATCGTCCATGCCGAATTCACGGCACCCCAGGAACGACAGCTAATCATACCAACCGAGAATGTTGGGTCTTCAAACAAGCCGGCAGGCCAGGCGCCGAAAATAAAGAGAAAGGGTCTCAAAGCGATGACGACGACGAGGATCCCTGATCACCAAACAAAGGAGGGCAAAAGAAATTTCCCCCTCGAATCAAAATGGTGAACATGATAAATGCCATCCACATTCCCAAACTGGAATGGACGCGTAAGCTTAGGGATGTCGACTTAACGGAGCCAGTCGCCCGACAATATGTACTATTGTCGATCACTTTCAGTCATACGGATCATCCGGCCACGGCCAATCAGGGCAATTTAGTCGCGCTCGTCCTTGACCAAATAACTAACAGATTCCACCTCACATGAGTCCTTATGGACGGAGGCAGCAGTCTAAACCTGCTATATCAGGACACAGTGCGCAAGATGGGCATTGATCATTTGATGATCAAGCCCACTAAAACAACCTTTAAAGGAGTCATAGCAGGTGTGGAGGCCTGTTGTACAGGCTCCATCACTCTAGAGGTAGTCTTCAGATCACCAAACAACTACCGTACCGAAGAGTTAATCTTCGACATCGTCCCTTTTCGCAGTAATTATCATGCATTGCTCGGACGAACCGCATTTGCTTGATTCAACGCAATGCCGCATTATGCCTACCGAAAACTCAAGATGCCCGGTCCGCGTGGCGTCAGAACAGTTAATGGCATGGTCGAACCTTCCCTCTGTGCCAAAGAGTATACCACCACCTTTGCAGAAGAAGCAACTAGTGGAATCTTTCGATCGAACTTCAAAGTGACGGCCAAACTTCCGGACACCATGAAGGGAGTCCGAGCTACTTCGCAGCGGGATAGCCTGGCTTGTCCGGAGCCTAATTAAAACACTCTGGCAGTAAAATGAGGTAGAGCCAGGATAGGCCACACACTGCGGCCCAACCGCTACGAGAAACACAAACGTTTCTCTCTTTTCTTCGCAGGTTCACTTTTGCATAAGCCAGGACTGGCGACATGGAAACAGCTTGAACACACAAGGGAATCTTTAGATATTCACCTCGATGACCATCCGAACATACTCCGGATCCGTGCACAGCCTCCTCCCGCCTGGCCTCAGCTGGTTCTGAAATCATGTTTATTTTTCATTACATTACTTGTACTCATATGCATCGACATGTTATTCAATTACAACATATAGCTTTATATGACTCTCATCTACTATTCTTTCTTAATTGACACTCTTTGTCAAATGGCATCCGTACATCGCGATATGCCTTAATACGCCAGGGGCTTCATTGTACCCATAATACGACAATAAAGTCCGACAACCTTCACGGTTGTTCGGCTCCCCGAACTTATAGCATTATATGCATCAGCTCCGAATCATGTCTTGGGTCAATAGTTGGGTTTGCCTGGCTCCAATGTTTTGGTACCTTACGTTCCGCTATATCGGCTAAGGTAGCACTGGGAGAACTACTGCGATTGTGTCCCTGTTCTTCCGGACGAGCACCTTAGTACAGAAAGCTGAAAACCGACTGTCATGATACCGCGTGAGCTGGTCAGCTATTCGAGAGGTTGTAAAATCTTTAAGGATTTCTCCTGCATTATGCTATAACCAATGCAGCGTGCGATGGATTGGTTTCCTCCGATCAGGTGCTTCTAGAGCCCCTTGTGTGGTCTTCCGAACACCAGGGGCTGCGCCCACCTTCCTTTTGTCAAACTCCTATGGCTAAGTGAGAGTGATAAAGCCATATAGTCCGATTGCCTGGTTCGTTGTGCTGAACACCTCCTTCAAGGACCCAAAAATGGGATAAAGAGTGCTCAGGTTTATCCCGAACACCCCCGTACTTCCTACGTGGGGGCAGAAGCCGATGACTGGCCATCTCTCAGGATTAATATATATAAAACAGCCGCACAGGAGGAAAAACATTCACATAATAGGCAATAAATAATAGAAATGACCTTGTTCAACCTTACAAAGTACAACATGACCGTATTCATGGAAATAGAATTTCCTTGGTGCATTGCTCCGCCGCAAGGCGGGCTCCTTTCAGGACACTATCATAATATAATTCGGGCTTGTGGTGCTCCTTCCCCTCTGGCGGTCCCTCGGTCATCAGCTTTCCCGCATCCATCTTGCCCCAGTGCACTTTTGCGTGGGCGAAGGCCATTCGTGCACCCTCCATACAGACCGACTCCTTGATGACTTTGAGTTGAGGGCAGACACTCACAAGCCGCTTCACGAGCCCGAAGTAACTGCTAGGAATTGGCTCGGCGGGCCATAGCCGGACAATCAAATCTTTCATGGCTACTTCGGCCACCTTGTGTAGTTCGATCAGCTGCTTCAGCTGATCGGCAAATGGCACCAGATAATTCGGCGCCAAATACTGTGACCAGAAGAGTCTCTCCGCAGTCTTCTTTTCCTCGGCTCGGTAGAATTGTGCGGCATCAGATATGCTGCATGGCAGCTCCGCAAACACCACTGGAGAAATCAGAATTCAAATTATCAACTTGATTTTCTCCTTTTAAAAAAGACCAGCGTTGTGTATAAACAGCCTGAGCAATCGCAATCTTCCTTGCCTCCTGAATTTCCATCAGAGCACCTTGGGCCTCCTCCCGGGCATCATTTCTGGCTTGGCGAGCTTGGGCGAGTTCAGATTCTTTCCTTGATAAACTCTGCTCCAAAGTCTCACATTTCTTCACGGCCTCTTGAAGCTCTCGCTCAGCTTCAATAACCCTGGCCTCGTGCTTTTCATGAAGTGCCTGCTCTGCGGCTGCTTTCTTCTCGGCTTCAGCCACAGCCTTCTTAAGATTCTCAATTTTGGCCATCGCCCCTAGAGCACATCATAGAAATACTTTCATCACACTGACTAATTCATTTGTGCTGAATCCGAACAAGGTGTCTACATACCTTGGTTATCCTCCAACTACTTCTTTACTTGGCCGAGTTCTTCTTCGGCACGCTCCAGACTCTGCCTCAGTACGGAGACTTCCGCAGTTTGAGAGGCGGTAGTTGCTACAGACGCCTGCTTTTAAACAAAAGAAAGATGCCACAAAGTGAGTCTCCTGCGAACATTTATTTGATCCTCTGTTCGGTTCTTTCTTTCACCGAACAGTGTATCAGGGGCTACTAGCTACACTATGACACTCTTCGAAACCTCCCAAAACATACCTCAAGTCCTGTTATAAGGCTGATGTAGGCTTCATTCAGTCCACTCTCAGCGGACTGAATCTTCTCAATCACCGCACCCATAAGGGCATGGTGTTCATCGACAATGGAGGCGCTCTTCAGCACCGCCGATAAAGTATCCGACACCTCTGGTTGGACAGAGGTTGCCGGTGGAGCGGGCACACCCCCTCCAGTTGAGGGAGGTAGCCTGCTTGTTTCTGGAGCCATATTGGTCTCCAGAATTGCATCCGGCTGGGGGCCGAATTCAAGTTAGCCCCAGCCGTCAACGCCCGTGGGAGCCTTCACTCCCATGTGTCTGGCCCCTGAAGTTTCACCTCCTAGCGCCGCCTTTACGAGCTTCCCCCCCCCCTCCTTAGCCTGGGTCCTTCTGGGACGAAACCTTGGTGTCATTCACATGTTTGGGGGGAAGGAGCCTTCGGGGGCGTCCCGCTCTACATAGCATCCGAGCCCAGTAAATCCTCCGAGGATTGTTCGGTGCGGGACCTGGTCGGACTGCAAAGAAGTATGGCGCAGATTAAAATATTATGCCATGATGAGTCTGGATGCATAAACATATTTGGATTCTATATACTTACGACTTCACCAGGGGCTGGGCCCTGGGATCCCACTCTCGGCTGCTATCGGCGGCAGTGGTGGACTCCTCGAGAAGGGGAGTTTTTCCCTTCTTGGGCGACTCGGCCTCCAAAGATGTGGAGGCCGTCCTTTTCTTTCCCTCCCTCGCGGGGGATGGTTCTGCCTCCTCTTCCTCGTCCTCTCCGGAGGAGGATTGGGCATCGGAGTCTTTGGATATTGTGTCCGAAGTACCACGGCGACAAAGGCTGCCCCTTGTCTTCTTGGCCTCCTTCTCGGCCTTTTTCTTCGGCGCCTTGTAAGGCCCCGAGACCAGCATCTTCGTCAGAAGTGGGCCGACCGGTTCTTCTTGTAGAGGGGCCGGACAGTAGATCCACCCCGCCTTCCTCGTCCATCCCTAGGAGAATTGTGGAAAACACATCAAGCATTTTTCCTCAGGATATGCGAATGAAACATATGAATTGCCAACATACGATGACTTACTGAACTTGCAGGGAGGGACAATTGGTACCCGCGGTCCTCAGCAGAGTCTGGCCACGACTTGCTAGACTTAAAGAGCACCTTCCAAATATCCTTATGCGAGGAGCCGAAGAGCTCTCGCAGGGTCTGGTGCTCGGCCGGGTCGAATTCCCATAAATTGCAAGCCCTGTGTTGACAAGGAAGAATACGGCGAACTAACATCACCTGGACTACATTGACAAGTTTGATATTCTTGTCTTCCATACCCTTGACGCTCGTATGGAGCACCGACAACTCGTCGGGCGAAGACTAGTCTAGGCCCTTCTTGGGACAGGACGTAAGTCGGAGGGGGGCTCCGGATCGGAATTCGGGAGCAGCGGCCCATTCTGTGTCTCGTGGCTCGGTGATGTAAAACCACTGCTGCAGCCACTCTTTAACGGAATCATTGAAGGTACCTACCGGCCATGTGATGTTGAGCATCTTGCTCAGCATGGCGCCTCCGCACTCGGCATGCTCGCCGCTCACTACCTTGGGATTCACATTAAAGATCTTCAGCCATAAGCCGAAGTGTGGCGGGATGCGGAGAGAGGCCTCGCACACGATGATGAATGTGGAGACGTTGAGGAAGGAATTGGGGGATAGATCGTGAATATCAATCCCATAATAATACATGATGCTGCGAACAAATGGGTGGAGGGGAAACCCTAGCCCATGGACAAAATGAGGGAGGAATACGACCCTCTCCTGGGGTTCTGGAGTAGGGACGATCTGACCCGACGTGGGGAGACGGTGCCTGATTTTTTTGGCCAGATACCCGGCCTCCCGAAGCTTTTTCATATCATTCTCCCAGATGGTAGAGGCCATCCACTTGCCTCCAGCTCTGGATCCGGACATCCTCGGAAGACCTTTGTTGGGTGGAGAAGACGAATGCTTGGGCGCTGGAGCTCGAGCAGAGGGTAATGGATGAGCAGAGAAAGAAGAAGGCGTGTGAGAAGAAGGGGACTCTTCATCTCCTTATAAAGGTTGCAGGGGTCGTGCGCCTCCCCACTTGCCTGGTAAACTCGCTCATTCCCTCAAGCGCCATGATTGATGGCACGGTTGGGTTACCCATACCCGTATTGATGAGAATCCCGTGATAAAGGGACACGATCTCTGCTTCGACAAGATGTGCCAAGAAAACCGCCTTGCAATATGTGCAGTAGTTGGTTGATGAAAACAGTTCGAATAATGACTAGGCCATGGCGTGATGTCACGCCATGAAGGGTTGTCAGCAGATTAGATTTGTGGAATATTATGCTCTCTACGGTGTTATGTGGAAATTATTTTGCAGCGCCGAACACTACTCATTATAACAGGTACTCTGGATTTGGAGGAGAATCCGCTTGCAATGCCGAAGACAATCTGCACGCTGGACTCATCGTCATTGAAGCCTAGTTCAGGGGCTACTGAGGGAGTCCTAGATTAGGGGGTCACTACTAGGGAAAAGCCTAGCAGCAGTGCGGGTTTTAGGCCTATCAGTAGCGCGGGCGGGAGCGCTACTGATAAGGCGCTACAGCTAAAGCTTAGTAATAGTGTGCCTAGACCCAACGCTATTGCCAAATTGAGTTAGTAGTAGCGCTTCTACGGAAGAGCGCTACTGGTAATTAGTAGTAGCGCTTCTCCTTGCCCGCGCTACTACTATTATTTAGTATTTTATTTCTTTTTTATTTCATGTTGTATTCATACACCTTTACACAAGTTTTCATACAACAGGAATTTAGAGATTGTTTTTACATCATAATGAGTTATTACATCACGGGGTGAAAGAACCGTGGACTAGTTTCAAGTGGATGTCCATCCACTTGAAACTAATCCGCGGTTCTTTCACCCACTGATATAATAATATCATCATCATCATCATATCATTAACAACTTATCATCATAATACATCATTGTCATATAACACCTCCTCAAGTCAACTTAGCAAATTGGTCAATAGTCGTAATCACAAGTACTCTTCATTATCAACTCTAACACATTACCACATAATAAACATATTGTACCTCATAGGACCTACTACATTCGATTAAGACCTACTGCATTGTCTAAGGTAAAATAGCAAAAAACAAGATAGCCCCTGACTCTCCATTACGGAGAATGGAGATTAGCCTGTCTCCAATTCTTGCCTTTCGCGGAATGTTACTTCCAAGAACCTCCTTGCGAATGTCCATACATTTCTTCCATTCTTTGATGAACATGTATTCACCGGTTTTAGAAATCCGATATGCACAGGTGAGCACACTAGATTTACCTGGCAGTATGTTCAGAACTGTAAGGTGACCATTCAGATACATCAGATGAGGCACACAATCCATCGGGAGTTTCTGTTGAAAAACATAGTAATAACTTCGTAGTTAGCAATGATGTACTAGTTTAGAAGTGTGCAAAAGATGCACGAATGTCTTAATAGTAAAAAATCTTACCAGGGTATCTCCAGAGAAGTTACCGTGGTTCAACACGTGCACTAGTGGCACGTATTCACCATAATTTGGAGGAGTTCAATAATAGTTATTGTAATCCTCAAGAAGAGTACAAAATGTGATCGGATGATTTTTCTCCTTATAAGTTAATTCAGAGCCATCGGTGTAGTTGGTTTTGTCTACCATCTTCCACATAGTCTTTGAAGAATCAAAATAAGCTGTCATTGGAAATAAGTTGTCAACTATTTTGAAATAAACAATACAAATTAGTTAATAACTATGTTTGAGAAACTCACATAGCGGTACAATCGGAAGCGTATCAACAAGGACCCAAATGTCCATATTGTCTTGCTCGATGTCAGGATCACCAAGATTCATGGTGACAATCATACACTCATAAAAACCATACATTTTGCAAAGTGCTTCCCAATTTTGGCAACCAAAATGGGTTATGCTCTGAGCATTGCACAGATTTACTTCAAAATCCATATCATGATGGGTCCTTAGGTGTATTTTCTTTGTTTCAAAATTTTCATGGTCTTCAAAACCCATCCTCTCCAAGACATAGCATCTTGCATGGCATGGGATAAGCTAGTCGAATTGTAAAAGATGAAAATTAGACGTTGAAATAGTTGAAGTCATGCTTAATTACGAAAAAAACACTTGTCCTTGTTGCGTACCGTTTCAACATCGAAGGTCTCCTCGAGCTTAATGCTGAAGCGCCGATCTTCATCCAGCTCAACGAACCTGTCGCACATACCTCGATCGTTGTGGCACCAGCTGCACTCCCCCGGGAGACTGTCATCGTCCGAGTACGACATTTCCTACGTTCATAATTCAAAGATTAAACTTGTACATATTCTAGCACAAGTCATGCCAGAATTCATGGAAAAATCCGGCATGACCTTTGCTAAAAAAGGACATATCGAGCGCCTGAAATTTGCCGGAACGGAAATTAATCACCACTCTGGCAAAACATAGGCCACTCAGAGGTGTAAACTGAACATGAACGGCCACTTGGGAAACCACATATCCTATTTGAGCAACACGAGATATACATGGATATTTGGCTGGTCTCACCTCGATGTCGGAGGGGGACGGTGATGGGGACGACGGCGGGGATAACGGAGGGCTCCTTGATTTCTGCAAAAGCAAAAAACCGTATAAGTTATCACTAATACATCCCGAATAATTGCTTAAACTAAAAAATAACAACAAATATGACATGTTCAACTAGTTTTATTAATTCAACTAGTTCTTACAAAATATAAACTTACTATAAATAGGAAAAAAACTATTTCTTTCTAAAGATAAAGTAGTTCAACTAGTTATATTAATTATCTTACCAAAAATACATTAGTTCTATTAATTCAATTAGTTCGACTAGTTGATTAATTTACTTACTAAACTAGTTCAACTACAACTAAAGTAGTTCAACTACAACTACAACTACAACTACAACTAGAACTAAAGTAGTTCAACTACAACTACAACTAAACTAGTTAAACTACAACTACAACTACAACTACAACTAAACTAGTTCAACTACAACTAAACTAGTTCAACTACAACTACAACTACAACTACAACTACAACTACAACTACAACTACAACTACTATTAATCGGGATTGGGAGGCGGCGGTGCTGGGTGGGCTCGGGTGGCGGCGGTGAGGTCGAGGGCGGTGGGAGGAGGGCTGCCGGCGGAGGAGGGAGGAGGGGCGGCCGCAGGCGGAGGGAGGATGTGCGAGGAGGAGGAAGGGGCGGCCGCAGGCGGAGGGAGGATGTGCGAGGAGGAGGGAGGAGGGATAGAAGGAGGGGAGTACCTCGGCGGCGGACGGACGAAGGCGGCGGCAGCGGCAACGCACAATGATGGTTATCGGTGCACAGGCGAGAGTGAGAGTGTGAGTGAGAGAGAGGGCCGGTCGTGCGCATAAGGATAATGTAGGGATAGTTGTAGTGCGTTTGCCAAAACGCGCTACAGCTAATCTGAATAGCAGTAGCGCTTTCCATATAAAGCACTACTTCTAAGTGTAAGTATACATAAATACATCAATGCAAAAATACATTGGCCATCAATGATCTTTTTGTGTACAATCTGAATTGTCAATATGAGTCCTCTCCGGTAGGAACCGGAGAGGACTCATATTGCAGCCACAAATTCTACACATAGAGTTCAGTGAAGACCAACTGGTTCTGATAGTTTCAGAAGTAACATATTTAAGGTGGTAAACACTCTGTTCGCGGAGCAAGGTGGGACTAAACTTGTGGGCTGATCTTAGGAGTAGTGATTTTCTTAGAAGCGCTCTACTGCTATCTTCTATAGCAGTAGCGCGGTTCTGTATAGGGTGCTACTGCTATAACTAGCTGGGTTGCAAGGTCATGGCAATTAGACCAGTAGCGCGGTTTTGTGTGGACGCGCTACTGCTATTTTCCTTTCAGCATCGCGTTTTGCTATCACGCGCTGCTGGTAAATAGCAGTAGCGTCATATTTTGAGGAGCCCTGCTGGTAAGATTATGTGTATAGGCTTTTCCCTAGTAGTGGGTACTCGGACAACCAGACTATACACTTTGGACGGACTGTTGGACTATGAAGATACAAGATTGAAGACTTCGTCACGTGTCCGGGTGGGACTCTCCTTTGCATGGAAGGCAAGCTTGGCAATATAGATATGTAGATCTCCTTCTCTATAACTGACTCGGTGTAACCCTATCCCCCTCCGGTGTCTATATAAACCGGAGTGTTTAGTCCGTAGGACAACAACAATCATACCATAGGTTAGCTGACGGTGTCCTGGACTACGGGGTACTCACGACGTCGTCTCCTGATTAGTTGGATTGGGCCAAGGACCCCCATGGCTGTTTACTAATGGCTAGTCCGGATAGCCGAAGTATACACAAGGAACATTCTACAAGACTTGGTGATCAAGACAAGAACTCCTCCCCACCACTGGTGTACTGCTCTTATTTCGAATAAACTTGTTCAGTTTTGTGTAGTATATGTTTTAGCTCCAGTACTTGTGTTATAAAGAACTCTGATATAAATGCATCTTCCTTTTCTTATATATGTCTGCTAGATATATTTGTGATCATCTCTTGTTACTTTATTTATGTCAATGCTGATGTCCTGTGTCCGTATTTAGTTTCTAAAATGATATGAAAATACCACAAAAGAGCGAGTTTCAATCTTAATCTCCTCGTGCCGTTTGTCATTTTATTTGTCATCATTCTAGATTTGTATTTTCTTCTTTCATCATCTAAATTCTGTCACCTAGCTTTAGCCGAGCATTGTTGTCGTCGCCTAGTCCCTGTGGAGAACACGACATCTGTAGTTTGGGGTGTGAAACCCCCGCTATATTATAATTGATCATTTTGGCGCCGTTGCCGGGGACTAGGGTCGAGCGATTGTGCTAGGCTATAGACTAGGTTTTTCTTCGTTTTCTATTTTGTGCCATATATTTGTGATATATCTCTAACTCCTAACCCTTGTTCCAGATTATTTCCTCTTTGTTTTCTTTTCCTTTTTGCAGGTTAGAACCATCTTCTCAGATATGGCTTACTATTCAGATCATCATGCTTATGCGAGCAACACTACAAACAGCACGGAAAGTATTCAAAAACTGATAAGTAAGATTTCCCATCAATTAGATGATTTAACTCGGCAGCGAGAAGTAGTTGTTGAGGATAGGCCTAGCTCTTATGATCCTTGTTCTAGAGGCCATCCTTATGTTGCTCCTACTTGCCATATTTGTGGATTTCAGGGCCATTCGCCCGCTGAATGTCAGTGTGGTTACTCTCACACTCCAGATTGTTTTGGCATGAGCTTCGCTCAACAGCATAGCTCATACCAAAACAATTACTCATATAGGTGGCCTGAAAACCCGAATATGTCATATAGGAGCAACAACCTTGAGATCTCACCGTTTGCTTCCAGTAATCATATGCAGGGATTTAGGTATGAAGAGGAGAGCCACAATTATGCTCCACAACAATCTTATTCAACACCTATTCATATACCTCAGCACCAAGAGATGTTGCCAATGGAGTTAAATGGTCCTCCATTAGGTCAACCAACACCTTCAACACAAGTGCCTACTCAAGATGAATTTGATGATATAGACAAGCTCACATTGCTTAGTCTCGAGTTCACTTGGAGTGCTGAGCATGATCCAATTAGGCCGATGATAATAGATGAAATGAAGAATATCAAGAGTGGAAAAGAGCTAGTGGATGAAGTAAGGAAGATTGAGAAGAACATCAACGCTGGCAGCACTATTTCTTCACAACTTGAGTTGAGTGTGGCTGAGATATCCATGGATACATGTGAGGTTCCAACACCTTCACATTTCGTTGAGCAAGATAGCAAGTGCCTTGAGCAAGAGATACCTTAGATTGAAGAAGATGAACTAGAAGAGAAGGAACAAGATGGTCAAGAGCTGCAATTCCCAAGTGATCAAGTTGAAGACTCATCATCCACTACTCCTGAAGAAGTACAAGAAGCTGCTGTAGATGAAGATGAAGAACCTAAGATTCATTGGCCTATTATCATACATGAGCATGATGTGTCAGGTTTACCCAATCCTCTTGATGACATGAGTCCTTATGATTTATTTGCTTCTACCTTGCATTACATGATGCAATCACTTAAGATTGATTTGAAAAATCATTTACTTGGATATGATGATACATACACTGTAGGTGGCATTGCTCTCATTTGTGATGATCACAATTACTTTCCTCATGCTAGTCTTGAGCTTAATGATAAATGTCATCCTCGTGTGAGTATTGACCGTGCTGATTTCTGCCATCCTAAACATGTGCTTTATAGTTATGCTTATATAATTGGATATTCCATTGATGACTTGGAGGGCATCGACCGTATCACTTGTAGTTGTTTGTGAGTCCTATTTCAGGCTTTTGCTACTGCATTGTTTACTACATGCTGACCAGGTTCGAGGTGACATTCCTTGGGATCCTGGTGGAGTCAGAGCATGGCGATGAGGAGAAGCAATGGGGCACACATATTGAAGAGTGAAGCTGGAGCATCCATGAGGAAGCAAGGGAGAAGAGCTGCAGTTGGTGAGGTGATCAAGCGAGTGCTACTTCATTAAGCCCGGTGAGCTGTTTCATGACCCATTCCGAGTATATCATCCATTGATACATGCTTAAATCTAATGTTATTTGGGTTGCTTAAGCCATTTCTTAAATGTTGCCCCACTGAATTTTACTTGATATATGGTGCTTGATGAGAATATGTGAACTGAGTGTTGAATGCCTGGTAAACTAGTGATCTATACAATGCTTGCTTTGCTGAAAGTAGTGGAAGTTATTAGTTTTGAGTGCTCAAATCCCTAGTACACTAGAAAACTTAATCATTTTCTGTTTTTACCTTGATACACCTAGATCACCATGTTTAGATGCTGAATTTGTGCTAAGTGTGTTCCCATTGAGAGCAATCACCTAACCACTATGGATTAGCATGCTATGTTCCCTGGATCGGTAGCATGTGAACCAGACATGGAGAAGTGATGATTCCTATTTTTGTGCTTATGCGTTGTTCATTTAAGATAAATAGTAATGAATAAATAAGTCTGGCTACCTACAGTAGCATGTCATGTTCCCGGGATCGGTGGCATGTGAAATCGGGTTAGCTTGCGCAGTAATTAATAATAATAAAAATGTAATTGGCGAACCAGGTGTATACCATGTTCTCGGGATCGGTGGTATGTTCCTTTGGGGAGACAAACAAAAAAATTAATGAAAATTGGTTGAGCCAGGTGTATACCATGTTCTCGAGATCGGTGGTATGTTCCTTCGGTGAAACTAATAAAATAATATGTGTGTTTCTTTCAAATTCAATAAGTGGTTCAACCACAAAGTCATATTTCTACAAATAAGAGATTTAATTCTACTTCTTTTTGTTCTCGGGATCATGCTCTCTTTAGGAACCATTTGGCGCAGTCATCATTTAAACTTGTTGATCCTCTTTTATCACTATAAAAGTTTAAAATGGTCATGCTTACTAGTATCCTACTGCTTTGTAGCACTCCTAACCATTAATTTTCACTAGCTAAGTCTGAAGCATGCCTTGTTTGGAGATCTATTTTACTAGGGCATTCCTTACTCAGTTTACTGTTCATTATCTTGCCTTTGTCATATTCCTTTGCTTGAGGACAATCAAAGATTTAAGTGTGGGGGAACTTGATAAGTGCATTTCGTATATATAATTTGGCACTCAAATTTAGCATCTATTGTGATATATCCATCCATTCTTACTATGAACTGTGATATATTTGGATGAAAATCATATAAAAGATCATTTACTACTCAGTGGTTTGTTTTGCAGAAAAGTGCGAGAAGGCACTATAAATCTTCATGATTCCGACATTGAGGATAACTATAAGAGTTAAGGCCAGGAAAGAAGAAGAGGAACAAGACAAGGAGCTAGAAGAGATGAAGAAAGGACTTGGGTGAGAAGAAATGAAGTAAGCAGAGGGGCAAGTTAAAGGAGAGAGGGACCTTCTTGTGAAGGAAGAAGAAAAGGAGAAGGGCCAACGTGCAAATGGGTAGATCTGATCGGAGGGGAACAAAATCCCTAGCGGCATCCTTCTTTCTCCTTGGGCCTGGAACACCTCTCCTTCCCCCTGTCTCCTTCTCCCACCTCCAGCCGCCACCGCGGCCAGGCCAGCGTGGCGGCGCGCCAAGCAACCCGCCATCCATCCATCCATCTCCAGCACCACATCCATCCATCCATCACCAGCACTACCGCACCCCGGCGCGCCACCAACACCTCCACCATCGCCCTGCACCTCCATCCACCACCATCACCCTGTGCCTCACGCGCCAGATCAGACTGGTGTCTGATCCCCCGCGCCCCCAACTGCTGCTTCTTCTCCCACGCCCCTCCTGCTGCTCTTCTCCTTCCCTCGCTGCTCCTCTTCTCTTCCCCACGCCCAAAACTGCTGCTGCTCCTTCTCTCCACATCCCTGCTGCTCTCCACGCCCCTGCTGCCTTCCTTCTTCTCCTCAACCTCCTACTACTGCCTCCTCTCCCCTACCGTTGCTGCTCCCTCTTCTCCCTCAACGTCTATAGCTGCTGCTCTCTCAACCCTCCTCGCTACTTACCTGCTTCTTCTCTGAATCTCCCAAACATCGCTGCTGCTACCTGCTCTCCCCAGCGCCTTTTTGCTGCTCCTCACTCCCTGACGCTCTGCTTCTTTTGGGAGACTATTCAGATTTGGGTTATGTAATATTTTGCTGCTGCTCATCATTTCTCTATAACGTTTTGGGTTGTATAATATTTAGATTTAACTAGTGCAAGCAACTTGTTATTTCTTCAGTTTGGTACTGGTAAAATATATTGTTAATTTGGGAGATTATTGATCTATTAGAAATGGCTTCGGTGTATTAATATTCTGCTAGCATATGAATGTATTCACCCCTGTGTGTTTGTTCTCCCTGTACTAGTTAATATCTACTAGTAACTTTTAGTTGTTAATTACTGTTGTGTTGATCTGTGGGTACTAGTCTTGTGGTTTGTATAATCTCGTTCATTTATGTGTTGTCATTTGTGTACTGCTCTTATTTCGAATAAACTTGTTCAGTTTTGTGTAGTATATGTTTTAGCTCCAGTACTTGTGTTATAAAGAACTCTGATATAAATGCATCGTCCTTTTCTTATATATGTCTGCTAGATATATTTGTGATCATCTCTTGTTACTTTCTTTCCGTTAATGCTGATGTCCTGTGTCCGTATTTAGTTCTAAAATGATATGAAAATACCAAAAAAAGAGTGAGTTTCAATCTTAATCTCCTCGTGCCGTTTGTCATTTTATTTGTCATCATTCTAGATTTGTATTTTCTTCTTTCATCATCTAAATTCTGTCACCTAGCTTTAGCCGAGCATTGTTGTCCTTGCCTAGTCCCTGTGGAGAACACGACATCCGTAGTTTGGGGCGTAAAACCCCCGCTATATTATAATTGATCATATACACAGACTCCAACAATGCAGCCGAATATGAGGCTCTGTTGCACGGTCTTCGGATGGCAGTCTCTATGGGCACTCAACGCCTAGAGGTACGCGGGGATTCAAACCTCGGTATATCACAAATAAACGGAGACTTTGATGCCAAGGATTCGAAAATGGCAGCCTACCGTAATGCCGTCCTTAAAATGTCAGCTCGGTTTGAGGGGCTTGAATTCCACCATGTGGCTCGAGAAAACAATCAAGCGGCAGATGTCCTTGCCCGCATCGGCCGCTAAACGCGATCCTGTCCCACCTAACATATTCTTGGAAAGGTTGTTCAAGCCATCCGTGGTATGGGAAGGGGAGTCCGGCAATACCAGCACGAATCCGAATATACCCCCAGATGCCGAACTATCAGACATAATCAGAGGCTCTACCTCCGAAATAACATCGTCAGCCCACGAAATAATGGTTGTCATCGCTCCGTGGACTGAGCCTTTGTTGGCCTACCTAAATAGGCAGGAGCTCCCCAAAGCCCAAAATGAAGCATGCTGCATCGTCCGGCGTTCTAAAGCTTACAAAGTCCATCAAGGGGAACTCTATAAGAAAAGTGCGACCGGAGTGCTCCAAAGGTGCATCTCCGAAGAGGAAGGGTGGCAGCTCTTGGCTGAAATCCATGTTGGACTGGGCGGGCACCACTCCGCGGCTCGAGCACTAGTCAGCAAGGCATTCCGTACAGGTTTCTATTGGCTGACGGCCCGAGCAGACGCACAGGACCTTGTCCTAAACTGCGTCGTTTGCCAGCTCTTTGCCAATCAGAGTCATATGCCCCCTACTGCTCTCCAAACAATCCCCATAACTTGGCCCTCCGTGGTCTGGGGGCTGGATATGGTCAGACCCCTTAAAGGGGGAAGCCACAAGAAAAAATACTTATGGGTCATGGTAGACAAGTTCACCAAATGGATAGAAGCCAAACCAGTGAAAACGGCCGAATTCGGACCAGTAATAGACTTTATATCCGGGGTCGTACACCGATACGGTGTCCCCCACAGCATCATCACCGATAATGGCTCAAATTTCACAGCCGATGAAGTGAAAGCTTGGTGCGGCAAAATGGGCATTAAGCTCGACTACACTTCTGTCTACCATCCTCAAACAAATGGCCAGGTCGAATGGGCAAACAGTCTCATCATGAGGGCATCAAACCCAGACAAGTGTGATCCTTGACAGAGTCGGACACACACTGGGTTGAGGAGCTCGACTCCGTACTCTGGGGGCTGCGGACCACGCCGAATTGCACCACCGGATATACACCATTTTTATGGTATACGACACGGAAGCAGTACTACCCTGCGACATAATACATGATTCGCCACGCATACACATGTAAGAAGAGAAGGAAGCCGAGTTAGATCGGTAGGATAACTTGGATGCCCTAGAGGAGGAGTGCGACGTCGCGAAGGCCCGTTTTGCATTCTATCAGCAACAAGCTCGATGATACCAAAGCAGAGAAGTGCCGGCCAAAACTTATAATATTGGCGAGCTCGTTCTACGCTTACCGGAGAAGAAGAAGGACAAGATCAAACCCAAGTGGAAAGGTCCCTTCATCGTCGACAAAGTTCTCACCGGAGGAGCGTACCGCTTACGTAATGTGTCCGATAACATACTCGAGCCGAACTCATGGAACGCGGCCAGACTACGGAGATTCTACGCCTAGCGCCGACCTTAGTGTTCGTCTCCTTACCTCCTCCTTTTGAATTATGCTCCCTCCCTCTTCCTTTCTTGATCTTTTTCTCTTCACACAAAGTATTTAATATAGTACAGACTCCCGGATTACTTCGGCTGCACTATGTGTGTAAGCATTACCTGGGGGCTTCCTATACGAAAGCTAAATACAAATTACTCTGAAGGCTTTTTGCCCATCACACATGCGTTTCTTTTTCCATGTGTGCCTTTTCTTCACCATTATATGCATCGATATGACTTAAGATGTGGCCAAGCTGGGTTGCCTGGCTCCTGTGTTTATGCCCTACGTTCCTGTTAATTCGGCTAGGGCATAAGGGGAGCACCTCTGCGATTGTTACTGCTGGTTGAGCCGGATGTGTACCTCAGACTGGGTGAAGCCGAAAGCTAGTTTCCTTAAGAGAGTATTCGATCGGTGAACAAAAGATGTCTTCCTTTATCATAACGTAAATCCCCAGAAATTTTGTATCCTGCGCCTTTGTTCGCAGTCCGGACATGTGCATCGTCGCATGTGTACCCAAGGAAAGGAACCCTTAATGGAACTATTCTCCTTAGAAGATGTTTCTTACTATCCATGTAATATAACATAGCTAGTTGGGTACTTGTCTGTTCAAGCACTTATGACCCCTATGCCTAGTTTCCACACATACCCCGCTTTTGTATAACTGAGCGGGTATTGGGACACACCCCGGACTGTAGGATCCGGGGGCTGAAGCGAAAAGGTCCGCCATGACAAATTAATTTAATCCGGCTAGGGGCTGCTTATGCCCTGAATTACACAGTCACTTGGACTGACTATATTCCTCCTCCATACCATCCAATAGGCTATCTAGCTTATAATCCTGTTGAGAATACTTTGTGGCTAACGCCACCTGGTCATATACCAGACTCACAGGAATTTCTTGCCCATCTGGCCCTGCCGGTCCGACTTCGGCCATATGGTTTGGGTCCAGCTTGGTGTAGCGCGTCTTCACCATAGCCCATTCTTCTCTTGCACCTTGCCGGCAGGCTGACATCTTCCACAAACGGAAGCGCCGTCATGCTCTTTGAAGCATGTCCACAAGCTCCCCAATGCCATTCGATAGGAAGCTTGATGGCCACAAGGAATGCGCAATGCCCTCCATCCCCTGCCGAGCTCGCTTGTGCAGTTGTGAGAGGTATTGAAGTAAACCGCCTGCAGATGCGGGCATCTCCTCCTCAGGGCGACACCTTAGCATTCCTACAAGCACAACTCTTTCAATATACTTCCTCGCCGAACTATGCTATAGTTCGTTCAAGCACTTATGATAAATGCCGCGGTGAAGCCTTTTGTTCTCCTTCACGGAGTCTGCCAGCTGCGCGTGGACGTCTTTCAACTCCACATCCAGCCGAACATTGGCATCTAGGAGAGTATTCTTCTCCTTCCTAACTTGCGTAAGAATGCGCTCGCCAACCTTTAGTTGCCGCTGGAGATGTGATTCGTCATCCCTCCCGCCCTCCGGATTTACTCCGGAGTTATCTGCAGAATTTTTTGTTGAAACTCATCATACTAGCCAGTTGCTAATTGGTACATTTTCGTATAATCGAGATAAATGTTACCAGATGAGGCCTTCTGGGATTCCTCTAGCTTGGCAACCATGGCCATAAGTTGAGTCTTGCACTCCTCTAGCTCCCGAGACAATTGCTCATTCTTATCTACAAGACCTGCACATAAATTGATCCTTTAAACTGTTGTTCCAACCGTTTCAAGTCTCAGGGGCTACTGCTATACATGCTTATCAAACTTTCTTACCCGTATATCTTTGGTATACTGGTACGTCGCCCGGGTAAGCCTGCCTTGAGCAGCTCGGATGTATGCGTCCCCCGAATTGAAAGCATTGAATGCCTCTTCGGAGAAGATGTTGTTACGAAGTACGGCCCGTGGACGCCGGTCATTCATAGTGCTCTCTACTTCGGAATTCATGGCAGAGAGCATATCTGCGTCCTCTTTCGGAGGACTATGCGGCATCAGCCCCACATCTGCCTCCTCTCTCGAAGCCGTTTCTGGAATCCGACATGTGGAGGCGTGATTGGCGGGATCCCCGGGTATAGTCCGGATACTCCTCTTCCTGCCAGGATGCAAAGGGCGCTATTATACTTCAAATGCAATAATTACATGGAAGGTTTTTGCCTTACCTCTGTAGTGGCATTTCGACCCTAACCGCCTTCCTCTTGAGCCTACCCAACCCGGACGCCTGCGGCCGATGGGTCCCTAGGGGCTCGGTGTCGGTGTCAAAACCGGCGGATCTCGGGTAGGGGGTCCCGATCTGTGCGTCTTAGGCTGATGGTAACAGGAAGCAAGGGACACAATGTTTACCCAGGTTCGGGCCCTCTCGATGGAGGTAAAACCCTACTTCCTGCTTGATTAATATTGAAGATATGTGGAATACAAGAGTAGATCTACCATGAGATCATAGAGGCTCAACCCTAAGAGCTAGCCTATGATGGTATGATTGTAATTGTGATCGGCCTTCTAAGGACCATGCCCTCCGGTTTATATAGACACCGGAGAGCTAGGGTTTACATGGAGTCGGTTACAAGGAAGGAAACATAATATACGGATCGCCAAGCTTGTCTTCCACACAAAGGAGAGTCCCATCCGGACACGAGCCGAAGTCTTGAGTCTTGTATCTTGACACTTCTATTATCCGGATGATGAATATAGTCTGGCTGTCCAGATACCCCCTTATCCAGGACTCCCTCAGTAGCCCCTGAACCAGGCTTCAATGACGATGAGTCCGACGTGCAGTCTTGTCTTCGGCATTGCAAGGTGGGTTCCTCCTCCGAATACTCCAAGGTTATCATCGAACACGTAGGTCGTGTCCGGATCTGCAAAATGATCTTCACATACCACCGTAGAGAGAATGATGCTTCAATTGACAACTTTTAGACGACGTGACATGCCATTAGAGTCAGGTCATTATTCGAACCTTTTTTCACAACCAGCCATAGCGCGCATTGTGAGGTGGTTTCCTTGACACGTCTTGTCAAAGCAGAGACCATGTCCCCTTATCACGGGATTCTCATCAATACGGGTATGGGTAATACCCTCGTGCCATCAATCGTGGCGCTTGGGAAGTAAGCGATTCTTAATAGGCTAGTGGGGAGGCACACCGCTTTCGTCGCCTCTATAAAGGGATAAGAGTTCCTCGTTTTTACCCACGTCTCCTTCCCTCGTCGCATACTCTTGGCCCTTCGAGCTCCAGTGCCCTAGTCCAGGTTTTCTCCGCACAGTTAATCATGTCCGGAGCAGGAGGCAAGTGGGTGGCTTCCAGCGCGATAGAGAAGAAGATCACGAATCTCCGGGCGGCCGGATACTTGGCCGCAGACATAGCGCACCGGCTACCAGACGAGGGGCAGGTCATTCCAACTCCAGGAGCCCACGAGAGGGTCGTGTTCCTTGCCCACTTCGTCCGTGGACTGGGGTTTCCACTCCACCCCTTCGTCCGCGGGCTCATGTTCTACTACGGGCTAGACTTTCATGATCTAGCTCTGAACTTCGTCCTCAACATCTCGGCATTCATCGTCGTGTGTGAGGCTTTCCTCTGCATCAAGCCTCATTTCGGCTTGTGGCTCCAAACCTTTTGCGTGAAGCCGAAGATTGTGAGCGGCCAGCAAGCGGAGTGCGGAGGAGCCATGGTGGGCAAAATGCCTAATGTCACCTGGACTGACGGCTCCTTTGCGAAAACCGTGAAGGGGTGGCAATCGGGGTGGTTCCACATCACCGAGCCACGCGACGCCAACTGGGCGCCGGCCCCCGAGTTCCGATCTAGAACCCCTATGCGTCTCACCTCCTAGGAACAGAAGGGCCTGTTATGGGGCAAATCTGCAGAGCTGACCAGACTCATCACCTGCGTCAAGGGCATGAAGGACGGGAACATCAAGCTCGTTAACATGATCCAAGTCATGCTCATTCGCCTGATTCTGCCGTGCCAAAGGCGGGCATTCAATCTGTGGGACTTCGTCCCGGCCGAACACCGGACGCTCCAGAGGCTCTAAGGCATGAAGCACAAGAACACGTGGAAGGCGTTGCTCAAGGCCACCGAAGTACCTTCTCTCATAACCGAGGACCGAGGGCTCCACGCCGCACGGCAACCTACCCAGGTGAGTTCACAGGCCGCCACCGAGTCTGGTTCGTCCCAATGTACTCATGGGGAATTCCTAAGTGATTGTGTATATTTGTTTAGGAGTATGCGGAGACAGCAGAGCAGATTGACAGTCCGGCTCCGTTACCAGAAAGCCCAGCCAATGATCTTCTGACGTAGATGCTGGTCCCGTTGCCCTATAAGGGGCCAGAGAAGAAGGCCGATAAGAAGGCCCCAGGGACCAGAAAGGGTCTCCGAAGTAAGGTTGCACAAGCCTCGTCCGAAGACGACGAGGCGCACTCCTCCCCTGAAGGGGAAGAAGAAGAGGCCGCCCCATCCAGAAAGGATGGGGGGCCTGAGACGGCGAACCAGGGGGCCAGGAGAGGCCCCCGGCGTAAGGCCGTCATACCCTTGTCGTCTGATGACGACCAGGCGGATTCCTCCCACAGAGGCGGGGAGGAACAAGGAGAAACACCACCTCCCCGTGTCGGGGGAGGGAAGAAGAGGAAGGCCGCCCCGGTGGGGGGGACTGGGATTTCCAAGAAGGGACAGGCATCCCTTCTGGACTACTCCGCCACCGCCGCCAATAGCAAGGAAGGGTGGCTGCTCAGGAAGAAGCCCCTTGTGTGATCGTAAGTATCCACACTCAATCGTAATTTTTGCTTCATAATTTTGTTTTGATGCCAAACTTGTATGCAGTCTGGCCAGGGCCCATCCGAGAGTGTCGTCTTTGGACGGGTCCTTGAGTGAGTCAGAAATGAACTCACTCCCGACGGCCACGTCTCCTCGTCTTGCGGACGACACGGAGGTGTTGTCCCGAAGGCTCCCGGCGATGGCGGAGGTGGCCCTGGAGGCGCCTCAAGGCGGCGTCCCAGGCGTCAGACTTGCGGGGTTCAGGGTCCCCCACGGATCGTGTCGATGAGAGCCACGGCAAGCCGGGCTCTCAGCCGAACACTGTTCCGGAGCCTTCAGTGGTTCCGGACTTAGGCGGGTAGCCCCTCGTTATGGAGGGAGGGCCGTCTCTATCAAGGACTTCCGTTGCGCCCTAGGCGCCGGATTGTCTGCTGGAAGCGCTTCGAGGCGCTTCCCTAGATGAAGAGCACCGTACTCTCATGAGTGCGGTGATTCAGAAGGTTTCGTCCGCCAAGAGCGAACTAACCAAAGCCTGCACCAACCTCCTAACAGGCTTTGAGGTAAGCAGTAAAAATATGTGAAGTTGCCACCCGATAGGTAGTAGCCCCTGATACTCTGTTTGGTGTTCAGAAAGAAAAACCAAACGGAGGGTGAATTATAATCCGAGGAGTCTGACAATAAGTTTGATTTGAAATACACAGGCTGTGCTGCTGGCCGCTGCTGCTCGCACGGCCGAAATCGACAGCCTAACGCAGGACTTAGAGCGGGCGCAGGGAGAGCTCGGCCTCACGAGGAGGCAGCTCGAGGAGAGCAAAGGTGAATGATTCCCCTCTCTCATATAATGAATAGTAAATAAAATTTGATTATTCTAACGACGAGACGTCGTGATATGGTAACAGAGGCCACCACCGAAGTGGCGTCTCTCAAGAAGGCGTTGTCCGAGGCCGAACACAAAGCGGCCTTGGAACTCAAGGAGCGCAAAAAGCAAGAGGCCCGAGTGGGCGAGGTACAAGAAGAGCTCCAGGAGCTCGGCAAGAAGCTCGAGTCTGCGGAGCGGGAGCTTAAAGCAAAGGAGGTCGAGCTTGCGAAGGCCCTTACAAATACAAAAGACGCCAAGGCCGAAGCCGAGAGGGCTCATCAAGAGATCCAGGAGGCCAAGAAAATAGCGGCGGGTAAGAAATTTTTTATGCAAAGCAAACATGTGGAGGAGGCGTTTCTTTTACTTACTCGAATCCGGAGCTCTCCAGGGGCATTCGCAGACTTTCCATGCAGCGTATCAGATGCCGCGGAGTTCTACCGTGCCCAGGAGGGGAGATAAACGCAGAAGTTGTTCTGGTCCCAGTATGCTGGGGACGAACATACAACGCCTCTGAGTGACCAACTGAAGTAGTTGGTCGAACTCCACAAGGCGGCCGAAGTGGCTATGAAAGATCTCATAGTCTAGATATGGCCTGGCGAGCTTCTGCCCACCAGCTACTTCGGCCTGATCAAGCGGACGGTGGATTCCTGTCCACGACTGGAAGTCATCAAGCGATCCGTTTGCATTGAGGGTGCCCGCCGGGCCCTTGCCCGCGCCAAGGTGCATTGGGGCAAGCTTGATGCGGAGAAGCTGGTGAAGGACGGGCCGCCGGAGGGCAAGCCGCATCGCGTCCCCGAGAAGTATTATGATGGCATTATGAAGGGTGCTTCCCTCGTGGCCGATGAATGTACCAAAGACATAAGTTTTGAATGAATTCACTTCTGTCATGTTCGTAATTTAAAGACGAAGTTACTTGCGCTATGTAGCGCTTTTGTGATTTAAAATATTACCTTCTATGCGGCTGTTTATCAAATTCTGAAAGTAGGCCAGTCGTCGACTTCCGCCCCCATGTAACTAGTACTGGGGTGTTGGTGGAAAACCCGGACACTCTTTATCCAAATGTTTGGTCCCTTAAGGAGGTGTCCAGCGCAATAAACCAGGAAATCGGACTATACGGCTTTATAACCTTCACTTTGCCATAGAAGTCTATGATTTTAAATTTTGGCGACGCCCCTATAATCCGGAAGGCCGAATTGGGGCGCTATACACGCCTATATCGGACAAAGCCGAATTATCGCCTAAAGTGGAAAAAATCTTTAAGGATTTTAAGACCTCTTGAACAGCGACCAGCTCTCGCCACATCATGTCGGACAGTTTTGTGCTTTCTCTACTTAGGTGCTCGTCCGGAAAAACCAGGGCACAATCGTAGTAGTTCTCCCTGCGCTACCTTAGCCGAATTAACGGAACATAAGGCACCAAAACAAGGGAACCGGGCTATCCCAACTATAACCCAAGACATGATTCGGAGCTGATGCATATAATGCTATAAATTCGGGGTGCCGCACTATTGAAAGTTTTCGGACTTGTCTTGCCGTATTATGGGGCGCTATAAGAAGCCCCTGGCAAACTCAACGTACCAAAGTGTACGGATGCAAAATCAAATCGAAATTTATAAAAAAATGCAAAAAATAATAAATAATAAGCTGAAGCTGTATATTGTCTCCCATTGATAAATAATACATTTAAGCATATGTTTACAATGAATGCATTACACGGAGATAAATAGGATTATTTGACATATCCTATCCAGGAGCAGGCTACATACAGATAGATAAAGCAGGAACAACGATCGTGAATAGATTCCACCTGGGTGTTTCCTGCTATGCCTGAAGCCTGTTACCTCCTGGGTTTCCTCTCCTTTGTAAGTCCGACAATCCGGCTCTTCTAGAGAAGCTGCACTAAAGCGATGTCCTTAAGGGTAAAAGGAAAGGTTACGAGGCAATACCGTACTGTTGACTGAGCCATTGCTACGCCTCCACCTGTTCCCATGGTATTTTGAGTGCATAATTGTGTACGCGTGGCACGAATGCTGCTTGGGTGGGACTTGGGCGGAGGCTGGACTGCTAGTCATGCTCTTGACGTGCCTGCTGATCCTGTTGTGGGGTGTTCCGCCGTCGCTTGATGGAGCTTGAGGTTGTCATCGCCGGATTGGTGGTTTGCCGGAGGAGGCCGCATTGTACTTCGGCTGCAAGGGCCGCAGTGTGTTCTTCTGTATGTAGAGAGCGGTCCATATTCCCGTTGACTGTTATGACCCCGTGCGGGCATGGCATCTTGAGCTTGAGGTGTGCATAGTGCAGTACCACATTGAATCTAGCAAATGCGGTTCGCCCGAGCAGTGCATGGTAACCACTACGGAAAGGGACTATATCGAAGATTAGCTCTTCGCTTTAGAAGTTATCCGGAGATCCAAAGACCACTTCCAATGTTATAGAGCCCATACAGCGGGCCTCTACTCCAGGAATGACACCCTTAAAGGTGGTCTTGGTGGGCTTAATCCTTGAAGGATCGATGCCCATTTTGCGCACTGTGTCCTGATAAAGCAGGTTTAGGCTGTTGCCTCCGTCCATAAGGACTCTTGTGAGGTGAAATCCATTTATAATCGGGTCTAAAACCAATGCGACTGAGCCGCTGTGACGGATGCTAGTAGGATGATCCCTACGATCAAAGGTGATCGGACAAGCTGATCATGGGTTGAATTTGGGGACGACTGGCTCTATCGCATATACGTCCCGTAGTGCTCGCTTCCGTTCCCGCTTGGGGATGTGGGTGGCGTAGATCATGTTGACCGTTTTCGCCTGCGGGGAAATTTCTTCTGCCCCCCCCCCCCATGTTCGGACGCCAGGGTCATCATCATCATTGCTGGGCAGCCCCTTGTCCTTGTTTTCGGCATTTATTTTGTCGGCCTGTTTAAATACCTAGTAGTCTTTGTTGGTGTGGTTGGCTGGATTGTTCGGGGTGCCATGAATTTGGCACGAGCGCTCCAGTATACGATCTAGACTGGGCGGTCCATGATTGTTACGCTTGAATGGCTTCTTCCGCTGACCAGATTTGGATCCGCTGAATCTGGCATTGAGCGCCGTATCCTCGGTGTTGTCACCGTTGTTCCGTCGCTTGTGTCTGTTGTGCCGTGGCTTGCCATTATTGTCCCAGACATCTGAAGTTCCAGAATGTGGCGTAGTGCTACTGCGAGCCAACCAGCTGTCCTCGCCCGTGCAAAAGCGGGTCATTAGTGTAGTAAGAGCTGCCATGGACTTGGGTTTTTCCTGGCTCAGGTGTCTGGTGAGCCACTCGTCATGGATATTATGCTTGAAAGCCGCCAAGGCTTCGGCGTCCGGACATTCAACTATTTGGTTCTTTTTAGTTAGGAACCGAATCCAGAATTTCCTGGCTGATTCTCCGGTCTGTTGAGTAATGTGGCTCAAGTCATCGGCATCCGGAGGTCGCACATATGTGCCCTGGAAGTTGTCAAGAAACGCATCTTCTAGATTTTCCCAACTGCCAATGGAATTTGCGGGTAGGCTGTTTAGCCAGTGCCAGGCAGGTCCTTTGAGCTTAAGGGGAAGATACTTGATGGCATGTAGATCATCTCCGCGGGCCATGTGAATGTGGAGAAGGAAATCCTCGATCCATACCGCGGGGTCTGTGGTGCCATCGTATGAATCAGTGAATCTGAGGGGGTGTGCGGCGCCTCTATGTTGGGCTATGTCACGGCGCAGTACGGCTGCGTCTGACTAGTTGTATTCAGCCGGCCGGATTTGCTGTTAGTGTATCCGGTATGACGGTCATCGTCATGTGCTTCAACGCGCCCCCGTGATCCGTAGATCGTTCTTGGTTGTCCTGCGGCGTTATCCAGTTTATCGCGCAGGTCCTGAGTATTGCCCCATGCCATAGTAAACCGGCGCGGGGGTACAGGCTGGTATTTTGGCTGATATGCCGCTTTGTCGCGACCTTGAGGCGGTCGGTCAGCCGTGGGGCGCTCGAGTACGTATTCCTCGGCTTCCAGGACTTCTGTCCATCTGTCTGTGAGCGGATCTTGATTAGCTTGGAGCTACTGCTGATTCTTCTTCAGGCTTCTCGCAGTGGCAATAAGCCGGCGCTTGAAGCGCCCCTGCTCTGCGGGGTCTTCGGGTACGCCGAACTCGTCGTCGCCGAGGCTAATCTCGTCTTTGGAGAGGGGCATGTAGTTGTCCTCCTCCGGATACCCGTCCATCGCCTGTTCATCTGGGCTGTCATGCCCGTCTTCCTGTTCGGCCTGCTCGAAGGCGGGTTGTTCGGGGTTGTATTCATTGTCGGCACCATCCGGATTATTATCGTCTCCGGTGCCGGTAATGCCTTGGCGGGTGAGGGAGTTCCGGACTAGGGGGTGTCCGGATAGCCGAACTATCATCATCGGCCGGACTCTAAGACTATGAAGATACAAGATTGAAGACTTCGTCCCATGTCCGGATGGGACTTTCCTTGGCATGGAAGGCAAGCTTGGCGATACGAATATGTAGATCTCCTACCATTGTAACTGTCACATCCCTAGTTCTGGCCTGACCTATGCCTGCTTCCATCTGTGCATCATGTTTAAATTTTTTGAAACTTGAACTGAGGGAAATTGGAAGCCTCAAAACCCTAAATAAAAGAAGGGCAAAAACCCTAAAATCTCATTCATTGTTCCAAAATGCTCTTCTTAAATGTGTGATAATTTTTGGCAAGGGTTCTGGTCCCAACCAAAATATTGAACATTTTTAAGGATTTATTTTTGAGACTTTGAATTTAAATCAGTAGCTATTTGAATTTGAATTATATTCATATAACTAGAATATAATTTCAAATACCCCTGAAATATTTTATGAGCTTTTGGAAAAGTCCATCTAGCAAAATAAAAATATTCAGAGGAGCTTTTGGCATTGTTTGAATTATTTTAAATTCAAAACAGTGGCAAAAGATTAAATAAAAATAAAACAGAACAGAAAATTTAGAAAAGAGCAGAAGGACTTACCTGGCGCCCACTTACCTGGCCCAGCTCCTCCAGCGGCCCAGCCCACCTCCTCCTCTCTGTCGTCTTCCTCCCCCTCGCCCCGAAGCTGCTCGATGGCGAGCGCTGGCGATGCCCCGGCCACCTCCTGCTTCCACCGCAACGCCACGGCCTTCTAGCATCGCCACGCAGCCCCCTGGTCCCTCTCGCTCACTCCCTCGAGCTCATCCCTCTCCCCTGCTTCCTCTCTCTCACTCGCCCGAACGCAGCCGTCGCCGCCGACGAGCTCCCTCGCGGCAGCGCCACCCCCTCTCCTCTCCGACGCGCTCCCGAGCTCCGCTGTTCTGCCCTCGTCCTCCTCGTCGTCTCACGCGACTAGAAGGGCCCCGAGCAGCCGCCATCGTCATCGTCTTCAAGCTTCGGCCCCGGCGCCCTTCTCCGTCGAATTCAGCCACTCCGGCGCACCCCCGAGCCCACTAACCATCCCTGCAGCTCCGCGGTGAGCCTTTGACCCGATTCCCCCTTTCCTCGTCGTCCTTCGCGAGCTCTAGCCCCGATCCCCAACCATGACCGAAGCATCTCGCCGCCGGCCATGGCGTGGCCGTGGCCACAGCCACCGCAGCTCGCTTCCGAGCCCACCAGCTTGCTCACAGCAACCATAGGAACCCAAAGCACCTAACCACTCGTCCTCCCGTGCACCGCAGCGCCACTCTCGCGAACCCCCGAGCTCCGGCCGCCGCCTCGGGCTCCACTCCGGCGAACCCCGGCCACCCCCGCACCTCCCGTTGGTCCCCCTAGATGCGCACGGGCACGGGCTACCTCCTGGTGCCCTTGGCGCGTCGATCCGTCGTCTCTGGCGCAACTCCGGCGAGCCACCGCCGCGTCTGGTCGTTGCCGGCGGCTAGACGCCGGTGGATTAGCCCCGGTTGACCAGGGATTTGACCCCCCTGGGTCACTGACATGTGGGCCCGTCCCCTGCTAACTTTTGGTTAAGTTAATAACTAATTTTAATTAAGACACTGACTCACTGACATGCGGGCCCCGCCCGGCTAACCAAGTTAGTTAGGGTTAATTTTAATTAGGTTAGTTAGTCCAGACACTGACACACAGGGCCCACGGGTCAATTTGACCTGGACGGCGCCTGTTGACCTGCTGAGGTCAGCCTGAGGCCATGCTGACGCAATAATTCCTTTCTGGAATTTAAATAAATCTTAAATGATTTATTATTTTCAGAAAATGTCCAAAACTTCTAAAATTCATAGAAATTCAACCGTAACTCCAAATTAAATAATTTATATATAAAAATTATCAGAAAAATTCAAGGAATCCATCTGTACCATTTTCATGCATGTTAGAACAACTTATAGATGCTGTTTAGCACAAATCATATAAAGGGCATTTAAATAATCACATATGGAGTTTGAATTTGAATCTTGTATTCAAACCAACTTCATTTAATCTGTTGCTAGTTGCATTAGCTCAAAACACATTCATATTGACATGTCATGAGCATGCATCATATTGTGCATTGCATTGATTGTATTTCTTCCTTGTTGTCGGTATCTGTTCCCTCCCGGTAGACGATGTTCCGACGTGGTGATCGTTGACACTGATGAAGACTCAATGTTATCTTCAGAAGTGCCAGGCAAGCAAAACCCCCTTGTTCATTCCGATACAATCCTAATCTCTCGCTCCTGCTCTCTTTTAATGCATTAGGACTACACCGATTCATCTGTTACTTGCTACGGTAGCTGAACCCCTTTATCCTTTGCATGACCTGTCATTGGCACAGTAAATAGATGAAACCCACTAGCATGAGTAGGAGTTGTTTGAGCCCTGTTGTGCCTACTCATTCATGCTTGTTTGTCATGCCTGCTACTGCTTAGAGTTGAGTCAGGTCTGATTCATCATGGATGAATCAGAGGTGTGTGAACATGTCCTACTGTGTGTGAGCTAAGTGTGTGAATACGATTTGGTAAAGGTAGCGGTGAGAGGCCATGTAGGAGTACATGGTGGGTTGTCTCATTGCAGCCGTCCTCAGGAACTGAGTTCTGTGTTTGTGATCCATGATTTAGCTAGTACCATACATTGGGCCCTGAAATATGACCCCGCTCGACTTCTTATTCACCCTTGTCCTCTGTCCAGGAGTTGCAAGTAGTTTCTGGTGTTTGTAGCTTACTGGAGGCCGTGTCTGCGGAAAAGGACTTCTGGGTTGCCTATATCAGTTCATAGACAAGTGAAAGTGGATACTCTAAAATACGCAAGATAAGCGTGAGTGCTATGGATGGCGTTTTCGTAGGGAGACGGGAGCGGATCCATAGTGGTGTATTGATATGGTGAATATGTGGACTCGTGTGCGCCACCTCAAAAGAGTTACTTACAGTCGTAGTTTGGGATAGCCACCGAGTCAAAGCTGGCTTGCTGCAGTTAAACCCCCCACCATCCCCTTTGTTGATAATGATGCATATGTAGTTAGTTCTGGTGTAAGTCTTGCTGGGTACATTTGTACTCACGTTTGCCTATTTTATGTTTTTGGAGAGAGACTTCGGTCTCGCTAGTAGTTCCACGTGGACTTCGACGTTTAGCTTGTTACCTCAGCTACGATCTTGTGCCTCGGCAGGATTTGGTAGATAGTCAGATTCTCAGCCTTTTTCATTTATAGATGTCTGTACTCAGACATGATAGCTTTCGCTTGTGCTTTGATTTGTATGCTCTGAATGTTGGGTCATGAGACCCATGTTTGTAATATCTCGCTCCTCGGAGCCTATTGAATAAATTACTTGAGTCGTAGAGTCATGTTGTGATGCCATGTTGTATTTGCACATATCGAGCATATTGTGTGTATGTTATTGAAATGCTTGGTATGTGTGGGATCTGACCATCTAGTTGTTTATCCTTAGTAGCCTCTCTTACCGGGAAATGTCTCCTAGTGTTTCCACTGAGCCATGTTAGCTTGCTACTGCTCCGGAACACTTAGGCTGGCCGGCATGTGTCCTTCTTCGTTCCTGTGTCTGTCCCTTCGGGGAAATGTCACGCGATGAATACCGGAGTCCTGTTAGCCCGCTACAGCCCGGTTCACCGGAGTCCTGTTAGCCTAGTGCTACAGCCTGAATTCACTCGCTGATGACTGACACGTTCGATGCTGGGTCATGGATGCCTGTCCCTGTAAGTCTGTGCCACTTTGGGTTTACGACTAGCCATGTCAGCCCGGGCTCCTTATCATATGGATGCTAGCGACATCATCATATACGTGAGCCAAAAGGCGCAAACGGTCCCGGGCAAAGGTAAGGCAACACCCGTGGGAATACCGTGCGTGAGGCCGCAAAGTGATACGAGGTGTTACATGCTAGATCGATGTGGCATTGAGTCGGGGTCCTGACAGCGTTGGTATCAGAGCCTGACTGCCTGTAGGATTACCAAGCCAAACTGGTCGAAGTTGAGTCTAGAAATTCTTTAGTTATATAAGGGAATTGATTGTGGGATGGAACGTAAGGCTCTTTTTACTCCTTATACCTCATGGCCTTCTGATCTGAGTCAACCTCTTCTCTTCTACGGGGATTAAGAAATAGGCTATCTCTTCTTTCTATCAGGATCACGTGTTACTAATCCGTAGACTTATAGAATTGTTGGATTTAAGCTTGAGTTCAGTTCCTACGACTTCCGTATGTTAATTATTGATCTCGAGACCTTGATATTGTGCTTCTGAGTGGTTATGCCACCATTTTTGTGAATGTCTCAAATCTTTTCTAAGCATTTACAGCCGTTATGCTGTCCGAGTCATCCCAGGTTTCTAAACAATCTGATGCATTTGCAAAATCCTTTCCCTCTGGTTTCGATGTTCCTTTATGCCAGCTCAATCACACTAATTGTTGAGTTGAGGTATTCTATTGCCTTGACATTTATGTTGGAGTTATTATTATGACCTTAGGTGTCTTAGGGGATCATCTAGCAATTTAGCATGAATTGTGTCCCAGTGTGATGATTCTGGCCATCATTCTCGAAAGCATCTCGTGGTGCTACTTAGAAGTAGGTATTCTATTTCTGGGTTCTGAACCCGAGATTCACCCCATTTACCTCATGTTGATAGTGTTGCTAGTTCCTTTAGGTTATTAGTAACTTTTGCATTAGTCCTCGAGGTCCATGGTATTTTCCTTCTTCCAAATACTATGAACCACTTATGGCAGTAATTTGTTGGATCAAAAGATCACAACAAGAGTGCTCTCGATGAGTTCTCCATGCTATATTGTGACTCTGCCAGTCCTATCTCTCTGCATGGGTTATCTGGAAGAAATGTTGATCTCGCTCGACATACAAATCTATGCATCCATAACTCAGAAAATTATATGTTCCTTTGAGTTGTCCCTCTTTAGTTGTCTACTGACCTTCGTCTATCAATTGATAGTCAAGAGTATGCGTGCGTTCGTTTATCGATGCCTATTACTCTTGTGGTCCGTCAAGCCATTCTATTCGGAATGACTTGGAGAAACAAACTCCAGTACCTCATCCATATCCAGGATTGGGTCAAAGAAGTTGTGCTCCGCAGATCGAATTGCTAATCCAGCTTTTGTTCTGCTCTACCTTGGAGTATTACCATCTTTATATCGGGATTGTTATAGGAATCGCACACCATCCTATGAACTCTTGGTACAGTAATACTTCTTGCCATCATTGTTCATTCCTCGGTTCCTGTGTTATTGTAACCGGAATGCCGACAAATGAATCATGGCGTGTGAAATCAATACTGCTAGCAACTCTGTTGCTTGGTAGTTAAATGTACGATAACCTCATTCTTAGCGTGTTGGTTTTTGAATCATCCTTCTAAGACTGATCGTGCTACCTAGTCCTTATTTCGGTGCACCCTTCGATTGATGAGTTAGGATCTTGTCAAGTCCTCACTCATTTGATCATATCGTCTTGCCCTCAAAAGAGAGATTGTTCTCGAGCTTAGTAACATAACGGTGGTTCGTGATTTTCCGAATATCTTCTCGGAAGTATTACCAGGTTGTCCCCTGACTGTTATGTTGAGCTCGTGATCAAGTTGGTTTCTTGTGAACCACCCTCTCTCCAAGAATCAGTGTTGGATACCCTGAGCTAGTTGGCTAAGCTGAACAACAACTTGGAGAGTTGGAAGATGGAAGCTTGTCCGATTTAGTTCATCTTAAGGGATATCTTGTGTGTGTGTGTGTTGAAAAAAGATGATATCTTTATTGGTTGATCCTCGTGATCAGTTGTTGGATCTATTATATTACCCAACCTTTGATTGGAGTATGGGCTATCATCCAATCAGACCAGAACCAACGATATTCGTAATGTTGTCTTACTCGTGTTTGATCCCTCGAGCATACATCATTATATCTTTTGGGTCTGACCAATGCTATCACCGTGTTCACTTAACTATGGAATTCCTTTTATATGGAAACCTGGATGAATTGTTGTTGAGCCCATCGACAACATCCTTGTCTCCTCCATGATTTTGTTGAACATTAAGCTAGTGTTGGAAACTTTTGAAAGCATCTCTTCATGCTAGCTCATGAAGCATATGTTCGGATGTAAGAAGTGACTTCCTCCAGTTCATGTGCATTAGATGCAAGTTGCCGCCGTGGATTCGAGAAAGTCAATGTTGTTTCCTTTGGAATCATCCCAAATCAGTCATGCATACGTGCGAAGTATTCTGTGGTTCGGAGACATGCAACCTCCATTCTATGTGTGTCCCTAGCACACCAAGCCACTGACTGATTTGTTCAGGAAAAGGAGTTGATGTGCTAATCCTAGGTCATGCACAAGACTTCAATATCCTCGATTATGGTTCCCCACTTGAACTCGGTAGTGTTTTATTGTAAGACTACCACGTGATTATGTTTGTCTAGGATAACGTGTTCACATGTTGTAGCAGAACCAGCTCATGTTTTGGAGCTTGCTATCATAATTCATTTCCCGAGAATCTTGCAATGTCATCTCGTCGATTTGTGTTGCAAACTTTCATTTTTCTTCCTAGACTCGATGAGTCTGGAATATCCTGACACCAACCAGATCTGAATCTCAGGCAGATATGATGGTTTGGAACATTTCCCAAGAACTATAATATCGGTCCCTCGGAAACCGGTAAAGTGGATGTCGTGGCCAACACACCCAGCCGGAAGACCTGTTATTATAATATCTTGATTGAGGAAGTTGGCCACCTCCCCATAAGGATTTCGTAGGATCTACTCCCTAGTTGTTCCATATGGATTTTTGTGCTCCCGAAGTCCGATCCTTTTACTTGATGGTCTGGTTACCAAACCATTTCAATAAATGGATTACGCTAGCACATTAAGGAGAGCATTAGAAGCGGAGTGCTAAATGTCTCTCGGTTGATCGTCCAGATTCGCCCCTTGGCCTCGCCAAGATGAAATCTGAGAAAGTGTTATCCTCTTTTGCATCCGCATCGTCCGTCAGTGTTCATCGTGGTAGTACGTGGTGTTGCCAGGTTCCTTGACACGGATATTGGTAAAACCTTGATGATTGTGGAAATGCTCAAGTTCTTGAGAGCACGCACAAGCTCTACGTGTTATCATCGGCTCTAACTGGGATTCCTCTCAGTTTCCTCGGCAATGCTCTGACCTTTTCAAACAGTGACTTCACTCTCTATTGTTGGGTTCTTCCCTAGTTACCAGAATCATTCCCAGCATTTGTATTTTGTTCCCAGCCTGCACTTCCAATGTGCCATTCTACCATGGGTCTCTTCCATTTCCGGTGATAAGCAAAAATCATCCATTGCGTTGTCTTCAACAAGGTAGTCCACATGATCCATTCTAGTCCGGGTGTACCATTCCTTTGCACTCGGCCAAACGATCGTTGTGAATTGCCTTAGGCTGGTATGAAGAGTTTCAATGATCTCTGAATCAAAAGTAATTCTTTTGCCACTTAGGGGAATAGCTCTTTGCGTCACCTTTCCTAAGGTGTCCCGTTATGGAGTCATGGCAATCATCTCCCAATTACCTTGAAACCATGCACCATTTTACTTATGCGTGGAATGGTTTCCTACCAATTTGAACCTTCGTCATCCATTTCTTTACCATCATTCCTAATGTGTGTTTGGTGTCTCAACTCAAGAGTTGTTCTTACGTCTTTCCATGAACTGATCTTGAGTTGCTCGATCTTCAAAGACGAGTAAATTCTGTAGGGTTTTCCCCTTCTTTCTGTTGTCGTGTCGAGTGAAGATCTCGAAAGAAAAGACGTCAAGACCAAAATGATGGAATGAATCAACCTCTTTGAGAAGGGCAAATGGATCATGAAGATTGTGATAGTTGTGACTTTCCTTTTTCTTCTGACCTCACGTCTTGAATCTCGGGTCGAGATTCTTGTTTAGCGGGGGTGAGTTGTCACATCCCTAGTTCTGGCCTGACCTATGCCTGCTTCCATCTGTGCATCATGTTTAAATTTTTTGAAACTTGAACTGAGGGAAATTGGAAGCCTCAAAACCCTAAATAAAAGAAGGGCAAAAACCCTAAAATCTCATTCATTGTTCCAAAATGCTCTTCTTAAATGTTTGATAATTTTTGGCAAGGGTTCTGGTCCCAACCAAAATATTGAACATTTTTAAGGATTTATTTTTTGGACTTTGAATTTAAATCATTAGCTATTTGAATTTGAATTATATTCATATAACTAGAATATAATTTCAAATACCCCTGAAATATTTTATGAGCTTTTGGAAAAGTCCATCTAGCAAAATAAAAATATTCAGAGGAGCTTTTGGCATTGTTTGATTTATTTTAAATTCAAAACAGTGGCAAAAGATTAAATAAAAATAAAACAGAACAGAAAATTTAGAAAAGAGCAGAAGGACCTACCTGGCGCGCACTTACCTGGCCCAGCTCCTCCAGCGGCCCAGCCCACCTCCTCCTCTCTGTCGTCTTCCTCCCCCTCGCCCCGAAGCTGCTCGGTGGCGAGCGCTGGCGATGCCCCGGCCACCTCCTGCTTCCACCGCAACGCCACGGCCTTCTAGCATCGCCACGCAGCCCCCTGGTCCCTCTCGCTCACTCCCTCGAGCTCATCCCTCTCCCCTGCTTCCTCTCTCTCACTCGCCCGAACGCAGCCGTCGCCGCCAACGAGCTCCCTCGTGGCCACCGCCACCCCCTCTCCTCTCCGACGCGCTCCCGACCTCCGCTGTTCCGCCCTCATCCTCCTCGTCGTCTCACGCGACCAGAAGGGCCCCGAGCAGCCGCCATCGTCATCGTCTTCAAGCTTCGGCCCCGGCGCCCTTCTCCGTCGAATACGGCCACTCCGGCGCGCCCCCGAGCCCACTAACCATCCCTGTAGCTCCGCGGTGAGCGTTTGACCCGATTCCCCCTTTCCTCGTCGTCCTTCGTGAGCTCTAGCCCCGATCCCCAACCATGACCGAAGCATCTCGCCGCCGGCCATGGCGTGGCCGTGGCCACGGCCACCGCAGCTCGCTTCCGAGCCCACCAGCGTGCTCACCGCAACCTTAGGAACCCAAAGCACCTAACCACTCGTCCTCCCGTGCACCGCAGCGCCACTCCCGCGAACCCCCGAGCTCCGGCCGCCGCCTCGGGCTCCACTCCGGCGAACCCCGGCCACCCCCGCACCTCCCGTTCGTCCCCCTAGATGCGCACGGGCACGGGCTACCTCCTGGTGCCCTTGGCGCGTCGATCCGTCGTCTCTGGCGCAACTCCGGCGAGCCACCGCCGCGTCTGGTCGTTGCCGGCGGCTAGACGCCGGTGGATTAGCCCTGGTTGACCAGGGATTTGACCCCCCTGGGTCACTGACGTGTGGGCCCGTCCCCTGCTAACTTTTGGTTAAGTTAATAACTAATTTTAATTAAGACACTGACTCACTGACATGCGGGCCCCGCCCGGCTAACCAAGTTAGTTAGGGTTAATTTTAATTAGGTTAGTTAGTCCAGACACAGACACGCAGGGCCCACGGGTCAGTTTGACCTGGACGGTGCCCGTTGACCTGCTGAGGTCAGCATGAGGTCATGCTGACGCAATAATTCCTTTCTGGAATTTAAATAAATCTTAAATGATTTATTATTGTCAAAAAATGTCCAAAACTTCTAAAATTCATAGAAATTCAACCGTAACTCCAAATTAAATAATATATATATGAAAAATTATCAGAAAAATTCAAGGAATCCATCTGTACCATTTTCATGCATGTTAGAACAACTTATAGATGCTGTTTAGCACAAATCATATAAAGGGCATTTAAATAATCACATATGGAGTTTGAATTTGAATCTTGTATTCAAACCAACTTCTTTTAATCTGTTGCTAGTTGCATTAGCTCAAAACACATTCATATTGCCATGTCATGAGCATGCATCATATTGTGCATTGCATTGATTGTATTTCTTCCTTGTTGTCGGTATCTGTTCCCTCCCGGTAGACGATGTTCCGACGTGGTGATCGTTGACACTGATGAAGACTCAATGTTATCTTCAGAAGTGCCAGGCAAGAAAAACCCCCTTGTTCATTTCGATACAATCCTAATCTCTCGCTCCTGCTCTCTTTTAATGCATTAGGACTACACCGATTCATCTGTTACTTGCTACGGTAGCTGAACCCCTTTATCCTTTGCATGACCTGTCATTGCCACAGTAAATAGATGAAACCCACTAGCATGAGTAGGAGTTGTTTGAGCCCTGTTGTACCTACTCATTCATGCTTGTTTGTCATGCCTGCTACTACTTAGAGTTGAGTCAGGTCTGATTCATCGGGGATGAATCAGAGGTGTGTGAACATGTCCTACTGTGTGTGAGCTAAGTGTGTGAATACGATTTGGTAAAGGTAGCGGTGAGAGGCCATGTAGGAGTACATGGTGGGTTGTCTCATTGCAGCCGTCCTCAGGAACTGAGTTCTGTGTTTGTGATCCATGATTTAGCTACTACCATACATTGGGCCCTGAAATATGACCCCGCTCGACTTCTTATTCACCCTCGTCCTCTGTCCAGGAGTTGCAAGTAGTTTCTGGTGTTTGTAGTATGCTGGAGGCCGTGGACAGCGCTGACCGTAGGGGTGGGCTGTGATGCGGTAGGCACGTGGCCGGGTATACCGAGCGCCCGTTTGGTGTCACGGAACCCTGTTCACATTGTTTGGGGCTGTGAGCGAAACTCCGGCCGGATCTCCTCATGGATGGAACCCGAATAGGCGATAAACCTGGACTAGAGACTTGAGTGTTTAGGTAGGTTGTGGTCTACACCCACGTCGGCTTTCGCTTGAAGTCTGCCGAGCACATGTCGTGTGCAGACGCTAAGTGGTGGAAACATGTATGAAGAAGTACACCCCTGCAGGGTTAACATCATCTATTCGAATAGCCGTGTCCGCGGAAAAGGACTTCTGGGTTGCCTATATCAGTTCATAGATAAGTGAAAGTGGATACTCTAAAATACGCAAGATAAGCGTGAGTGCTATGGATGGCGTTTTCGTAGGGAGACGGGAGCGGATCCATAGTGGTGTATTGATATGGTGAATATGTGGACTCGTGTGCGCCACCACAAAAGAGTTACTTACAGTCGTAGTTTAGGATAGCCACCGAGTCAAAGCTGGCTTGCTGCAGTTAAACCCCCCACCATCCCCTTTGTTGATAATGATGCATATGTAGTTAGTTCTGGTGTAAGTCTTGCTGGGTACATTTGTACTCACGTTTGCCTATTTTATGTTTTTGGAGAGAGACTTCGGTCTCGCTAGTAGTTCCACGTGGACTTCGATGTTTAGCTTGTTACCTCAGCTACGATCTTGTGCCTCGGCAGGATTTGGTAGATAGTCAGATTCTCAGCCTTTTTCATTTATAGATGTCTGTACTCAGACATGATAGCTTCCGCTTGTGCTTTGATTTGTATGCTCTGAATGTTGGGTCATGAGACCCATGTTTGTAATATCTCGCTCCTCGGAGCCTATTGAATAAATTACTTGAGTCGTAGAGTCATGTTGTGATGCCATGTTGTATTTGCACATATCGAGCATATTGTGTGTATGTTATTGAAATGCTTGGTATGTGTGGAATCTGACCATCTAGTTGTTTATCCTTAGTAGCCTCTCTTACCGGGAAATGTCTCCTAGTGTTTCCACTGAGCCATGGTAGCTTGCTACTGCTCCGGAACAATTAGGCTGGCCGGCATGTGTCCTTCTTCGTTCCTGTGTCTGTCCCTTCAGGGAAATGTCACGCGATGAATACCGGAGTCCTGTTAGCCCGCTACAGCCCGGTTCACCGGAGTCCTGTTAGCCCAGTGCTACAGCCTGAATTCACTCGCTGATGACCGACACGTTCGATGCTGGGTCATGGATGCCTGTCCCTGTAAGTCTGTGCCACTTTGGGTTTACGACTAGCCATGTCAGCCCGGGCTCCTTATCATATGGATGCTAGCGACATCATCATATATGTGAGCCAAAAGGCGCAAACGGTCCCGGGCAAAGGTAAGGCGACACCCGTGGGAATACCGTGCGTGAGGCCGCAAAGTGATATGAGGTGTTACATGCTAGATCGATGTGGCATTGAGTCGGGGTCCTGACAGTAACCGACTCTGTGTAACCCTAGCCCTCTCCGGTGTCTATATAAGCCGGATGGCCTTAGTCCATAGGACGAACAACAATCATACCATAGGCTAGCTTCTAGGGTTTAGCCTCCTTGATCTCATGGTAGATCTACTCTTGTAACCCACATCATCAATATTAATCAAACAGGATGTAGGGTTTTACCTCCATCAAGAGGGCCCGAACCTGGGTAAAAACATCGTGTCCCTCGTCTCCTGTTACCATCCTCCTAGACGCACAGTTCTGGACCCCCTACCCGAGATCCGTCGGTTTTGACACCGACATTGGTGCTTTCATTGAGAGTTCCTCTGTGTCATCACTGATAGGCTCGATGGCTTCTTCGATCATCAACGGCAATGTAGTCCAGGGTGAGACCCTCCTGCCCGGATAGATCTTCGTATTCGGCGGCTTCACACTGCGGGCCAGTTCGCTTGGCCAGCTGGAGCAGATCGAAGGCTACGCCCCTGGCCGTCAGGTCAGATTTGGAAGTTTGAACTTCATGGCTGACATCCGCGGGGACTTGATCCTCGACGGATTCGAGCCACAGCCGAGCGTGCTGTACTGTCATGATGGGCATGATTTAGCTCTGCGGCCGGACAGTACCCTGGAGGCCGCACTCGAACCCGCTCCGATCTTCGACTCGGAGCCGGCTGCGCAGACCAAGGATGGATGGCTAGACACCACCTCGGGGGCTGCAACCTCTACGGTGATAGAGCCAAACACCGATCTTGTCCCCCATGAAGCTCGTGACTCCAAGGTGCCGGACTCCTTGCCGGACTCCGGACCTCCCGCACCACCTCCAGTCGAATCCGATTGGGCACCGATCATGGAGTTCACCGCAGCGGACATCTTTCAACACTCACCTTTTGGCGACATCTTGAGTTCGCTAAAGTACCTCTCATTATTAGGAGAGGCCTGGTCGGACTGCGGCTAGGACAGTTGGGATGCGGACGACGAAGAAATTCAGAGCCCACCCACCACCCACTTGGTATCCACTGTCGATGACCTAACCGACATGCTAGATTACGACTCTGAGGACATCGACGGTATGGACGACGATGCCGGAGATGACCAAGAACAAGCGCCCACCGGGCACTGGAAAGCCACCTCTTCATATGACATATACATGGTGGATATCCCAAAGGATGGGAATGGCGAAGGAATAGCGGAGGATGACCCCTCCAAGAAACAGCCCAAGCGCCGGCGTCAGCGGCGCCGCTCTAAATCCCGCCATAGCAAGAATGAGGATTTCGGCACCGGAGACAATAATACACCGGATAGCGCCGAAGACAACCCACTCCAGCAAGACCCAGCACAGGAGGAGGGGGACGCCAGCCCTCATGAGAGAGCGGCCGAAAAAGAGGTAGAGGACTATATGCCTCCCTCCAGAGATGCGGCAAGCCTCGACGACGACGAATTCGTCGTACCTGAGGATCTTGTCGAACAGGAGCGTTTCAAACGCAGGCTTATGGCCACGGCAAACAGCCTCAAGAAAAAGTAGCAGCAGCTCAGAGCTAATCAAGATCTTCTAGCCGACAGATGGACCGAAGTCCTCGCGGCCGGAGAGCATGAACTCCAACGCCCCTCCAAAAGCTACCCAAACGTAAGATGCTCCCCCGATTAGAGGTGGAGGCATATGATCCCGCTTCACCAGGAGACAATACGGCTGATCGACCACCCCGTGGTCGCGACAGAGAGGCCTCAAGGCCCTTCACTAGACCCGTACCCCGGCATCGCTCGAAAAGCACAAGGCCACAGGGGAACACTCCGGACCTGCGAGACATATTGGAGGATAAGGTAAAACAATCAAGATCGATCTATGGATCACGTGGGTGCGCCACGATACGTAACGATCACCGTCACCCCGGACACAGTAAGTCCGGCCGGGCCGAACACAACAGACAAAGCTCTTTTGAGCTCCGTCGCGATATTGCCCAGTACAGAGGCGCCGCACACCCACTGTGCTTCACAGATGAGGTAATGGATCATCAAATCCCAGAAGGGTTTTAACCCGTCAATATTGAATCTTATGATGGCACAACAGACCCTGCGGTCTGGATCGAGGACTATCTCCTCCACATCCACATGGCCCACGGAGATGATCTCCACGCCATCAAATATCTCCCACTCAAACTTAAAGGACCAGCCCGGCACTGGCTTAACAGCTTGCCAGCAGAGTCAATCGGGAGTTGGGAGGACCTGGAAGCCGCATTCCTCGATAACTTCCAAGGCACGTACGTGCGACCACCAGATGCAGATGACCTAAGCCACATAATTCAGCAGCCAGGCGAATCGGCCAGACAATTCTAGACACGGTTCTTAACCAAGAAAAACCAAATCGTCGACTGTCCGGATGCCGAGGCCCTCGCGGCCTTCAAGCATTACATCCGCGACGAGTGGCTTGCCCGGCACCTGGGGCAGGAAAAGCCGAAATCCATGGAAGCCCTTACATCACTCATGACCCACTTCTGTGCGGGTGAGGACAGCTGGCTAGCACGCAGCAACAACCTCAACAAAAATTCTGGCAGTCCGGATATCAAGGACCGTAGTGGCAGGTCGCGTCGCTACAAAAACAAACGCCGCATTAACGGTGATAACAGTGAGGATACAGCAGTCAATGCCGGATTCAGAGGCTGTAAACCCGGTCAACGGAAAAAGCCATTCAAAAGAACAACTCAAGGTCCGTCCAATTTGCCAGATACATGGCACCCCTGAAAAGCCAGCTAACCACACCAATAGGGACTGTTGGGTGTTCAAGCAGGCAGGCAAGTTAATTGCCGAAAACAGCGACAAGGGGCTACATAGCAACGACGAGGAAGAGATCCGACCGCCGAACAATAGAGGACAGAAGGGTTTCCCCCCACAGGTGCGGATGGTGAACACGATATATGCCACGCACATACCCAAAAGGGAGCGGAAGCGTGCACTCAGGGATGTATACGCGATGGAGCCAGTTGCCCCGAAGTTCAATCCATGGTCCTCTTGCCCGATAACCTTTGACCGAAGGGACCACCCCACCAGCATTCGCCATGGTGGGTTCGCCGCATTGGTTCTAGACCCAATCGTCGATGGATTTCATCTCACTAGAGTCCTAATGGATGGCGGTAGCAGCCTAAACCTGCTTTATCAGGACACGGTGCACAAGATGGGCATAGACCCCTCAAGGATTAAACCCACCAAGACGACCTTTAAAGGCGTCATACCAGGTGTAGAAGCCAATTGTACAGGCTCAGTTCCACTGGAAGTGGTCTTCGGATCCCCGGATAACTTCCGAAGCGAGGAGTTAATCTTCGACATAGTCCCGTTCCGCAGCGGCTATCATGCCTTGCTCGGACGTACCGCGTTCGCAAAGTTCAACATGGTGCCGCACTACGCATACCTCAAGCTCAAGATGCCAGGCCCTAGAGGAGTCATCACGGTCAACGGAAACACCGAACGCTCCCTCCGAACGGAGGAACATACAGCGGCTCTCACGGCAGAAGTACAAAGCAACCTTTTAAGGCAATTCTCGAGTCCGGCTGCTAAGCGGCCGGACACAGCTAAGCGTGCCCAGAGTAACCTACAACACGACCACCTGGCACGTTCCGAGCACACGTAGCAGTGCGGCCCCAACCCCAGCCCCTGTAAAATTAAGATAGACCCTTCGCGTACTCCATTACGCTCTGAAGATACCATGGGCATGGAGCAAGGGGCCCGAAAACAATAAGCCCAAACTGCGGCTCAACCGCACTAGGGGCTCTTAAGTGTGTCGTTTCTTTTTCTTTTCCTTTTATTTTTTACCCACAGGACTCCGTTCATCAGAGGCCCTGTCCGGCAGCAGACAGCCGAACCCACGATACAACAGCCAGGGAAGGAGAAAGGCTACAACGAAAATCTAGGTGGTTTCCATGGGCATTAAATCTGTTTTATGCATTATTCCGTAGCCTACCCCTGGAGGAGGACATGTTAAACAGTCCCATCCCTTGCTTACCGCACCACTTGTATTGTCATGCACTTACAATAGTTTTTATTTGAATAAAGCAATGCAGCACATTTTTTGCTTCTAATTGCATTTCTTTCTTACACATATGTTCATCTATGACATGTTGCATCCGTACGTTTTGGTACGGCTAAATACACCAGGGGCTTATGTTTCCCGCGTTATGGTGTGATAAGTCCGAACACTTTCACAAGTGCGGCACCCCGAACTTATAGCATTATATGCATCGGCTCCGAATCATGTTCTTGGGTCAATAGTTGGGTTTGCCCGGCTCCCATGTTTTGGTACCTTACGTTCCGTTTTATCGGCTAAGGTAGCACTGGGAGAACCACTGCGATTGCGCCCAGTTGAGCTGGGTTAACGCCTCAGTGGAGAAAGCTAAAACTGACCGTCATGATGAGGCGAGAGCTGGTCGCTGTTCGAGAGGTTCTTTGCGAGTCCCTAAAGACTTATGCCGCTTCGAGCGAGGAGCCGGATTCTGTCCGGTCAAGGCGTGGATAGCGCCCCAAATTCGGCCTTCCGAAAACTAGGGGCTTCGCCGAAATTTAAAATTATAGAATTCTATGGCTAAGTGAGAGTGTTCAAGCATTATAAGTCCGGTTGCCTTGTTCGTTGTGTTGAGCGCCTCCCTAGATGGACCCAAAAATGGGAACAAGAGCGCTCGAGTTTATCCCGAACACCCCAGCACTCGTGGCATGGGGGCTGAAGCCGACGACTTGCCATCTCTCAGATTTGATAAACAGCCGCACAGAAGGTAATATTTTAAATTAACAAGCGTTGCTTAGTGCATATGAACCAAGTTTTCAGCGCACAGGATAACAAAATGCGAGTCTACTCAAATATTACATCTTTGGAGCACTCACCCGCAATAGTGCGGGCGCCCTTCAGCACACTCCTATAATACATCTCGGGCGTGCGATGCTCCTTGCCCTCTGGTGGGGGGTCCGTCACAAGCTTCTGGGCATCCATCTTGCCCCAGTGCACCTTTGCGCGGGCAAGGGCCCGACGCGCACCCTCGATACAGGCGGAGTGCTTGATAACTTCAACCCACGGGCACGCATCCACCAGCCGCCGCACTAGGCCGAAGTAGCTCCCAGGCATAGCCTCCTTAGGCCATAGCCGAACTATGAGGCCCTTCATGGCCTGTTCGGCCGCCTTGTGGAGCTCGACCAGCTGCTTCAGCTGGTCGCTAAGGGGCACCGGATGTCCGGCCTCAGCATACTGAGACCAGAAGACCTTCTCCGTTGAGCTCCCCTCCTCGGCCCAGTAGAATGCGGCAGCATCGGACGCGCTGCAGGGAAGATCTGTGAACGCTCCTGGAGAGCTCCGAATTCGGGTAAGCGACAGGTAATTAACACTCACAAGCTTACTTTGCATGAAAAATGCCTTACCCACTGCTATTTTCTTCACCGCCTCTATCTCCTGGAGGGCCTTGTAGGCTTCGGCCTTAGCGGCTTTGGCACTCTCAAGAGCCGTTGCAAGCTCAGACTCTCGAGTCTTCGAGTCACGCTCCAGGCTCTCGTGTTTCTTCACGAGATCTTGGAGCTCTTGCTGTACCTCCGCCACCCGCGCCTCCTGTTTCTCTCGCTCGGTGCGCTGCACAGCCGCATTGAGTTCGGCCGCGGCCACCGCCTCCATCAGGGTCGCCACCTTGTTAGTGGCCCCTCCAATACCCCAGTTATCCTTGTCATTTTTCTTGCAACCAAATCCTTTTCTGTAAGGTACAATTTTCATAAGGTGTTAATCACCTTCTTTTTCCTCGAGCTGCTTCTTGGCATGGCCGAGCTCGTTCTCGGACCGCTCGAGGATTTCCTTCAAAGTATCGACCTCCGCAGTCAGTGCGGCAGAGGTCAGCAGCACAGCCTGTAATCCCATATTGACATATTTTCATGACTCCTGCGTTTATCTTTCTAAAGATCCTCAGTCCGGCTTTTCTTTCCGAACACCGAACCGAGCATCAGGGGCTACTGTCTATGCGGTACCATTTTACATATATTGAAATTCTTACCTCAAAGCCTGTTAGAAGGCTGCTGCAGGTTTCGGTCAGCCCGCTCTTGGCGAGCTGAACCTTCTGAATCACCGCACTCATAGCAGTGCGGTGTTCCTCTTCGATGGAGGCGCTGTTGAGCGCCTCCAGCAAATTATCTGGCACCTCCGGTTGGACGGAGGCAGCCAGCGTCGCGGTCTTGCCCTTCTTACGAAGGGGTCGCCCGCCGGACTCCGGAGCCACTATGGGTTCCGGGGCTGAGTCCGGTGCAAAGTATGGGAGGTTGTCCTGCGACACCTCCGGGGCCCTTTCCTCCTGGTGGGCTCCTTCCTGGGATCCCACCTCGGCATCGTCCGCATCACAGGGGGTGGAGGCAGTCGGAAGAGAATCCATGTCCGACTCCCTTAAGGACCCGCTCGACGAAGTGGGGAGATCATCGTTAGGGGGACTGCAGGGTTGTATGCGGCATTAGAAAGACGTAATGTGACAGAAAACGAAAACCTTGAAGTTATTCAGGAGTTCAGATACTTACGATCTCGCCAGAGGCTTGGCCCTTGGAGGCCAGTCCTCGTCGTCGTCACTGGCGTTGGCAGAACAGTCCGGGGGAAGAGTTTTTCCCCTATTGGACCCTTTGGCCTCCCTTGTTGGGGAGGCCTTCCTTTTCTTCCCTCCCCCTGCTGGGGGAGAGGCTTTCTTCTTCTCCTCCTCGCCTTGGTGGGAGGAGTCGGCCTCGGATTCATCGTCCGATAGCACCTAAAAATGGGAACTCTTCCGAGTCCCCGTGGCCTTCTTCTTGGCCTTCTTCTCCGGCACCACGTGGGGTGCCGGAGCCAGCAGCCCCGTTAGGCGGGCGTCAGCTGGGTCCTCTGGCAATGGGGCCGGACAAATAGCCTGTGCGGCCTTCTTCAGCCAGTCCTATCAAAGGAAAGGGAGTTTAGATCCCGCATAGAGTCAAACTATGAATAACAAGCGTCCCGTAAAGGACAATATCACTTACCTCGTCAGCTGGACGCTGCGAGCTGAATCCGCGATCTTCGGTAGCGGATGCGGGAGCCTCGGCGCCCTTGAACAGCACCTTCCAGACCTCTTCGTACGTAGTGTCGAAGAGCCCATTCAAAGTCTGGTGCTGCGCCGGATCGAACTCCCACATATTGAAGCCCCGTCGTTGGCACGGGAGAATCTGGCGGATGAGCATGACCTGGACTACATTGACAAGCTTGAGCTTCTTGTCCACCAGCTTTTGGACGCAGGCTTGGAGTCCGGTCAGCTCCTCCGAATCGCCCCAAATCCGGCCGCTCTCTTTCCAGGAGGTGAGCCGTGTGGGGATGCCGGATCTGAATTCGGGGGCCGCTGCCCATTCGGGATCACGCGGCTCGGTGATGTAGAACCACCCCGATTGCCACCCCTTGATGGTTTCCACAAAGGTGCCCTCCAGCCACGTAACGTGGGACATCCTGCCCACCATGGCGCCTCCGCACTCCGCTTGGCTGCCCTTCACAACCTTCGGCTTGACACTGAAGGTCTTGAGCCACAAGCCGAAGTGGGGCTGGATGCAGAGGAAGGCCTCGCACACGACGATAAATGCCGAGATGTTGAGAATAAAATTTGGGGCCAGATCATGGAAATCTAGGCCGTAGTAGAACATGAGCCCCCGGACAAAGGGATGAAGTGGGAAGCCCAGTTCGTGGAGGAAATGGGGAAGGAATACTACCCTCTCATGGGGCCTAGGGGTGTGGATGAGCTCTCCCTCGTCGGGGAGCCGATGCGTGATGTCGCTAGACAAGTATCCGGCGCTGCGCAGCTTCTGGATATGCCCCTCCGTGACGGAGGAGGCCATCCACTTGCCTCCCGCTCCGGACATATTTGGAGAAGGTTGAGGTGAGATGTGCGGGCTTGGGCGCTAGAGCTCGAGTTCGCAGAGATGGATAAGCCAAGGAGGAAGAAGGCGCAGGTAAAAAGGTTGGATCTTTATCCCCTTATATGGGCGGACAGAAACATGCGTCCCCACCGGCCTGGTAAAACTCTCTTATCCCCCAAGCGTCGCGATTGATGGCGCGGTTGGGTTACCCACATCCGTATTGATGGGAATCCCGGAATAAGGGGAACACGATCTCTGCTTCGACAAGACGTGCCAAGGAAACCGCCTCGCTAAACGCGCTGAGATGGAACAATAAAAACAATTTGAAGGCTTGGTAGTGGTGTGACGATACGCCACAAAAAACGTGAGCAGATTGAACTTGTGTAATATTATTCTCTCTACGGTGGTATGTGGAAATTATTTTGCAGAGCCGGACACTATCCTGGTGTTCACAATCTTCTATAAATTATTTGGAGGAGGAACCCACCTTGCAATGCCGAAGACAATATGCGCGCCGGACTCGTCGTCATTGAAGCCTGGTTCAGGGGCTACTGAGGGAGTTCCGGACTAGGGGGTGTCCGGATAGCCGAACTATCATCATCGGCCGGACTCCAAGACTATGAAGATACAAGATTGAAGACTTCGTCCCGTGTCCGGATGGGACTTTCCTTGGCGTGGAAGGCAAGCTTGGCGATACGGATATGTAGATCTCCTACCATTGTAACCGACTCTGTGTAACCCTAGCCCTCTTCGGTGTCTATATAAACCGGATGGCCTTAGTTCATAGGATGAACAACAATCATACCATAGGCTAGCTTCTAGGGTTTAGCCTCCTTGATCTCGTGGTAGATCTACTCTTGTAACCCACATCATCAATATTAATAAAGCAAGACGTAGGGTTTTACCTCCATCAAGAGGGCCCGAACCTGGGTAAAAACATCGTGTCCCTCGTCTCCTGCTACCATCCGCCTAGACGCACAGTTCGGGACACCCTACCTGAGATCTGCCGGTTTTGACACCGATAGCAGGGCTTGGAGCGGCGTTGGCGACGCCCATGCTTTTCTTTCTTCTTGGAGGGGTTATCCTCCATTGCCTCATCTCCATTGGTTTCTTTCGGAGTGTCCACCATATATATATATATATATATATCATATGAAGAGGTGGCTGTCCATGGCCCTGTGAGCGGTGGCTCCTATATGTCTCCTGCATCGTCGTCCATACCGTCGATGTCTTCGAAGTCAAACTCGAGCACATCGGTTAAATCATCGATCGTGGCGACGAAGTGGGTGGTGGGTGGGCAGCGAATTCCTTCGTCGCCTGCTTCCCACTCAAGCCGGACATAGTTCGGCTCAAAGCCTCCTGACAGAGAGAGAGAGACTTTAATGAGTCCAGCATGTGGACAAAAGGCGAGTGCTGAAAGATGTCCACAGCGGTAAACTCCATCACCGGAGCCCAACCTGGCTCGGCTGGCTCGAGAGTGTGCGGGCCAGGGCCAACGGCCGGATAAGAGTCTGGGGGCCCAGGGTCACAGGCCTCCACAGAGGTGAGACCTGTGTTCGGCTCCACCGCCGATGAGTGTGTGGCCTGTGGGGCGGGGTCCAGCCCTCCGTCCATAGGCAACGCAACTTCCCCTGGATTTAGATCCGGGGCTGCTTCGGCGATGATGTCCCGGGCACTGTCCGACAGCAGGTCTAGGCCGTGCTCGTCGTGGCTGTCCGGCGCTCCTGGCGCAGGCTCGAATCCGTCGAAGATCAAGTCTGCGCGGATATCTGCTGTGTAGTTCAAGTTTTTGAACCTGATCTAGTGGCCAAGGGCGAAGCTGTCGATCTGCTCCAACTGGCCAAGCGAATTGGCCCGCAGTGCAAAGTCACAGAACACAAAGATCTGTCCGGGGAGAAAATTCTCATCCTGGACCCTGTTGTTGATGATTGAAGACTCCATCAAGCGTCAAAGCGACGACACAAAGGAACTCTCAATGAAAGCACCAATGTCGGTGTCAAAACCGGCGGATCTCGGGTAGGGGGTCCCAATCTATGCGTCTTAGGCTGATGGTAACAGGAAGCAAGGGACACAATGTTAACCCAGGTTCGGACCCTCTCGATGGAGGTAAAACCCTACTTCCTGCTTGATTAATATTGAAGATACGTGGAATACAAGAGTAGATCTACCACGAGATCGTAGAGGCTAAACCCTAAGAGCTAGCCTATGATGGTATGATTGTAATTGTGATCGGCCTTCTAAGGACCATGCCCTCCGGTTTATATAGACACCGGAGAGCTAGGGTTTACATGGAGTCTGTTACAACGAAGGAAACATAATATCCGGATCGCCAAGCTTGTCCTCCACGCAAAGGAGAGTCCCATCCGGACACGAGCCGAAGTCTTGAGTCGTGTATCTTGACGCTTCTATAGTCTAAACGATGAATATAGTCCGGCTGTCCGGATACCCCCTTATCTAGGACTCCCTCACTCGGCCCCGCGCTCCGATCGTCGTCTCTGCAAAAACAAGACACTTCAGGGATAAGGCATGACATCAAGAAAGAGTCCTCTTCGGAGGATAGAGTATCCAGCTTGGCTTACACGCGACACGGGTAGCAGTCCGGGATAATTAGCAGTAATAGCCACTGAGGCACCGTCGTGGCTCGCCCGATAAAATATCCCGTTGACAAGCTCCCCGGTCGTATCCGGATCTTCTTCGAGTCATGGATCCAGGGCCCTTTTGGGGTCCTCTGGCTGCGGGGAAGGGCTGGAGATTCCTTCTACGAGCCTCTTCAGTTCCTGCTCGGAAATATCGGGGCAGGTAATCTTAGCTAAGAATGCCACAATAAGTGGAGCGGGAAAAGGAATGACGACTTACTCAGTTTGGGGATTGTACATGGAGAATCCGTCCCGCGGTTTGATGTGAAGGAAGTCTTCCTCCTCTCCTTTGTATAAATCGGACAGTATCCTTGCCAGAGCAGTGGCGGAGTCCGGACCCTTACGGCCACAATGGGTGGCATCGTCTTCCCCGTTGAAATGCCACATGGGATTGCCCCAATATTGGAGCGGTTGCACCCCCCGCATTATGCATATTGCCATAACCTCGACTATCATTAGTCCGGATTTGGCCAGTAAATTTATCCTGCTCATCAGGAAGTGTATCTCCCTGGTGTCCTCCTCTTGGGGGCCTCGGGGGCGCCAACTAAGACATGCCCTCGGCGGGGCGTTACTGAACCTTGGGAGACCTGTGTGGACTGGATCCGGAAGGGGAACATCATCAATATAGAACCACTCCGAAGGCCAGTTCTCTGGTGCCTTTTTGGCAGTGTCGGATAGGTATCCGGTATCGGCGATACGCCATACTTCGACCCCGCCCACTTGACATAGGGACTCTCCATGGTTGCGGGGAACAAGGCAGAACAACTTCTTCCATAACCCGAAGTGAGCTTCGCAGCCTAGAAATAGCTCACAAAGGGCGATGTCCCTGCTATATGTAGTATGGAAGCTGGGGTAAAGTTGTGCAACTTGAGGCCGTAGAACTCCAGGAGCCCGTGAAGGAACAGGTGGATAGGAAACCCGACGCCCCTTAACAGATGCGGAATGAGGCATATTCGCTCCTCTGGAGACGGATTAGGAGATCTCTCCGCTTGTTCCCTGCCATTATAGGTGGCTATTCCGGCTCGGATGGGGACCATGAACGCCGGTGGGAGAAACCCTTGGGTTTGTATGTTTATCAGACGGCTATGAGGAACTGAGCACTCTTCCCAGTTCCCCGGCTTGGGTCAAGGGGAGCGAGCAGAAGAGCTGCAACGACCGGCCATGTTGGAATAGTTTTTCCGGGATGCTATGTTGGATGCTTGCTCGAGGGGGAAGAGTGAGGTTCGGATCTGAGAATCCCTGTCTCTTCAAATAGACGGCTGGCCTGAAGGATCGGGGGTGGCAAATGAAAAAATGCCTCGACTCCTCGCATTCGCTCGACACGTGGAAATGGTCATTATTGAGGCACTGAAGCCGAGGAGTACAAAATTGATGAGAAGCCGAACACTATTCGTCGTAATAGGTGTGTTGGAGTATTCGGAAGGAGGAACCCACCTTGCAATGCCGAAGACAAGACTGCACACCGGACTCATCGTCATTGAAGCCTGGTTCAGGGGCTACTAAGGGAGTCCTGGATTAGGGGATATCTGGACAGCCGGACTATATACACCGTCCGGACTATTGAAGCGCGAAGATACAAGACTCAAGACTTCGGCCCGTGTCCGGATGGGACTCTCCCTTGCGTGGAAGACAAGCTTGGCAATCCAAATATTATATTTCCTTCCTTGTAACCGACTCCATGTAAATCCTAGCCCTCTATGGTGTCTATATAAACCGGAGAGGATGTTCCTTAGAAGGCCGATCACAATTACAATCATACCATCATAGGCTAGCTTCTAGGGTTTAGCCTCTATGATCTCGTGGTAGATCTACTCTTGTACTACTCATATCTTCAATATTAATCAAGCAGGAAGTAGGCTTTTACCTCCATCGAGAGGGCCTGAACCTGGGTAAACATTGTGTCCCTTGCTTCCTGTTACAATCAGCCTAAGACGCACAGGTCGGGACCCCCTACCCGAGATCCGCTGGTTTTGACAGTGAAAATGAGCAACCGAAGAAAGGTTCAGTGGAGGTACTATTTTCTTCGAAGATGCTTCTTACACTTCGTTAGTAATATAGCATAAGTTCCCTGAGCACGCTTTGTCTGTTACAGCCTTATGGCCTGATTGCCTGGTTATCGGAAACACCGTCGATATTCTCGACAGGTGGAGTACATAACACTTTTCGGTCCTTAACCGAAGAGGGAGAAGCCGACGGTCGGTTAAGACGCGTTCAAAGTTCGGGTGAACACAGATGTGATATAAGTACTTCGGTACATACAATCATCATACAAAAAATTCTTTTACCCAAGTCACGTGGGGGCTCTTAAAATTTATATGAGTTTTTTTATAGTAAATGTGGTTCCTTCTTGGTCGTTGCAGAGGGCTGACCCGCGTGAAGTCTTGAGATCGGATGCGTCATGTAAAAGCACGACAGAAACACAATTTTTGTTCCAATTTTCGGATTGGCACCGAACTATTGATCTTGTTCGGACATCAAGTTTGTACTGACTTTTTTGGTTTTCCAAAGCTTATGGCACTTTTAGACTATTTGTGTGTTTCCATCACAAGTCTCGCGGTGCAACGCCGGACACCTTTAGGGATTCGGCAAAAACATTCTCGGATATTGCTATATATGCATCGGTTTCAAATTGTGTCTTCAGTCAATAGTTGGGTTGCCCGGCTCCTGTGCTTGCCTCCTATGTTCCACTTTGTTCGGCAAGGTGTGCAAAGGGAGAACCACTGCAATTGTGCTTCCTACTCGCATGGTTAAGCACCTCGGTGGAGAATGCCAAAAACTGATTGTCACAATAAGCGTAAACTGGTCAGCAATCCGATGACTATGATAAATGACCGGCCATTCATAACATTGGCCGAAGTGTTTACGGCTTGACCTTAGCTGTCGCCAAACACTAATCGGGGGCTTGAAGCTAGCCTCCCTAGTTTAAAGCTCCTATGACTAAGTGAAAGTTATAAAGCCCAGATATCTGATTGCCTTGTTCCCGCTAACACAACCGCCTTCGGGCACCAAGATGTCGTCTAAGGGTTGTCATGTTATTGCGGAAACATCCCACGTAGTATCTACAAAGGGGTAGAAGCCGATGATGGGCCACTTTCAACTGATAAATGGTCGCAGCAGAGTCAAAATAAATATATCATCGGCATTTGTATATAATATACAAGCACCGCTTCCGTAATCATCGTTATAAAGCCATAAATATGCATCAATTTGACTTAAGATTTTGGCCCAGCTGGGTTGCCTGGCTCCTGTGCTTACCCGCACGTTCCCGATTGTTCGGCTAGGTGGTAAATGGAGCACCTCTATTATTGTTACTACCGGGTCATCCGAGTAAGTACCTTAGACTGGGTGAAGCCGAAAGCTAGCAATCTTAAAGGATCACATTGGTTGGAAATGACGGAAGTGAAAATTTTGGTTCATTAATAACATAGAGTTTGGGAACTTTCCCTGAACTAAATCCTCAATATTTTCCTCCCACACTGACCGGAGGTGAGGTTTCATGATCTTGATAAGCATGACGACCCAAAGAAAGGAACCGATAGCGGGACTATTTTCCTTGGAAGATGTTTCTTACATTACATAATATAACATATCTCTCTGTGTACCTTTGTTTATAAAACCGTATGGCTGGATTGCCTTGTTTTCCATAAATCTTTGCCCTTATAACGACTTCATAAAGTAGGAAAACACTCTTCAGCTACTGGACGAAGAGGTTGAAGCCGATGGTCGGTCAACAAAGTTTTGTACAATGTGGATCCAAGCATTAATGATGTAAAGTACTTGGATACATAGGGTCATTACACATAATTTGTGATTATACTATGGATATCGATCCTTAATTCGGCCACCCGTGCCCGCATTAAGGCTCGGGGGCTACTGGGCTTCGGGCTTATTATTTACAAATGTTAAAGGGGCACATTGATCCCCTGGTCTGGTGTTGCCACCCGACCAGTGTCTCGGGGGTTACTGCGCTGCCTGTTCAATGCAGAAAAAGTGCTTAGTGTTCGGCTTGAATGAACTATGCGCAAATGCGTCTTTTGACAACAATAGGCACCATATGGTCCTTTCCGGCATCAAGCTGGTATATTACGGCAACTTCTCAAGACCCTCTCTCAAGGACCCGTTCATCGATCACTATTATCTCTAATATATTACACTGCGTTTCTATTCCTACGTATGCTGTCGAGCTAGGAATTGATCCTCAGGCCGATTTCACGCATCGACCTGAGTCTCGGGGGCTACTAGGATCAACGGTCTCATGTTTTCCTTCAGGTGCATCTCGGGTTTTAAACCGACACACACACCTTGAGGGATACTAGCTATATATCTCGGCAAAGAATAAATTGCACCGATCAAAAAAATCAGCCCACAGTCAGGGGTGGTGCACCACCTCGGAAGCAGTCCAGCATAAAGCTTGGGCGCCAGTGGCTGGCTCCATAGAGGGCATTTCCGGCATTAAGCTCAGCTGACCTGCTTTAAACTTCTTCAAGCCAAGGTCATCTATGACACCTCGGATACAGTCTGGCGTTGGAGCTCAGATACAGTCCGGCATTGGAGCTGAGATGCAAGAGGACACCAAGTCATGGCAAGCTACAGGGACTTAAAGGAACAACATGTGACATTTCCCCGAAGGGACAGACAAAGAAATGAAGAAGGACACATGCCGGCCAGTGTAAGTGTTCCGGAGTAGTAGCAAGCTACCATGGCTCAGTGAAAGCACTAGGAGACATTTCCCGGTAAGAGAGGCTACCAAGAATAAACAACTAGGTTGTCGGATCCCACACATACCAAGCATTTCAATAACATACACACAATATGCTCGATATGTCCAAATAAAACATGGCATCACAACATGACTCTACAACTCAAAGTATTTACTCATTAGGATCCAAGGAGCCAAGTATTACAAGCATACGTCTCATGACCCAACATTCAGAGCGTACAAACAACGGAAGCACAACATGTCCACTACTAGGAAAAGGCCTACTAATGGCGCACCGGTTTGGCCTACTAATGGCGCACTACCGGTGCGCCATTAGTACCACGCCACTAGTATTTTTTACTAATGGCGCACCACTGGTGTGCCATTAGTATCTGGTATACTAATGGCGCACGAAGCAGTGCGCCATTAGTATGTAAGACCATGCACCATTAGTATGCCTCCCGGGGGGTCGTACGTAACCATGTGCTTTGTCATACTAATGGCGCACTCTGTGGTGATGTGCCATTAGTATCCTTTGGCATACTAATGGCGCACCTGGAGGTGATGCGCCATTAGTATGAATATTTGTTTTTTTTTACTTTTCTGATTTTTGCACAGGTTACAAAATATATTATTGGACAAAATATAGACAGCGGCACACATCAACAACAGATTCATCGAATACAATAGAAGATTAGTCTCCGAATACAATTCATCATATTAGTCTCCGAATTCAAAAGACAGAACAAAGATAGAACATTACAAGTCTCAAGACCGCGAGTATCGAGTTTGTCTTCACATTACAAGTCGATATCGATCATCTAAACTACCATCACATAGAAGAGAGGTGCAGTCATCACGATGAGCATTATCGCGATCAAAATGGTCTTCACCCGGTTCCTCCAATGCTCCCTCCTCTCTCCCGCTAGATAGCGGGCGTATCTAGATTCTGCCTCCGCCCTAGTGGTGTACCCTTTGTAACTGTTACCGCTGAAACGGTGAACATGTCTCCGACACTCCTCCCAGTCGTCGTAGACTCCGGGAACCTTACCCTTGTACACGACATACGGCGACATCTCTATGCACAAGCCAAACAACAGACAATACATAAGCAATATGTAAGTATGGAACAAAAGGATCGGAAGAGAAAAGCAAGACATTAATAGCACGATTCATGATCCTACTAATAAATAGCATCGATTACATCTAAGTTGAATGACTGTCCAAACCAAAGAGACATACGAATTCATTAAAGTTTAATTACAACATGAGCCAATCAATGTTTCAGAACTACACATCACTACTTTCGACTCGACTCATCGGACAGGAGCGTGGATGAACCCGTCGTGTGTCGTGATGGTCATGAAATCGCGGTCGTTGTCACAATACATTTGTAGCGTTCCATCTATCTCACTGTTGGACGGTTGATATCTGAGGAAGAACTGCCCCGAGGTATGAAGGACATCTTGATGGATGATGTCCGCAAACTCCGACTGGATGCGAAAGAATTCTTGTCTGAGGTCCACGTCCTGGATTGCCGATAACCTCGCGGCCCAATCTTTGAGATTATCTGGTAGCAGAAGGTGATGATGGTCCCTTACGATCGCCCGCATGTGATGGAGGGCGTAGTAGGCATCCTTCTGACCGCCAGGCGGTTGCTTGATGCAGTAGAACTTCGTATTGTGTGAGAAGGTGTTCTTGCCGTACTTACGAACTGCCCTGGTGAAGGTGCCTCCAGATTTGGCGTAGCCGGGGAGAACATCATCAAGAACTTTCTTGACATTTGTGTAGTCTATCTTGGAGTTACGGTTCGGGTCGAAATACGTGGCCATGGAATATTTCGGGCGTAAGAGGATGAGTGTGCAATGTGTGTCACTGCACAGAACACAGAATGTTAGAAAAAAAAGAACGATCGAAATCTAAGAAATCATATGTTACGGGGCGGTTAAGGGATGACTTACTCGGGAAAGTAAGCCATAAGGAAGTTATCCTTATCTGGGTTTGCCAGAATGACGCCTTCGAGGTGTGAACTCGCAACTTGGCGGTCCCGAGCGCTGCTCAAGTGCTTGGCACGCATGTAGAAGGGGTCGACTATCACGATGTCCGGGGTCTTGTCTCTAATGATCCGCATCTCCATACTCAGCGAAAATAGCCGAACGAAGGTGTAGTGCAGCGGATGAAGGTTAAACATAGCAAAGATGCCATCAAACCACAGGACGATCGTACCCCCGATGTCGCCATCCACAAAGCCCTTGCCCTCTGGCACCTTGGCCACGGTATGCCACATCATTCTCTCTGAGACGCCGCTTCTCCAAAGAAAGAACACTGTCGTGCAGACTCCGCATAGCACCGGTTGCAGCATTGAGCATATTTGGCGGTAGCATCGCCCTATCCGCCACATGCACCCTCCTCGAAATATCCTTAGGTGAAGGTGGCCCGTCCTGAGCACGGATCGAACTCGGTGCCGGCTAGCTCGCACCGGCGCCCTTGTTAGTCTTTCGTTTCCGTCCCTTCTTCTTGATCTCCTGTAATGGGACCGAGTTCTGCTCACAGACCGCATTCTTGAGCGTGTTGGGGCTAATAATATTTCGCCCCTCAACTATCTGAGGCTCGGTGAAGGCGGGAGCTGGAGGCGTCTCCTAAGAACTGAACGCCAGACGACGCCTGTTGCAATTGGATTTCTCCATCGTACCAACTAGATCGCGGTCGTCTTGGTTGGGTTCTTGAGAAAGAGGCCCGCAGAACTCGTCAGCGTACCCATGTTCGGCAAAGTACTTATCGACTTTGGTAAATGTACCGTCGTCGTTGTCGTCATCGTCCGGATCCTTTGCCATAGGGATGTCCGGATCCTGTGCCATAGGGATGTCTGGCATAGGGATGTCCAGCAGGTTCAGTAACATTGTGGTGTTCTTGCCATGGCTTGGCGCCGGCACGACTGGCGATCTTGTCTGTGGGGAGGTGTCCCCCGCCCCCAAACGAATCTGGCTCTTCGGCCAAAGCAGGGGCCAGTTTACGCAGGCGCTGAGGGTCATCTCATCTTCTTCGTCGGCCCCAGCGGGTCGAATCGGAGGTAATAGCTCGTCGCAGCCTGGCAGCAGCTGAACCACTTCAACCCTATACACTGTGGGTGGCATCGGATTACCGTGGAACATGGGGTTGTCCGGTTGGACGATTCTGCCATTGGCGACATCGACCAACTCGCCGCCCACGAAGTGCAGAAGAGTGCAAGGAACGTCGGCGGCACCCTGCGAAAACATGTAGGGCGTCAGGGATGCCCAGTCAAAGGCAAGGAGATGAAGTCATCGGCCGAGAGGCTTAGTTACCATGATGCCGTCGAGCTTGGCTAATGTCGAGGCACCACCAACAATGGGCGTGCAACTGACGGAGGGGGCGCTTGCTGGCGAGGTGCCGCCCGGCGTACACCCGGGTGCATTAAGCTCCAATGCCCATGCCGGCGTTGGAGACACGAATACCGCCTCCGCCGGAGACACCAATGGCGCCGCCGGAGACAGCAATGGCGCCACCTGCGCGTTGTGCGAGTTGCTGGCCGTGAAGCTGGGAACCGGGGGAGGCCCCTATTGGCCGCCCGCAATCCACGTCGTCGGCCCATGAATCAACGTAGGCACCATGGCATTGAGCTTCATTCCCAGTTGTTGTTCCACTTGCTCTTGGACAAGCTCCGGAATCCGTGCCACTTGTGCCTTGAGTGCTTCAACCTCGTGCGTCTGGTTTTCTAAGCTAGTCTTTTCCTCCTTCCGCCCACCAGTGGTATAGTATGATGACCATTTTGTGGACAAGCCTTTGCCGGCCACACGACCAGCTGATGTCGGCTTACTGAGCTTATCCTTGTTTTTCATTACGTTCAACGCCCTATTTAAAGGGGTGTCAAAAGGGGAGCTCTAAGACGACCCTGCGCTACTGCTTTCAGTTTCCTGCGGAAGGAACGTGAACCATTTAGAAATATTGGGGATTAATTAGAGTGCAACCATATGGAGCTAATTACGCGGGGGTGTATTCCTTACCAGAACAAGCTCAAGCGCCTTGGTCTTCGGATCCGTGGTAAGCTCCTTTGTTATCGGGTCCTCCTTGTACCGGGCCCTGAGAAAGTTCCTGGTCTGCTTGTCACTGCTGTATTTCTCGAAGCGGGGCGGTAGGCCTTGCTCGGCATGCTCCGCGTCCTCCTTGTCCCATATAGGCTCCGCCACTCTGTAACCGCCGGGACCGAGTTTATGTTCCCCTAAGTTCAACTCCCGCATTTCTTTCCCCCACTGACTTGATTCGGAGGTTGCGCCGCTCTCGCACTTGATCTTGAACTCCTTGTAGTCATCTTCGCTGATCGAAGAATATTTCGCCTTGATCTTCTCATAACTATCACCTTTATCAATCATTCTCTTCACCGCGGTTCTCCCAGTAGACAGGGCCGTTCTCATCCTCGTGAGAGCAGCACTGTTCACTTTATTCCCTGAGAGGCGTGTGTTTTCAAAATCGGCGGGGAACTTGTATCGTTCGTGCAGCTTCGTGAAGAGGAGGTTGCGCAAATTCCTCAGTCCTTATGCCTAATGTTCTCGGTGTTGATCGAGACGGTGCTCCGGACAATGCACCCGAGCTGAAGCGAGTACCCCTTGACTATATGTTTGGGCTCCGTTGGATGCCCGTCGGAGTCCACTTGAGTAAATTCCTCCTTGAGGGTGCTAAGCGCATTCGGGCGCCGGTCCTTCCTTTGCTTATTCGGTTGGCTGCCATCTGTGTGTGCTGCCATCATCAGTGGTGGCATCCTCGGCAGCACCATCAGTGGTGTCATCCCCGACGCCACTAGGGGTTGTGTAGTCAGGATCGGTGTCTTCCGCGGCGTCCTCATAGCGGTGAGGTTGTTCCTCCATCTCCTGGGATAGCTCCCAGAATTGCTTGCCGCCCGAACCACCGACCTCATCGTTGTTGGCCATGTTTCGCTCTAAATAGGAAAACAGTTTGGTCAAGAAGTTGGTTATTGTCAAGGAACAAGATCATGGTCTCGTCATTTAGGGTTTGTCGACACCGAGGCATCCTAAAAGCTAAGCTTTTATCATTTAGGGTTTCTCGACGCTGAGGCACCCTAAAAGCCTAAGCCTACATCATTTAGATTCTCGTTGACACCGAGGCACCCTAAAAGCCAAGGTTTCATCATTTATGGTTTGTCGACGCCGAGGCACCCTTAATGCTAAGTTAAGTTTTCATCATTTAGGGTTTATCGATGCCGAGGCACCCTAGGTTGGGCCTAATCACTTGGCACTAATCACTTGGCTCTATTGCCACATACGTTAGGTTTATCATCTAGGGTTTATCGATGCTGAGGAGAATTCTAAGTTGGGCCTAATCACTTGGCTCTATTGCCACCTATGGTTTAATGTAGCAAGAATAAAGGGGCAGTTGATCCTACTTAATTAACTACTAAGATACCCCGACCCATGCATTAGTAGCAAGTACCCCATATGTCCGATTTTTAGCAAAGTCATGCTAAAATTCACGGAAAATTTCAGCATGAACTTTGCTGAAAATAGGACATATGGAGTACCCGAATTTGCCGGAACAGAAGTTAATCGACATTCCGGCAAACTCAAGGGCCTCTCGGGGTACCTGCAAAATCATCACGACACGAAGGGCCTCTCAAGGGCCTCAACAAGCAGCAGCGGCATCTCCCAGGACCCCATTTTTTTGCTAAATTTCTTTGAGCAACAATCAGAGCAGAAAATTCAGCATATTTCTATACAACAGCACTGTAAAGATGAAGAATAGTTCTACAGCAGCCCATTTATATAGAATAGCATCTTTGGTCATACCAATTTCTGAAACAATTCAAATCTGAACTGTATCTTGCGTAGGCACCACTACTGCAATTGCCATACTACTTCAAGTGGCGTACTACTACAAGTGCTATACTACTGTAGGAAAGGAGGATCATCATACACATATATAGGAAAGGAGGCCCATTCCTATTTTAGGAAGCAAACAGATGTACACATAAGATAAAAATGTAGTGCTGAAAGTTTAATGCTTACAACAGACTTGCTGAAATAGTGAAAAATATGGAGTCACCAAGCTGGCTAACAAACTCCCAAAGTCGACTAGCAAATCCAAGATATAATCCTGTTACACACACCATAACAATTTAAGATAATTAGGATAAGGATAGTAGGAAATGCAAAAGAAAGAGCTCAAAAAACAATCACAACAGAAAAATAATAAAAACCTAGTCCTAGAAGAAAATAAATCCTAAAAGAAAAGAAATCCTAAAATCTGGAGCAAGTCCTAGCAGTAGTAGTCCAACTAGATGGCCACCACTACTACTCCTATCACTAGAGTAATTTAGGTACACCCAACAGACCTTAAACTACTACTTCATCAATGATGACTCACATGGTACAAAAGAAGTTGAGTGGACCAAGTTACAAATCCAACAAGATTCTAGGATGTGAACCAAATGATTTGCCAATAAAAGGTAACAATGATATTGCAGGAATAGACCTTCCTATAATAGGAATGATAATCTACTGTCAATAACCATTGAATAAAACAGATTTACCAACAAAATCTAAAAGGACACCTGCCTATCAGATTCAAATAGTTTATCATTTTCTAAAGCCATAAGCACAACAATCATGATCAGACCTAACACTACTTCAGACAAATAACCAATTAAGCGCCAAAAAAAGCAAATAAACACTAATCAGCAGGCACTCTCCTGCTACAGCTAACCAAAATCTGCTAGCTGATTCTTAAATCAGACAGTTTGAGCACTACAATTCTCACAAGATCTGCAATAGGTCAGGTAAAGACAGTTTGAGCACTACAATTCTCACAAGATCTGCAAATAGGTCAGGTAAAGACAGTGATGACCAAGTTGTAACTACTTGAACAATCAGTGGACAAGATATTCACAACATAAAGGTTGTGCACCTCAAATATATAAATCACATGGTATACAAATAATTACTTGGCGAAAGATGTTCACTGTAGTTTACTGAACATGTTAGGCATTTGTCATGTCATAATCTTTGCCATTTTACAATTAAATTTCTAAGATGGAGCTATTGATAAATTGAACTGTTAAGCACTTGTCATGTCATAATCTTGGAGAAGGAAGAAGCAGTACATAGGAGATTCAGAACAGTAGCTAGGTAGATAGTCACAGTACACAAATTCATGCTTGTGTGTAAAAGTTCACTGGTAATCTCATTGTGCTGCTGTAAATAAAGATTGCAAGAAGATCTCAATCTTACTGATTGTTGTTGCATGAGTATTATTGAGATCTTACTGATTGCTGTTGAGCAAACCTACCCCTATCTAAATTGAAAATACAAATCTTCAATACTCTAATTATACAAACTGGAAATTATGACAGTACATGTAGATCTCAGTTTCAAACTGGAATAATTTACAAGCAGGTCTAGAAAAATGCACTTGTTTGTGTGGACTAATTTTGAAGCAGTTTGTAGAGTACTATCAAAATTCAGAATGGTGACTGAATTTAATTGATTTTTTCAGTAAAGTTCATATGGAAAGGTAATAAATCAGTTTTGATTCTATTGACAAGAGTACATTGAACTCTGTCAATACAATTAGACATGAATAAGAACTCTATCTAAACATTTAGTCTATACTTCAAGATTAAATTGTCTAAATATTCAGTATGCTATTGACAGGACTAGTAAACATTCAGTCTAAATATGAACCCTGCCAATAGATTCAGTTGACAGTACACTTCAAGATTCAGTATAATTATCAGAAATTTGTAATCTTGATCAAAGACAATGGCTTGGACCTGCAATTCACCATAAAATCGGATCCAGAGGGGGAAGGGGAGGGGCACCTTTGACGAGCTCGATCGCCTCCCAGATGCAAGGGCGTGCCGCAAGAAGCAGCAGCAGCAGCACGACGGGGCGGCGGCGGCGAGCTCCTGCTCCTAACCCTAGGTCGCCGCCCCGTGGGGGCATGGGGATGAGCGGGGGAGAGAGGAAGGGAGGGACAGAGACTAACCGTCGTCAATGAGCAGCAGCCGCGCGGGGAGGCTCGCGCCGCCGTTGAGGACCGCGTCCGACGAGGCTAGCCACTGTCGAGGGGCAGCTCCGACGAGAGAGATTTGGTGGTGGCGGGGAGGTCGCGGGCTCGAGGGGAGGAAGGGGAGAGGGAGGCGGCGGGGGCGCGTGGGCGGCTGCGGCGCAGTGGGTCGGGGTAGCGGCGGCAGCGGTGCGGTGGAGGGAGGGACGAGGGAAGGAGTGGCGCGGTGGATCGAGGGAGAGGGAACTGGCGAGGGAGAGGGAAGGGGGGATCGGGCGAAGGGGTATCCAGCTAGACACTATAGCAATGGCGCACCACCCTCTGGTCCGCCATTAGTAGTTTTTTTTCTTATAGCAATGGCGCACCCTCCTCTGGTGCGCCATTAGTAACTTTTTTTTTCTGATAACAATGGCGCACCAACCTAGTGTGCGCCATTAGTAATTTTTTTCATTATTTCTTGTTGCATCTAATAATTTGTTTTTTATCAAATTTGTTATTTTCATGAGGACTAGAACAGAAGATATCATCAAATATCATCAAACCTTTTTTTTTAAATATCATCAATTTTTTTAATTGAAAATACCATCAAATTTGTTATTTGAAAATATCATCAAATTTCTTATTTGAAAATATCATCAAAAAGTGGGGGAGGGTGCGGGGTGTCGGCGGCGGCGGTGGAGCGGGGGACGGTGCGGGGGGTCGTCGGCGGCGGTGGAGCGGGGGAGGGTGTGGGGGGTGCTTGGCGGCGAGGGGGATCTGGCGAGGGGGATCAGATAGCTATCGAGAGGGACGGGGATCGAGATCGAGTGTCCTCGTGAATATTCAATATTTTTTCATATTGAATATGAAAAAATATCATCAAATTTGAAAAAATATTCATGAATTCAAAAAATGCCCATGAAATTTAAAAATATTCATGATATCAAAAAGTGCCCGAGAAATGAAGACTACGATTTAAATACAATCGATCTTAACTAGCTATCTGTTCACAATCTTCTTGCCCTTCTTTTTCGCAAATGGAGTTCTTCTGTGGAACGGACGTCCTTTAGGTAGGGTGGTCCTTCTTCTTCTTGTGGTGTGTGCTGCTACTTCATCGTCGTCGTCATGTTCGATCTTCGGGTCGCCATACTTGTCGAAGTCTTGCTCATTGGCTACTCCATCCATTCCGATGATCTTCCTTTTGCCTCTCCTCACGACAACATGACTGGGCTTTGGCGGGTCGGTAATGAAAAAGCATTGGTCCACTTGGGAAGCCAGTACCCATGGCTCATTTTTCGTGGTGACGTTTGCGCCCGCGGTCTTGGATTTGGCTTCGGGTATAACCATGGTGGTGAAATACCTGTCTTCTTTTAGGACGCTCTTGGCCCATCTGACACAGAACATCGGGACCTTCTCTCCAACGTAGCTCAGCTCCCAGATCTCCTCGATCCTTCCGTAGTATCTGTCCTTGTCATTGTCGGTGTAGGATTCCATCGTTACCCCATAGTTCTGATAACCATCGCTCTTCATGTCCTTGTTCTCGGTGTAGAATGTGTAGCCGTTGATATCGTACGCCTCATAGGTCATCAGGTTGTGCTCGGCGCCCTGTGACAAGGCGAATATGAGTTGTTCTTCCGCGGAAGAATCCTCATGTAAAGGGTACAACAGAAGCTTCTGCTTGAACCAACGCGTCAAACATGAGTTGTGCTCTTTGATTATATCTCCGTCCATCCTTTGTTGGCCTCGGTCATTGTACATCTTCTCAATAAAGGTTTTGTGCTCTACCACCCAAGGATCGACCACGTCTATGTGTTGTAGCGCGACTAGGTTTGCTCTTTGAAAGTTGGCGAGTCGACCCTCGAAGTCGACATGCATTTCGCGGTGACCCTCACGGTGACCCCATCCAGCGAGCCTGTCGAGGTGCCTGTTGACGGGCAGACCAACGGGGTTCTCGATGCCTAGATAATCCGTGCAGTAGGAGATGCACTCTTCGGTCAGAAAGCCCCTGGCTATACTTCCCTCTGGACGTGACATGTTGCGAACGTATCCTTTGATGACACCACTCATCCTTGCGAACAGCATCATGCTGTGCAGGAACGTCGGCCCGAGTTGGATGATATCCTCCACGATATGGACTGGCAGATGCACCATAATGTCGAAGAATGCGGGCGAGAAGTACATCTCAAGCTCGCATAGTATCACCACGATCTCTTCCTGAAGCCTTCTGAGTTGCCTCACGCCAATCGACTTCTGAGAGATGACGTCAAAAAAGTTGCATAGGCCAAATAGCGTTTCACGGACGTGCGCGTCCATGATCCCACAGATTGCAACTGGAAGTATCGGCGTCATCAGCACGTGACAGTCATGAGACTTCATCCCGCTGAACTTCTGCTTCACTGGGTCTAGGTATCTGCTTATCTTCCCCGCGTAACCGTAAGGAAGTTTTACTCCTACAAGGCAGGTGAAAAACTGCTCGATCTCCTCCTGACTTAGAGTGAAGCACGTGGGAGGGTAGTCATTTCCGGTCTTCTTGGCCTTTTTGCCTTTGCGACGACTTTCTGTGTCCTGCTTCGCCTCATCATCATCATCATTAGCGTGAAGCTCCTGCCTGATGCCCATTGATTTCAAGTCTTCCCTTGCTTTAGGCCCATCTTTGGTCCTCTCTGGCATGTTGAGCAGGGTACCAAGCAGACTCTCGCACACGTTCTTCATGACATGCATGACATCAAGGCTGTGAGGTACACGGTGGATCTTCCAGTACGACAAGTCCCAGAAAACAGACCTCATTTTCCATACCTTCAGCAGCGGCTCTGGCGCCTTTCGCTTCTTTCCCGGCTCTGGCGCCTTTTGCTTCTTTCCCGGCAGTGGGCAGTCTTTCCAATTTTTCAACAGCTTGTCTATTTCCTCGCCGCTCCTCGTACACGGGCGTTTTCGGGGTTCGGTTTCACCATCGAACAAATCCTTGCGTTTCCTCCACAGGTCATCATCGCGAAGCCACCTTCGATGTCCCATGAACACGGTTTTCTAAGACCCGGGATCTCTATCTAGCTAGCGGTATGTTGTGTCATCCATGCACCTTACGCATCCAGAAAACCCGTGGACTACCTGCCCCGCGAGATATCCGTAACTGAGATAGTCATGCACCGTCGTGAGCAGTGCGGCTCTCATAGGGAAATATTCTTTCTCTGCAGCGTCCCACGTATTGGCTGGCGTTTTCCACAGCGTGTCTAGCTCCTCCTTCAGCAGCCCCAGATACAGATTGATGTCGTTCCCTGGTTGTTTCGGCCCTTCAATTAGCATACTCATGTGAATGTACTTCCTCTTCATGCACAACCAGGGGGGAAGGTTGTACATCCACACAAACACAGGCCAGGTGCTATGTGTGCTTCTCTGGCTGCCAAACAGATTGACTCCATTGGTGCTCGCGCCCAGCATGATGTTCCTTGGATCCTTCCCAAATTCTGGGTATTCGAAGTTCAACGCTTGCCACTGGCTCGCATCCTTAGGGTGACTCAGTATCTTGTCTTTTTTATTTATCTCCAAATCATTTCCGTCATCTTCCCGCTTCTTCTCCTCTCTATCCACGTGCCAACGCAGGAGCTTTGCTACCTTAGGGTCCGCGAAATACCGCTGCAGACGAGGAGTGATCGGAAAGTACCACACAGATTTTCGAGGAGCTTTCTTCGTCTTCTTGTATCGAGTGACGCCGCACACCGGACATATGGTAGACTCCGCATGCTCGTCCCGATAAATGATGCAATTGTTCATGCACACATGGTATTTCACGTGCGGTAAATCCAGAGGACACACGATTTTCTTCGCCTCCTCGAAACTGGTCGGGCACTTGTTCCCCTTGGGAAGACGTTCGTGCCAGAATGATATGTTCTCCTCGAAGCATGTGTCGGTCATTTTGTGTTGTACCTTCATCTCCAGAGCCATGAGCGTTACTTTCAGGCGGGTATCCTCGGGCCTGCATCCTTCATACAATGGAGTAACCGGGCCTATCTCCAGTTGATCCAGCTTGGCTTTCGCTTGGGCGGCAACTCTTGCGTTATCCGTCTGCTTGAGAAGCAACTCTTGAATATGAGGGTCCTGCACCCAACCTCCATCATCGTCTGCTCCGGCATCTTCATCTTCATGATCATGCCCTTCTTCTTGATCTTCCTCATCATCATGTACGACATCTTCTACATGATGACTGTGTACAGCATCACCGTCGTGATCATGTCCTGGAGATTCTTTGTCTTCTCGCCCGCCCTCGCCGTGGTGGTTGTCTTGTTGCCCTTCCTCATTTCTTGCCCGGCCCCCATGGACGACTTCATAGTCATCTTCATCACCTTGCCACCGATAGCCATCCAGTAAACCACGCAAGAGCAGGTGGTCCCGCACGTGCCCGGAATCCGGGTCCGCAATAAGGCTCTTCAGCTTGCATCTTCGACACGGACATCTTATCTCCGTCTCGTTCTTTTGAGGCATCTCGGCCTTCGCGGAGCTCGAAAACATATTCACGATGCCTTCAGTCATTGTGCGGACCATGGTCGCCTGCGGGGTAGAGCAAAACGATATTTTAGAACCAAGAAAAAATTTGGCATGACCTTCCCTAAAAATAGGACCAAAAAGAATGCATAGTGCCAAAATTCTCGCCGAAACGGAAATGAATCAACATTCCGGCAAAATATTGGCAATTATCGCATTTCAAATACCGGTACCTACAAACACAAACATATATGCAACACCACAAACATATGCAACATCACAAACATACATAGATCTAGCTAGGCCACAAAAAGTGCATGTGCACGTTGTTGGAGCGAGCTAGGGAGAAAAAAAGTAGATCTACAACATGAAGATAGCTTTCCCCTTACTTACCTATCAAAAGAAGGTAATTTCACCACTTAATTTTGATGAATCTATAGTGCAAATGAGGTGAGGAGGAGGAGTCAGCCAAAAGTTTGGAGAAGGAGGTGGAGGGAATGAAGTGGGGAAAGTGAGTGGGTAGGTGTGGCTGTCCAAAATATCTTGTTGGGGTCCCAGGTTACTAATGGCACACCACCAGCAAATGCGCCATTAGTATGCCTTCTTACTAATGGCGCACCTACAGGTGGTGCGCCATTAGTAGTTTTGCAAAAAAGTAAAAAAAAATATACTAATGGCGCACTCTCTGTGTGGTGCGCCATTACTAGTTAGAACTAGTAATGGCGCACCTCGCTTGGATGCGCCATTAGTATGTATGAAAAAATGGGGAAAAAATTATTACTAGTGGCGCACCATTTTTCTGGTGCGCCATTAGTGTCTTCCACACTAATGGCGCATCTCCAGACGGTGCGCCATTAGTATATAGTAGTGGCGCACCACCTGACAGGTGCGCCATTAGTGCCCATCCCATCTATAGCCCTTTTCCTAGTAGTGGTCTGAGTACAGACAACTACAAAAGAAAAGGGTTGAGCAGCCTGACTATCTACAAGATCATGTCGAGGGCACAAGATCGTAGCTAAGGTAACAAGCTAAACATCGAAGTCCACGCGGAACTACTAGCGAGACTGGAGTCTCTCTCAAAACATAAATTAAACAAAAGTGAGTACAAATGTACCCAGCAAGACTTACATCAGAACTAACTACATATGCATTAGTATCAACAAGGGAATGGTGGGGTTTAACGATACCAAGCTAGCTTTGACTCAGTGGCTATCCTGAACTATGACTGCAATGTAACCCTTCGAGGTAGCGCACACGAGTCCACATATTCACCATATCAATACACCAATATGGATCCGCTCCCGTTTCCCTATGAGAACGCCATCCATAGCACTCATGCTTATCTTGCTTATTTTAGAGTATTCACTTTCACTTGTCAATGAACTATATAGGCAACCTAGAGGTCCTTTACCGTTGACGCATATATTCGAATAAATCATTTATAACCCTGCAGGGATGTACTTCTTCACACAGGTTTCCACCACATAGCGTCTGCACACGACATGTGCTCGGCAGGCTTCAAGCAAAAGCGGATGTGGGTGTAGACCACAAACAAACAAACCACACAAGTCTCTAGTCTAGGTTTATCACCTATTTAGGTTCCATCCACAGGGAGTCCGACTGAGGTTTCCACATATGGCCCCGAATGATGTGTACAGGGTTCCGCGACACCAAACTGGTGCCCGGCCACGTGCCTACCGCATCACAGCCCACCCCTCGGTTCAGCGCTATGCACGGCCTCCAGCAACTACAAACACCACAAACTACTTGCAACTCCTAGACAGAGGACAGGGGCGGTTAATAAGTCAAGCAGGGTCATATTTCAGGGCCCAACATGTGGTAGTAGTTGTTCATGGATCACAAACACAGAACTCAGTTCCCGAGGACGGCTTCAATGAGACAACCCACCATGTACTCCTACATGGCCTCTTACCGCTACCTTTACCAAATCATGTTCACACACTTAGCTCACACACAGTAGGACATGTTCATCACCATTCCAATTCATCCCCGATGAATCAGACCTAACTCAACTCTAAGTAGTAGTAGGCATGACAAACAAGCATGAATGAGTAAGCACAACAGGGCTCAAACAACTCCTACTCATGCTAGTGGGTTTCATCTATTTACTGTGGAAATTACAGGTCATGCAAAGGAAAGGGGTTCAGCTACCGCAGCATGTAACAAATGAGTAGTTGTTGTCCTAAATGCAGTAAAAGAGAGCAGGAGCGAGAGAGTGGGATTGTATGGGAATGAACAAGGGGGTTTTGCTTGCCTGGCACTTCTGAAGATAGTATAGCTCTTCATCGATGTCATTGATCACATCGTCGAAACGTCGTCTACTGAGAGGGGACAAACACCAGCAACAAAGAAGAAACAATCAATTCAATGCAACAATATGATGCATGATCATGACATGGCAATATGTTGTGATTTGAGCTAATGCAACTAAAACCAGATTAAATGAAGTTGGTTTGAATCAAAGATTCAAATGCAAACTCCATATGTTAATTTCAAATGCCCTTTATTTCATTTGCCCTAAACAGTAGTCATAAGTTACTCTAACATTCATGAAAATTGTAAAGATGGATAGATTGGATTTTGCTGATCATTTTTCATATATAACTTATTTCATTCGGAGTTATGGTTGAATTTCTATGAATTTCAGAAGTTTAAACCATTTTGTGGAATTTCCTGGATTATTTTAAAGCCAGAAAATGATTAACCGCGTCAGCTTTGCATCAGGGTGACATCATCATGGTGACTAGGGTCGGTCCAGGTCAAACCTGGCCTGTGGGGTCCACTGGTCAGTGACACGGTGCTGCCTAGGGTCAATGATAGGTGGGTCCGGTCAACCACCACGTTAGCTGGGTCAACGCCGGCATGTGGGTCCCGTTAGGTTTTAAACTAACCTAAACAGAAATAAAACCGGGTTTAATTAGGGCATGGGCCCAGGTGTCAGTGAGCTAGGGGGTTAGTTAGGGTGTCATTAGCCACTAATGACTCGGCCACGTCAGCCGCACCGACGGTTAGCCGCCGGCGACCCAATAGAGCAGCGGAGGCGCTCGGGATCGCTTCCCCAACGCCCAAACGATGAGCCAAGGGCGGCAACGGGGACGGCCGGAGCTCGCCGGAAACAAGCTCGGGGCGGCGCCGGCATTCGGGTGAGCGCAGTGACGCAGATGGAGAGGCCTTGAAAGTGCATGCGTGACCCCTACAGCGGCTACGTGAGGCAACGAGTGCGTTGGACACGACGCACGGACCAAAAGGTCCCCAGAGTCGTGTCGGCAGCGAGTGCAGGCGACTGTACAGTCAGGCAAAAAGGGCGCGGCAGCTACGGCGTGCAAAAGAGAAAACGGAGAGGGGGAGGATGGTCAACAGCTCATGGTGAACACGACAAGCGAGTCGGCGAGCTCGGGGAGGTTCTGATGAGGACGGGAGGTCGCCTACGAACTCGGCGGCCGAACAACGAAGACGAGGTTGGGGTGGTTGCGTCGAGGCGCGCGAGCGCTCGGGGCTCGGGCGAGACGACGTAGAGGACGGCGTCGACGCTCTCGGACACGGCGACAGGGCGAGGGGGCAATGGTTGCTGCGAGCTTCATGGCGGCAAGCGCTCTGCAGCGTCGGCCATGGCGAACAGAGGAGAGGGAGAGGGCGAGAGGGAGGAGTGAGGTGTCCAGAGGGGTCGGGCGTGTCCATGGCGTGCGAAGGGAGCTCGAAAGCGCCTCGGTGGCAAGCAGGAGGTGGCCAGGGCGGCGCACGCGGCCGACAGGAAGCTGCCTGCCTGCTCTGGCAGGAGGTGGGCGATGACTGGCACTATGGGCAGTGGGCCGCACAATGCTGGGTCGGCTGGGGCGCCAGATGGGCTGCAAGTGAGTTAGGTAGGTTTTCTGTCCTTTCTTATTTTTATCTCTCTTTTCTATTTCTTCTGCAACTTCAGGGCTTTATTTAAAATACCTAAACATTCTCAAAAATCATGAAACTAATCATGGCTACTGTTTAGATTATATCCAATAGTAAACATTTTAGTTTATGATTATTTGGACATTTAGAATATTTTATAGCCTTTAAATGTCCAAATGCAAATAACATATGATTTAATCCAGTGACCTTATGATGTCCTAGAAAAGTGTGCACCATTTTTGTCAGAGGTTCTAGACCAAGGCAAAGATGATGAACATTTTAGAAGGGCATTTCAGGTTCATTGAAAAACATTTTAGCAAACCCTAGTTGGATTAAGGGGGTGCTGGGGGTTTCTTTCATCCCCATTTCACTTTCTGTAAAAAGTAAACATGACGCACACATGGAGCTAGCCTAGTGCATTGCTAGAAGCTAGGGATGTGACAACTCACCCCCACTAAACAAGAATCTCCTCCCGAGATTCAAGCATAGGGTAAGATGAAGGGAGGGTGCAAACTAACGCAATCTTCACGATCCAGGTTGCACTACATAAGAACGTTGATTCAATCACCATCATTGTCTCGATGTCTTTCTTTGAGAACTCCATCTAACATGACAACGGGAGGAAAGGAAAACTCTAGAAGGATCGATCTTCTCGAAGATCGAATAACTCAGGATCAACTCATGGAGTGAGACATTGAAACATCTCTTGAGCTGGGACATGAGATATACATCTAGAGGGATGGAGTGAAATGGATGACGAAGGTTCACAAGGTAGACAACAATTCCACACTTAAGAAGGTGATGAACGGTTGTCAACATAGCAAGGAGTTGAGTTGTCATGATACCATAATGAGAAACCTTAGAGGATGGTGACTCGTAGAATTATCCCTTAAGTGGCAAAAAGAATTAATTTTGATACATAGATCATTGAAACACTCTATACTAGCCTAGGGCAAATCACAATCGGTCAATTGAAGGAGTCTAAAAGAATGACATACTTGGACTAGCATGGGTGATGTGGACTACCTTTTTGAAGACAATGCAATGGATGATTTTTCTTATCACTGTAAATGGATGGAACCCGTGGTAGGATGGCACAACGGCGGTGCAAGAAGGGGATAAAATGCAAATGCTGGGAATGATTCTTGTAACTCAACAGTAGAGAGTGATTCCACTGTTTGAATGGCTATAGCATAATCGAGGAAGCTAGGATCAAATCCCAATTAATGCCGACGATGAAACCTGGGGCTTGCGCATGCTCTCAAGAACTTGAGCATTTCCATATTCATCAAGGTTTTACCAATACCCGTGTCAAGGATCCTGGCAACACAACATACTACCATGATGAATAGTGATGGATGATGCAGATTCAAAGGAAGATAACACCTTCTCATATTTCACCTTAGCGAAGCCAAGGAAAGAAAATCTGGATGATCAACTGAGAGACATTTAGCACTACGCTTCTAATGTTCTCCTTGATGTGCTAGCGTAATCCATTCATAAATATGGTTTGATATCTAGAACATCAAGTAAAAGGTCGGACTTCGGGAGCACAAAAATCCATAAGGAACAACTACTGGAGTAAATCTTGTGAGATCCTTATGGGGAGGTGGCCAACTTCCTCAATCAAGATACTACAATAATAGGTCTTCCGGCTGGTGTGTTGGCCACAACATCCACTTTACCGGGTTACAGAGAGACCGATACTATAGTTCTTAGGAAACGTTCCAACCATCATAACTGCCTAAGATTCAGATCTAGTTGGTGTCAGGAGTTCCAGACTCATCAAGTCTAAAAAGAAAAATTAAAGTTTGCAACAAAAATCGACAAGATGACGTTGCAAGATTCTTGAGAAATGGACTACGGTAGTAAGCTCCAAAACATGAGCTGGTTCTACTACAAACATGTGAACACGCTGTCCCACACAAGCATGACCACATAGTAGTCTTAAGACAAAACACTAACGAGTTCAGGTGGGGAACCATCATTGCGGATAACGAAGTCCTTGATTAAGCCCGGGTCTTAAGAAGGAACTTCTTTTCCTTGGACAAGTCAACCAGGGGCTTGGGGTGCTAGGGATGCATAAGGAATGAAGGTAGCTAATCTCACAAACCAATGTATACTTCACACATGCATGACTAACTTGGGATGGTTCCAAAGTAAGTAAAGCTAACTTTCCTGAATTCACGGCGGCAACTTGCATCAAATGCACATGAATTGGAGGAAGTCACTTCTTTCATCCGAACGTATGCTTCATAAATGGGACATGAAGATAATGCTTATAGAAGTTTCCAACACTATCTTGATGTTCAACACGAATCATGGAGGAGACAAAATGTTGCTGATGGGCTCAATAACAAGTCATCAAGATTTCCATATAGGTGGAATTCCACAATTATGTGAACAAAGTGATAGCATTGGTCAGAACAAAAGATATAATGGTGTATGCTCGAGGAAAAACCACGAGTAAGACACCATTACGATCATCGTTGGTTCTGATTTGATTTGAGGATAGTCCATACTCAAATCAACATTTGGATAAGATGATAGGTCCATTAACTGATCACAAGGGTCAATCAATGAAAATACCATCTTTCTTCAACACACAGAACACAAGGATATCCCCTTGGAAATGAACTAAGTCAGGCAGCTTTTATCTCCCAACTCTCCAAGTTGTTGTTTAGCTTAACCAGCTAGCTCAGGGGTACCCGACACATATTCTTGGAGAAGGGGTGGTTAAAAGGAACCAACTTGATCATGAACTCAACATAGTGGTCAGGTGACAACCTGGTAATACTTCCGAGAAGATATTCGGAAAATCATGAACCACCGATATGTTACTAATCTCGAGATCAATCTTGCTTTTCAGCCAAGACGATATGATCAAATAAGAAAGGGGGTGACACAATCCTAACTCGTTGGCCGAAGATTGCACCAGGAGATAAGGACTAGGTAGCACAGTCAATCTTAGATTGATAATTCAATAATCAGCATGCTAAGAGTAAGATTATTGTCCATTAACTACCAAGCAACAGAGTTGCTAGGAGTATAGATTTCATACATCATGGTTCACCTATCGGCATTCCGGTTACAACAACACGAGAACCGAGAAATGGGTAATGAGGGCGAGAAGTATCATTGCGTCAAGAATTCATAAGAGGTGGTGCAATTCTCATGACAATCCTGACGTAAAGAGGGTAACACTCCAAGGTGGAACAGAACAAAAACTAGATTAGTATATTGATCTATGGAGTATAACTGCTTTGACCCAATCCTATATATGGATAAGGTACTGGAGTTCATTTCTCCTAGTCATTCTGGAATATAATGGCTTGACGGACCACAGGAGTAAAAGACATCAATGAACACGATTGCACAACTACTGCTGACTATCAATTGATAGACGAGGGTCAGAATACAACTAAAGGGAAAAAACTCAAAGGAACATATGATTTTTTGAGTTTTTGGATGCATAGATTAATATGTCGAACCAAGTTTCAACAAGTTTCTTCCGGATAATCCATGCAGAGAGGTAGGACTGGTAGAGTAGCAACATAGAATCGAGAACTCATCAAGAGTACCCTGAATGTGATCTTCGGTTCAAAAGAACTTCTGCCATGAGTAGTTCATGGTATTTGGAGGAACGATATACCACGAACCTCGACGAATATCGCAAAAGTTGCTAATAACCTAAAGTAACTAGCAAACAATATCAACATGAAGTAAGTAGGGTGAATCTCGGTTCAAAAACCCAGGAATGGAATACCTACTAACTAAATGGCATCACGGGATGCATGGTTCCGAGAATGCCGGACAGAATTATCACACTGGAAACACAGAGCATGGCTAGATTACTAGATGATCCCCTAAGACACCTAGGGTCATAATAATAACTCCAACATATATGTCAAGGAAATAGAGTACCTCAACACACTGGTTAGTGTGGTTGATCTGGCACAAAGGAACTTCGGAGCGGTAAGAAGGAATTTGGAAATGCATCAGATTGTTTAGAAACCTGGGGTGACTCGGACAGAATAACGGCTGTAAATGCTCAAAAGGATTTGAGACATGCTACAAAAATGGTGGCATAACTACTCAGAAGCACAATATCAATGTTTCGAGATCATCAGTTAACATACAGAAGTAGTAGAGACTGGACTAAGGCTTCAATCCACCAATCTTATAAATCTACAGATTAGTAACACGTGATCCTAATATAAAGAAGAGAAAGCCTAGTTCCTAAACCCCATAGGAAAGATAGGATGACTTGGATCAGAAAGGCATAAGGTAAAGGAGTAGAAAGAGCCTTACGTTCCCATACACAATCAATTCCCTTATATAACTAAAGAATTTCTACACTCAACTTCGACCAGTTTGGCTTGTTAATCCTACAGGCAGTCAGGCTCTGATACTAAAGCTGTTAGGACCGCGATCTTAAGTCACACCGATCTAGCATGTAACACATCATATCACTTTGCGGTTTCACGCACAGTATTCCCACGGGTGCCACCTTACCTGTCCCGGGACCGTTTGCGCCTTTTGGCTAACGTATATGATAGTGCCGCTAGCATCCATATGACAAAGAATCCAGGTCGACCTGACTAGTCGTAAACCCAAGGTGGTGCTAACTTACAGAGACAGGCATACATGACATATCAACGAACGTGTCGATCAACAACATATGAACCCAAGCCATAGGAAGCTACAGGGACTTAAAGGAACAACGTGTGACATTTTCCCAAAGGGATAGACACAGGAACAAAGTAGGACACATGCCGGCCAGCCTAAGTGTTCCGAAGCAGTAGCAATCTACCATGGCTCTGTGAAAGCACTAGGAGACATTTCCCGGTAAGAGAGGCTACCAAGAATAAACAACTAGGTTGTCGGATCCCACACATACGAAGCATTTCAATGACGTACACACAATATGCTCGATATGTGGAAATACAACATGGCATCACAACATGACTATACAACTCAAAGTATTTACTCATTAGGCTCCGAGGAGCCAAGTAGTACAAGCATAGGTCTCATGACCCAACATTCAGAGCATAAAAGCAACGGAAGCACAGCATGTCCAAGTATAGACATCTACAAAAAGAAAAGGGCTGAGAAGCCTAACTATCTACAAGATACTGCCAAGGGCACAAGATCATAGCTGAGATAACAAGCTAAATGTTGAAGTTCACACGGAACTACTGGCAAGACTAGAGTCTCACTACTAAACATAAATTAAGCAAATGTGCGTACAAATGTACCCAGCAAGACATACATCATAACTAACTACATATGCATCAGTATCAACAAAGGAATGGTGGGGTTTAACTGCAGCAAGCCAGCTTTGACTCAGTGGCTATCCTGAACTACGACTGCAATGTAACTCTTTGAGGTGGCGCACACGAGTCCACATATTCACTATAACAATACACCACTATGGATCCGCTCCTGTCTCCCTACAAGAACGCCATCCATAGCACTCACGCTTATCTTGGGTATTTTAGAGTATCCACTTTCACTTGTCTATGAACTGTATAGGCAACCCAGAGGTCCTTTACCGCGAACGCGGCTATTTGAATAGATTATTTATAACCCAGCAGGGGTGTACTTCTTCACACATGTTTCCACCACTTAGCATCTGCACACGACATGTGCTCAGCAGACTTCAAGCAAACGCCAACGTGGGTGTAGACCACGACCTGACTAACCACTCAAGTCTCTAGTCCAGGTTTATCTCCTATTCAGGTTCCATCCGCAGGGAGTCCTGCCGAGGTTTCCACATACGGCCCCAAACGAAGTGTACAGGGTTCCGCGACACCAAACGGGCGCCCTACATACCCGGCCATGTGCCTACCGCATCACAGCCCACCCCTCGGGTAACCACTGTGCACGGCCTCCAGCAACTACAAACACCACAAACTACTTGCAACTCCTGGACAGAGGACAGGGGCGGTTAATAAGTCGAGCAGGGCCATATTTCAGGGCCCAACGTGTGGTAGTAGCTGTTCATGGATCAGAAACACAGAACTCAGTTCCCGAGGACAGCTTCAATGAGACAACCCACCATGTACTCCTACATGGCCTCTCACCGCTACCTTTACCAAATCGTGTTCACACACTTAGCTCACACACAGTAGGACATGTTCATCACCATTCCAATTCATATCCGATGAATCAGACCTGACTCAACTCTAAGCAGTAGTAGGCATGACAAACAAGCATGAATGAGTAGGCACAAGAAGGCTCAAACAACTCCTACTCATGCTAGTGGGTTTCATCTATTTACTGTGGCAATGACAGGTCATGTAAAGGAAAGGGGTTCAGCTACCACAACATGTAATAGATGAATCGTTGTTGTCCTAAATGCAACAAAAGAGAGCAGGAGCAAGAGAGTGGGATTGTATCGGAATGAACAAGGGGGGTTTTGCTTGCCTGTCACTTCTTAAGATAGTATAGATCTTCATCGGTGTCATTGATCACATCGTCGGAATGTCGTCTACTGAGAGGGGACAAACACCGGCAAGAAAGAAGAAACACAATCAATGCAATGCAACAATATGATGCATGATCATGACATGGCAATATGCTGTGATTTGAGCTAATCCAACTAAAACCAGATTAAATGAAGTTGGTTTAAATCAAAGATTCAAATGCAAACTCCACAGTATAATATTCAAATGCCCTTTATTTCATTTTCCCTAAACAGTAGTCATAAGTTGTTCTAGCATGCATGAAAATGGTATAGATGGATAGATTGGACTTTTCTGATCATTTTTCATATATATAACTTATTTCATTTGGAGTTATGGTTGAATTTCTATGAATTTTAGAAGTTTAAACCATTTTTTGGAATTTCCTGGATTATTTTAAACCCAAAAAATGATTAACTGCGTCAGCATTGCATCAGGGTGACATCAGCATGGTGAACTGGGTCGGTCCAGGTCAAACTTGACTAGTGGGGTCTACTGGTTAGTGACACAGTGCTGCCTAGGGTCAATGACAGATGGGTCTGGTCAACGACCACGTGAGCAGGGTCATCGCTGGCGTGTTGGTCCTGCTGGGTTTCAAACTATCCTAAATAGAAATAAAACCAGGTTTAATTAGGGCATGGGCCTAGGTGTTAGCGAGCTAGGGGGGTTAGTTAGGGCGTCATTAGCCACTAATGACTCGGCCACGTCAGCCGCACCGGCGGTTAGCTGCCGCCGACCCAATAGAGCGGCGGAGGCGCTCGGGATCGCTTCCCCGGCGCTCAAATGATGAGCCAAGGGCAGCTACGGGGAGCTGAAGCTCACCCGCATCCAGCGCGGCAAGAGGCGGCATCAGGGATGTCCAGAGCTCGCCGGAAACAAGCTCGGGGCGGTGCCAACAGTTGGGTGAGCGTGGTGACGCGGATGCAGAGGCCTTGAAAGCGTGTGTGAGACCCCGACAGCGGCTACGCGAGGCTGCGAGTGTGTTGGACATGACGCCCGGACCAAAAGGTCGCCAGAGTCGTGTCGGCGGTGCATGCAGGCGGTGGCACAGTCGGGCGAAAGGGGCACGGCGGCTACGGCAGGCAAAAGAGAAAACGGAGAGGGGGAGGATGATCATCAGGTCATGGTGAACACGACAAGCGAGTCTGCGAGCTGGGGGAGGGGCTGATGAGGACGGGAGGTCGCCGGTGATCTCAGCGGCCGAACAATGAAGACGATGTCAGGGTGGTCACGTCGAGCCGCGCGAGCACTCGGGGCTCGGGCGAGACGACGTAGCGGACGGCGTCGAAGCTCTAGAACACGGCGACTGGGCGAGGGGGGTTGCTGCAAGCTTCACGGCAGCAAGTGCTCAGCATCGTGGGCCATGGCGAACAGAGGAGAGGGAGAGGACGAGGGGGAGGAGTGAGGTGTCCAGAGGGGTCGGGCGTCTCCATGGCATGCGAAGGGAGCTCGAAAGCTCCTCGGTGGCAAGCAGGAGGTGCCCAGGGCGGCGCGCGCGGCTGACAGGCAGCTACCTGCCTGCTCTGGTACGAGGTGGGCGATGACTGGCACTATGGGCCAGTGGGCCGCACAGTGCTGGGCCGCACAGTGCTGGGCCGCACAGTGAGTTAGGTAGGTTTTCTGTCCTTTCCCTCTTTTCTATTTCTTCTCCAACTTCAGAGCTTTATTTAAAATACCTAGACATTCTCAAAAATCATGAAACTAATCATAGCTACTGTTTAGACTATATCCAATAGTAAACATTTTAGTTTATGATTATTTGGACATTTAGAATATTTTATAGCATTTAAATGTCCAAATGGAAGGGGAGCCTTGGCGCAGTGGTAAAGTTGCTGCCTTGTGACCATGAGGTCACGGGTTCAAGTCCTGGAAACAGCCTCTTGCAGAAATGTAGGGAAAGGCTGCGTACAATAGACCCAAAGTGGTCGGACCCTTCCCCAGACCCTGCGCAAGCAGGAGCTACATGCACTGGGGATGCCTTTTTTTTTATTTAAATGTCCAAATGCAAATAACATATGATTTAATACAGTGACCTTATGATGTCCTAGAAAAGTGTGCACCATTTTTGTTACAGGTTCTAGACCAAGGCAAAGATGATGAACATTTTAGAAGGGCATTTCATGTTCATTGAAAAAGATTTTAGTAAACCCTAGTTGGATTAAGGGGGCTGTTGGGGGTTTCTATCATCCCCATTTCAACTTTCTGTAAAAAGTAAGCATGATGCACATATGAAGCTAGCCTAGTGCATTTCCAGAAGCTAGGGATGTGAGAAAGAACCCAAGTAGCTTGCCGGAGGGAACGCCAAACACACACTTCTCTGGGTTAAGCTTCAAGTTGATCTTGCACAAATTTGCAAAGGTCTCCTCCAAATGCTGGATAAGAGTTGCTCTGTCCTTAGTTTTGACCACAATGTCATTCATATAAGCTTCATTATTTCTGTGCATCTGTGGCTCGAAACCTATCTGGACTGCCCTAGCAAAAGTAGACCCGACACTCTTTAATCTGAATGGCATGCTGATAAAATAGTACGTACCACATGGGGTTATGAACGAGGTCCTCTCTTCGTCTTCCTTGGACATGAAGATCCGGTGATATCCAGAATATGCATCCAGGAAGGAAAGCAAATCGCAGCTTGAAGTGGAATCCACGATCTGGTTGATGTGCGGCAAGGGAAATGGGTCCTTCGGGAAAGCCATGTTGAGATCTGTGAAATCTATGCAAAGCCTCCATTTCGCGTTAGCCTTCTGGACTACTACTGGATTTGCTAGACAAGTGGGATTTAGCACTCCTCTAACCAAACCAGGTGCTTCAAGCTTCATGATCTCTTGTGTAATAAATTGTTGCCTCTCCAAGGCCTGCTTCCGGACTTTCTGTTTGACAGGTCTGGCATGTGGGCAGACAGCAAGGTATAGCCTGATTACCTCCCTGGGAACACTAGGGATATCAGATGGTTTCCAGGCAAACACATCGATATTCGCCCGCAGGAAGGCAACGAGCGTGCTTTCCTATTTGTCATTGAGGGTGGCATTGATGGTGAAGGTACCATCAACGCCAGCCTGCCCTGCCGGGACCTTCTTCACTTGTGGAGCAGTAACCTTGGTCCTTTTGCTGTTCGAACTCTTCGGCAAATCATCAACGGGCGCAGCGCACTCCGAGGAGGTACGCCTCCCGGATTCTAGGCTAGCGTCGTTGCTATCCTTCTTCTTTCCTCCACTTTCCTTGGCGGGAACTGTTGCTGTCGCTGCCTCTGCCGTGACCGTTTCCCGGTACATCTTGTCCACGCAAATGATTGTGTCCTTCTCATTCAATGGGATGGAAATGATTCCAAGTGGCCTAGGCATCTTGAAGACACTGTAGGCATAGTGGGATGCCACCATGAATTTGGCCAGGGCTGGTCATCCAAGGATCCCATTGTATGGAAAGGGGAGGTCGACCACATCAAACACAATATTTTCACTCCGATAGTTAAATTCTCCTCCAAATGTCACAGGCAACGTGATCTTTCCCTTAGGATGACTCCTACCGGGATTCACTCCTTGAAACGTGCCAGTGACCTCTAACTCCTCTTCTGCTATCTGAAGCCTACTAATAACTTTTGGGGAAATCAGATTCAACCCGACCCCGCCGTCCACCAATATCTTAGTGTCCTTGAGGTTGCAAATTATCGAAGAGACCAACAATGGCAAAACACCCTACCACAATGGTACAGTTAGGATGATCCTCTTTGTCAAAGATGATGGGCGTGCGTGACCATGTAGGTGGTTTCCTAGCCTCTGGTGCTGGTTCCACGACATTGACCTCACACGCACACCATTTGAGTTGGCGGTTAGAGGTGTGCAGGGATGCACCCCCATCAATGCACAGGGCATCAGTGGCCTTCTAGAACTCTTGCTCATTGGTTTCCTCTCCATCCGCTCCATCACTCTCATCATCACAGGCTTCCTTCTCTTGACCTCTCGCAGGTTTTCCATTGTTTTGAAAAGTTTTTTCCAGGGCGATTTGCTTCATCGCCTCGACCCTTAATTAGCGCCAGCAACATTCTGACCCTTTTCCTTGTCAAGCTTCTCATACTCAGCTCTTTGCCTATTGACAAGCTGCTCAACCTGATAGCACTCTTGAAGGTCATGACCCTTGGTCCGATGAATTTTGCAATACAGCCCATCGCCTTTCCCGGCCTTCTCACCAGCCGCAGCTTCCCGACAGTCAGCGCACACGACAACTTCCTTGCAAGGACTTCAGCCTTGGCTATCTTGCCCGTACTAAGCTTACCCGATCCTTCAACAGTCATCACTGCCATATCCTTGCGCCTCTTATTACGCTTCTTGCTCTTCTTCTGACTGGTGAGTTCATCATCGTATTTTGAATCAATATTGATGCAGTCCTCTTCTCCCTATAACTTCCTTCCTTCTTCCATCTGAGCACACTTATCACCAGGGTGTATAGCTGTTGGGGGACATAGTAATTTCAAAAAAAATCCTACGCACACGCAAGATCATGGTGATGCATAGCAATGAGAGGGGAGAGTGTTGTCCATGTACCCTCGTAGACCAAAAGTGGAAGCGTTATGACAACGTGGTTGATGTAGTCGTACGTCTCCATGATCGACCGATCCTAGTACCGACCGAACGACACCTCCGCGATCTGCACACGTTCAGCTCGATGACATCCCACGAACTCCGATCTAGCAAAGTGTCGAGGGAGAGTTTCATCATCACAACGGCATGACGACGGTGATGATGATGCTACCGACGTAGGGCTTCGCCTAAGCACCACAATGATATAATTGAGGTGGATTATGGTGGAGGGGGGCACTGCACACTGCTAAGAGAGATCAATGATCAACTTGTGTGTCTGTTGTTGTTTGGGGTGCCCCCTTGCCCCCGTATATAAAGGAGGGAGGAGGAGGCCGGCCACCAGGGGCGCGCCAAGGGAGGGGGGAGTCCTACTAGGACTCCACTCCTAGTAGGATTCTGCCCCCCCCCTCTTTTTTCCTTTTACCGCAGAAGGAAAGGGGAAAGGAGAAGGAGAAGGAGAAGGAAAGGGGGCCGTCACCCCCTACCCTACTCAAATTCGGCCTCCTACCTTGTGGGGGGCGCACCAGCCCCTTGTGGGTTGGTTAGCCTCCCTCCCATGGCCCATAAGGCCCATATCTTTCCCCGCGGGGTTCCAGTAACCTCCCGGTACTCCAGAAAAATGCCTGAATCACTCGGAACCATTCTGATGTCTGAATGCAACCTTCCAATATATGAATATTTACCTCTCGACCATTTCGAGACTCCTCATCATGTTCGTGATCATATCAGGGACTCTGAACTTCCTTCGGTACATCAAAACACATAAACTCATAATGCCGATCGTCACCGAACGTTAAGCGTGCGGACCCTACGGGTTCGATACCTATGTAGACATGACCGAGACACGTCTCCGACCAATAACCATTAGCGAAATCTGGATCTTTATCGGTCAAACCGCATAACAACATACGTTGTTCCCTTTGTCATCGGTATGTTACTTGCCCGAGATTCGATCGTCGGTATCCATCATACCTAGCTCAATCTCGTTATCGGCAAGTCTCTTTACTCGTTCCGTAATGCATCATCCCGTAAATAACTCCTTAGTCACATTGCTTGCAAGGCTTATAGTGATGTGTGTCGGTGTCAAAACCGGCGGATCTCGGGTAGGGGGTCCCGAACTATGCGTCTAAGGCTAGTGGTAACAGGAGGCTGGGGACACGATGTTTACCCAGGTTCGGGCCCTCTCGATGGAGGTCATACCCTACTTCCTTCTTGATTGATCTTGATGATATGAGTATTGCAAGAGTTGATTTACCACGAGATCGTAGAGGCTAAACCCTAGAACCTAGCCTATGATTATGATTGTTGTTGTCCTACGGACTAAACCCTTCGGTTTATATAGACACCGGAGGGGGCTAGGGTTACACAGAGTTGGTTACAGAGAAGGAGATCTACATATCCGAATCACCAAGCGTGCCTTCCACGCCAAGGAGAGTCCTATCCGGACACGGGACAAAGTCTTCAATCTTGTATCTTCATAGTCCAACAGTCCGGCCAAAGTATATAGTCCGGCTGTCCGTGTACCCCCTAATCCAGGACTCCCTTGGTAGCCCCCGAACCGGGCTTCAATGACGATGAGTCCGGCACACAGATTGTCTTTGGCATTGCAAGGCGGGTTGTTCTCCAAATCCAGAGTACCTGTTTTAGCAAACAGTGTCCAGCTTCCTGTCAATGTTGTACTCCTCGGCTTCTGTGCTTCAATAATGGCTATCTCCACGTGTCATGTGGATATGAGAAGTTGGGGCATTTTTACATTTTCCATCCTGACCCTGTATGCCAACCGTCTATTTGAAGAGACGGGGATCCTCATATCCAAATCACACCATCTCCCTCCTAGCAAGCATTCAACAGAGGGTGCCCGGAAAAAGCCACTCCATCATGGCCAGCCACCGCAGCTCCTCCTCTCGCACCCTTAGCTCTAAGCCAGGTGATTGGGAAAAGTGTTTTGTCCCCCATAGCCGATTAGTAGAGATGCAGACCCAGGGGTTTCTTCCACCTGCATACATGGTCCCCGTCCGAACCGAACTAGCCACCTATAATGGCGGGGAGAAGTAGAGAGCCTTCGTAACCCATCTCTGGGGGAGCGGGTATGCCTTGTCCCGTATTTACTGAGGGGACTTGGGTTTCCAATCCACCCGTTCCTCCGTGGGCTCCTGGAGTTCTATGGCTTCCAACTACATAATTTCACCCCCGCCTCCGTACTGCACATCGCAAGTTATGTTGCCCTCTGCGAGCTATTTCTTGGCAGCGAGGCTCATTTCGAGCTATGGAAGAGACTATTCTGCCTCATCCCTCGTAATCAAGAGGGATCTATATATCAAGTGGGCGGAGCCAAAATATGGCGCGTCGCCCAGACCGTATTCTTGTCTCGCACTCCAAAGAAGGCATCCGAAGACTGGCCTTCGAAATGGTTTTATGTAGAGGACGTTCCCCATCCGGACCCAATCCGGACGGGCCTTCCTGAGTTTACTAATGCTCCGTTGAAGAAACGCCAAAGCTAGAGCCCCCGGAGCCCCCAGGAGGAAGATAATAGAGAAGTCCTCTAACTGATGGGCGGGATAAAAATACTAGCCCAATCAGGACTGACAATAATCGAAGTTATGTCAATATGCATAATGCGGGGGGTGCAGCCACTTCAATATCGGGGGAAACCCTGTGGCACTTCAATGGAGAAGACGATGCCACCCGCTGCGGTCGTAAAGGTACGGACTCTGCTACCGCTCTGGTGAGAATATTGTCTAACTTGTACAAAGGAGAAGAAGAAGAGTACCTCCGTGTTAATCCACGGGATGGATTTTCCATGTACAACCCCCAAGCTAGGTAAGTTGTCATCCTTTACTCAACTCTATTAATTCTTGCATCCGTTGTCACGATTATTTACCTTGCTATTTCATAGAAGGAACTGAGAATGGCCGTGAAAGAGTTCAATAGCCCATCTCCGTAGCCAAAGGACCCTAACCGAGCTCTCAACCCCAGACTTGAAGAAGATCCGGACATATCTGTGGAGCTTGTCGATGGGATATTTTACCAGGCAAGCTGTGACGGCACCTTGGTGGCCATCATCACCGATTATCCCGGACTACTCCCGGTATCACACGTAAGTAAAGCCGAAGTCCTAACTTCCAAGAAGGACTCCTTCTTTATGCCATACCTTACGCACATATATTATACTTTTATAGAAATGGCAATCGAGACGCCGCGCTGAGCCCATGGGGGCTCATCAGCAAAGGGCACCCATGCCAGGCAGGCTTAAGAGGAAGGCGGTTAGGATTGAGACGCTGTCACAGAGGTATAATTTAAAACCTGCTCCATGATTATCATCTTTGAAATGTAACAGCGTTCATTATGTCCTGGCAGAAAGAGTAGTCGTCGGATTATATCCGGAGACCCTGCCGGCCACACCTCCGCCAGCCGGATTCCAGAACCGGCCTCATGGGTGGAGGCTAATGTGGGCACAACACCGAACTATCCTCCTACAGAGGATGCGGACAGAATCTCCACTATGAATTCCGAAGTGGAGAGTGCCATGAATCACTGGCGTAGACGGGCCATACACTGCGATGGTATTTTTTCCGAAGAGGCGTTCAATGCCTTCAATTCAGGGGACGCTTACATCCGAGCTGCTCAAGATGGACTTGCCAGAGCGACGTCCCAGTATGTAAAGGATATACAGGTAAGAAAATTTGATAAGTATGTATATCAGTAGCCCCCGAGACTTCAAATAGGTGGGACAACTGATTTAAGGATCATTGTATGCACAGGTTCTTGCGGATAAGAATTCCCATTTATCTCAAGAGCTAGAGGAATGCAAAGCCCAGCTGAGGGCCGCACTTGCGAAAATAGAGGAATCCAAGAAGGCCTCATCTGGTAATACTTGTCTCAATCAAAGAGAATCTAAGTACGCACACCACTTAATGTTCGGCATGCTTTTAGAAATCTAACAATAGATTCCACAGATAATCCTAGAGAGGGTCCGGAGATCGTGTGCTTACACAGGTTAGGCGGGAGAAAAACGAACTCCAAGATGCCAATGTCCGGCTGGGCGTCAAATTAGCAGATGCTCAGGCCCAGCTTGCTGACTCCATGAAGGAGAATAGGAGGCTTCGACGCGACATTTATAGTAAGTGCCTAAGCGAACCTTAGTATAGTTTGGCGAAGAAACGAGTTAACAGCTTTATGCCTGTAGGTATGCTGACAGGTCGTCCTGAAGAGGAGATGCCCGGATCCGCAGTCGATCTGCTGCAAGATCTCTCACAAGTAGACGAATGAGTTTGGTAGGTGATGCAGGGTATTGCCCAGGCCTTGTGGCCATCCGCTTCCCTGCCAGGAGGCATGGGGGACCTTGTGGATATGCTCTAGGGAGCACGGTGGCGCTTCCAATTAGGGAAGATATTGGCATGCCGTCAAGGTGCAAGGGAAGCCCGGGCCATGGTGAAGACGCGATACGCCAAGGCTGACCCGAACCATATGGCCGAGGTTGGACCGGTGGGGCCAGATCCCCATAAGTCTGGTATATGACCAAGTAGAATTAGCCGCAAAGCATTGCCAACAGGATTGTAGGCTAGACAGCCTGTTGGATGGTATAGAAGAAGAATTTAGCCAGTCCAAGTGACTATGTACTTCAATGGACATATGTAGTCCCTAGCCGGATTGTAAATCATTTGTTTTGGCAGACCTTTTCGCTTCAGCGTCCGGACCCGACACTCCGAAGTGTATCCGAATACCCACTCACTTATGTAAAACTGGGGTCTGTGTGGAAACTAGGCGTAGGGGTCATAAGTGCTTGAACAGACAAGTACCCAACTAGTTATGTTATATTACATGGTTAGTAAGAAACATCTTCCAGAGAGAATAGTTCCGTTAAGGGTTCCTTTCCCTGGGTATGCATGCATTAATGTGCATGTCCGAACTGCGAACAGATACGCATTATAAAAATCATCTATGATTTTATGTTGTAATAGATAAAAACATCTTTTGTTCACCGGCCGAATATTCCCTTAAGAACGCTAGCTTTCGGCTTCACCCAGTCTGAGGTATACATCCGGCTGACCCGGCAGTAACAATCGCAGAGGTGCTCCCCTTATACCCTAGCCGAATTAACAGGAACGTAGGGCATAAACACAAGTGCCAGGCAACCCAGCATGGCCAAAACTTAAGTCATATCGATGCATATAATGGTGAAGAAAAGGCACATATAGAAAGGTGACGCATATGTGGCGGGCATAAAGCCATGAAAATAATTATATTAAGCCTCCGTATAGGAAGCCCTCAGGTATATTGAGCACGCATAGTGTCGGCGTTCTGGGAACGTGGGTCCCCATACTTGCCTTCCTGCGGCCTGCGGCGTGGCTCAAGGGGCGGCCCAGCATGGCCCATCTTCATCTGCACAAGCTCAAGACCCTCGCGAGGGGCCAAGCCTCGCGGGGCGGACGACAGGAGGCCTCCTCATGCACGGACTCGTCAGGCTGGCTCGCGAAGAGGCGGAGAGATCAAGGCGGGGTACCTCACGAGGTGCCCATGACGCAAGCCATGACGACCAAGGGCGCGAGGCGGGCGTCAGCCTGCGTAGTGTCCTTCTTTCCTCTTTGGTGCAAAGGGAGCGAGTGCAGGCAAGAGGATCAAGCAAAGGCATCCATTTCGGTGCAACAAGACCAAGACCAGTAGAGCGGCAGGATGGCTGTCATCGTGGAGCCCAAGCCGGCGTCACCACCAGAGCCTTTGGCAGGCGAGGACCAACTTTTGTCAGGATAAGTGTACTAGATGTTCCCCTTCAAAATGGCCAATTGTTGGCGCCCATCCCGCTCAATATTTGGCAAGAGGCCTAGGGCCTTTGCCTATAAATAGGACTAGCCACCCACAAGGTAGACAGATCGGATCCTCACCAGGAAACCGGTAGAGAGAGCGACTGAACTCCCCCTAGTAGTTCATCGCATCAGCCAAGAACAGACCCTCGCGAGGCTGTTCTTCCTTGTATTGTTCATCATCAGCCCAAGAGGCAATCAACCACACCACACACTGGAGTAGGGTATTACACCACAATGGTGGCCTGAACCAGTATAAACTCGGTGTTTCTTGTGTTGTTCCTTTGATTGCTTAGATCATCGCGAGGCGGTGAGGTGCAGGTAGGTAGAGGGAGAAATCTCCGCACGCACCCCAGTGTTCAAATCTAGTGGGTCTGCCGGAACCTGAAATCCAACATTTGGCGCGCCAGGTAGGGGTGCGCCGAAATTCGTCTTCCGCCACCCTGTTCTTTACCGACCATCGCGTCCATGTCAGACGCTCGTCGGGCCCGTGCTGAGTGCCGAGCCGCTCTCGCTTCCTGTGTTGCCCAGACGGCCCCCATCGGCGGCCACCCCTGCCATTCCCCGTCGCCTGCCGTCAATGCTGCCACCGGCCCGGCGGGGAACGATCAGCAAGCATCGTCCCAGCATCCATATATGAGGCGAGAAGGCCGCACTGCCATTCCCTTGCTCGCCGAGTGGCTCGACCGCGTCGCCGAGCTCGTCCGCACCTCAGGGGGCTCCCCCGCGCCGTCCTTCTCGCTGCACCATGCCCCGCCCTATGCAGGCAATGAAGCTCCGGGGGCGCCTCAGCCGCCTCCCCCTCAAGAAGGCGCCCTGGCCCTAAGGCGCGTGGCCCCTGGACGGAACGCACCCCGTCCGGCGCCAGCGTAGCAAGAGTGGAGCTCCCAAGAGGTCCCTCGTCCCCAAGAAGCTGCTCGAGTGCTCCCTGCTCCGGTCCGTCGCGACCACGCTCCTGTTCCAGCATGCCAAGACCCCGCGCTGCTCCCAGCTGCAGCGCATGGGGGCCCGCAAGACCAAGCTCCTTGTCACCAGAGGCCTCCCGTGGCCACAGCAGGCTGCCGTGCCTTCACCACTGAGCTGCGTAGCATCGTGTGTCCCTACAAGTTCAAGCCAGACCTGCCTCCTTGCTACGACGGCACGGCCGACCCTGTGGAGTTCCTCCAGCTCTACGAGATGGGCATCGAAGCCGCCAATGGGGATGAGATGGTCATGGTGAACTGGTTTCCCATGGCACTCAAGGACGGGGCCCGCACCTGGCTCCTGAACCTAGCTCCAGGCACGATCTCCTCCTGGGACGAGATGCCCACCCGTTTCATCACCAACTTCCAAGGTACTCGCGACCGGCCACCTGCCGTGAGCGACATGCACCGCATCAAACAGCAACCAGGGGAGACCCTGCAGAAGTACATCCAGCTATTCAACAACGCACGTCTCAAGATTCCCAAGGTGACCGAGGAGGCCATCATCTCAGCCTTCTCCGACGGCGTGCGTGACGTCAAGATGAAGGAGGAGCTGGCGATGCATGAAGATCTGTGCACTTCCTTGGAGCTGTTCAACTTGGCAACCAAGTGCGCCAGGGCTGAGGAAGGGCGCCTTTTCCTCCTCGAGCTGCCAGCCGCAGACCCAAAAGAGAAGAAATCCAAGGCCAAGAACGTGAAGCGCAAGGGGGCTGCCGTTGTCGCGGCAGAACCAGACACCAAGCGGGGCAGAGATGAATGCCAAGAGCTCCGAGCCATGCGAGAAGGAAGAGTCGGCCGACGCCCCGACCGCAACGATCGTGGCTATGGACGAGGAGGAGGAAGGAACGCAGGACGCTGGGTAGACCGTGGCCCTCGCCAAGGGTGGCGTGACCGACCTCGCGAGGATTGCTGGCAGGATCAGTCTCGTGAGGGAGACTGGAGGGATCAGCCTCGCGAGGATCGCCCGCAAGGAAACGTAGGCCTCCCTCCACTGCCGCCGCAGCCAAGGAGAAACGAGGACCATCATCAAGACGAGGGGGCTGGGGGCTTCCAGGAGCCGCGCGCGATCGCCTGCATCCTGGGCGGAGCTCAAGCCCCAGCCTCTCAACGCATCTTCAAGCAGTCCTCCCCAAGCTTGAAGCCACGCGCCCCCTCAGGTGGTCGGCGTGCGCCATCACGTTCAGCTCAGCGGATCATATCAAGTGCGTGGCCACAGCCGGAGTCCTCCCAATGCTTCGCTCCCCAGTCATTAGGAACGTGCAAGTCACCAGGACCCTCATCGATGGCGGGGCAGGGCTCAACGTCCTGTCCGTAGAGATGTTCAACAATCTCCAAGTGCCTTACGATTAGCTTCAGCCAACCAAGGCTTTCTCCGGAGTCGCCGACGGCTCCACAGTTCCAATTGGGCAGGTCCGCCACCCTGTCACCTTCGGGGCACGCAATAACTACCGCACCGAGCTCATCGACTTCGACGTCGCACACATTCACCTGCCATACAACGCCATCCTCGGGTACCATGACCTCCACACCCACAACACCAACGAATGCCAACTGTGTGTACCACGACCTCCACACCCACAACACCAATGAATGCCAAGAGCTCCGAGCCGTGCGAGAAGGAAGAGTCGGCCGACGCCCCGACTGCAACGATCGTGGCTATGGACGAGGAGGAGGAAGGAACGCAGGACGCTGGGAAGACCGCAGCCCTCGCCAAGGGTGGCGCGACCGACCTCGCGAGGATTGCTGGAAGGATCAGTCTCGCGAGGGAGACTGGAGGGATCAGCCTCGCGAGGATCGCCCGCAAGGAAACGCAGGCCTCCCTCCACTGCCACCGCAGCCAAGGAGAAACGAGGACCATCATCAGGACGAGGGGGCTGGGGGCTTCCAGGAGCCACGCGCGATCGCCTGCATCCTGGGCGGAGCTCAAGCCCCACCCTCTCAACGCATCTTCAAGCAGTCCTCCCCAAGCTTGAAGCCACGCGCCCCCTCAGGTGGTCGGCGTGCGCCATCACGTTCAGCTCAGCGGATCATCTCAAGTGCGTGGCCACAGCTGGAGTCCTCCCAATGCTTCACTCCCCAGTCATTAGCAATGTGCAAGTCACCAGGACCCTCATCGATGGCGGGGCAGGGCTCAACGTCCTGTCCGTAGAGACATTCAACAATCTCCAAGTGCCTTACGATTAGCTTCAGCCAACCAAGGCTTCGACGTCGACTTCGACGTCGCACACATTCACCTGCCATACAACGCCATCCTCGGGTACCATGACCTCCACACCCACAACACCAACGAATGCCAACTGTGTGTACCACGACCTCCACACCCACAACACCAATGAATGCCAAGAGCTCCGAGCCGTGCGAGAAGGAAGAGTCGGCCGACGCCCCGACCGCAACGATCGTGGCTATGGACGAGGAGGAGGAAGGAACGCAGGACGCTGGGAAGACCGCAGCCCTCGCCAAGGGTGGCGCGACCGACCTCGCGAGGATTGCTGGCAGGATCAGTCTCGCGAGGGAGACTGGAGGGATCAGCCTCGCGAGGATCGCCCGCAAGGAAACGCAGGCCTCCCTCCACTGCCACCGCAGCCAAGGAGAAACGAGGACCATCATCAGGACGAGGGGGCTGGGGGCTTCCAGGAGCCACGCGCGATCGCCTGCATCCTGGGCGGAGCTCAAGCCCCAGCCTCTCAACGCATCTTCAAGCAGTCCTCCCCAAGCTTGAAGCCACGCGCCCCCTCAGGTGGTCGGCGTGCGCCATCACGTTCAGCTCAGCGGATCATCTCAAGTGCGTGGCCACAGCTGGAGTCCTCCCAATGCTTCACTCCCCAGTCATTAGCAACGTGCAAGTCACCAGGACCCTCATCGATGGCGGGGCAGGGCTCAACGTCCTGTCCGTAGAGACGTTCAACAATCTCCAAGTGCCTTACGATTAGCTTCAGCCAACCAAGGCTTTCTCCGGAGTCGCCGATGGCTCCACAGTTCCAATTGGGAAGGTCCGCCACCTTGTCACCTTCGGGGCACGCAATAACTACCGCACCGAGCTCATCGACTTCGACGTCGCACACATTCACCTGCCATACAACGCCATCCTCGGGTACCCAGCTCTCACCAAGTTCATGGCCGTGACTCATCACGGCTACAACATCCTCAAAATGCCAGGGAGTGGCGGAGTCATCACGGTGCCCTGTGAAGAAAGAGACGCAGTGTGCTCCCTGGAACGAGCTTTTCAGGACGCATCACTTGAAGACCCAGATCGCGGGAGCGGGAGGCTCCCCGAGGCCACTCACAAGAAGAAGACATCGCCAAGCCCGACCCCTCAGGATGCAGGCCCTTCAGGGTCTGCGCCTGCTCAGGGGGCACCTCCTTCTGTCGCATAGGAAGGCGCGCCCGGCGCCCTCCTCAAGCAGGGCTCGGGGGCTCCCTCCTGGAGGGCTACCGACCTTGCTAAGGTCACGAGGGAGGCGCTTGGGCACCACTTGGAGGCATGTTTCAAAACACGTTTCCTTCAGGAAGGAGCAAAGCAACGAGGGCCAAACCCTCAGGAGTTTGTCAGTCAGATCACGCAGGAGTTGTAGGAGTCAAGAGTCATGAGTGGTAGCCGCCGCTTACTCGCCACAGCTCCCCATCCAGGTGAAGATGGCGGGCTGCGCGTCTGCATCGACATCCCAGGGCTCAACCGAGTCGCCTCTCAGGAGCGCTTCTGGCCCTCACGCATGGGGCGCTGCGAAGGCCCACCCTGCAGCTACGTTCGCATGCCCTACGGCTTGCCGAATGCGGCTGCCGTGCGCCAGCGTCTCATGAGGAGCATCCCGGAGGCTCAGGAGGCCACGCGTTCCACAGTCCTGGCGGAGGTGGAGATGGTTCGTGAGAGGACACCAGCGCCTCCGGAGCCTCCCGAGGCCCCTGGGCCTGGGGGCTCGTGAATATCGGATCCCGCAGCCCACTACGTCTGCTACTTCGACACCCCTTCGTCGTCAACACTATCAGGTGACATCTTTCAAGTTTCGTTTCCAGCTGGGAGCACCCTCAGGACTGCATCATTCCCAGGCCGCGTGGGTCCGTCCCTGCGGTGTGTATCCCTTTTGCTCATGTTTTTAGCTTACCTTGTTGGGGGTTCCCCTCAGGCTGCATCATCCCCAAGTCGCTCGGGTCAGACCCAGCGGCGTGTACCCCTCTTGCATTAATTTTCGGGCCATGCATTCGCCCCATCATGCTTGTTATTTGGTGCCTGTCCGTGGCACCTCTTCTTCCTTCATGTCGGCCGCTTGCGCGTTAAAGGGGGCGGTACCTAAGCATCACGACTCAGGGCTCCTACTGGCTCTCCAACCCTCACCCTTTGGCTTTGTCCACGGCATCGCGCCCTGGCAAACCAGCGACGGCTGAGACTCGCTCGAGGGCAGGTACCCGAGGACGTAGAGCATCGACATATAACCAAGCTTGCTCGTTAAAGGGGGGTACCTGAGCATCGCGACTCAGGGCTCCTACTGGCTCTCCAGCCCTCACCCTCTTGCTTTGTCCACGACATCGCACCCTGGCAAACCAGCGACGGCTGAGACTCGCTCAAGGGCCGGGACCCGAGGACGTAGAGCGTCGACATCTAACCAAGCTTGCGCGTTAAAGGGGGGGCACCTGAGCATCGCAACTCAGGTCTCCTACTGGCTCCCCAGCCCTCACCCTCTGGCTTTGTCCACGGCATCGCGCCCTGGCAAACCAGTGACGGTTGAGACTCGCTTGAGGGTCGGGACCCGAGGACGTAGAGCATCGGCATCTAGCCAAATTTACAGGAACACATCACAAGTCAAGGCCCAGTGCCAAGTGCAACCCGCCTTGAGGGAGGGCCTCGTGAGTCCCGCGCTGGCTCACGGGTGCCCCGCTACACCTCGTCAGGCCTTTAGTGCCTCGTCGCCTCTCCAAAGCAACTAACGGATGACCGCCGCCTGTCATAGCGGACTTTTGCTCTTTTTGTGGTGGGCCTACATGATCCCTTCAAGGAGCAGCGCCAGGTGAGGCCCTCACGGCGTCCTCTTCTCTCTCGTACGTGCAAACCACTTGCACGTTAAAGGGGGGTAACTGAGCATCGCGACTCAGGGCTCCTACTAGCTCTCCAGCCCTCACCCTCTGGCTTTGTCCACGGCATCGTGACCTGGCAAACCAGCGACGGCTGAGACCCGCTCGAGGGCCGGGACCCAAGGACGTAGAGCAGAAAGGGGAGCAGAGGCGAGAGGGAAGAGGCACGCGGGGACCTCGCCAGGAAACCCCTCGCCGGCCAATGCGCGGACCTAGCGCCGCACCAGGAAGCGTTTCCTGACTCTCGAGATAAGTCACCCTCCAGAAACACTAGCTAACGCAGCACCGTCATCGCATCCACTGCAATCCCGTGTTAGCAGCGTCGCATTACTTTCTCACCGAATGATAGCTGCTTGAGCGCTAAAGGGGACCTCCTGAGCATCGTGACTCAGGGGCTCTTACTGGACCCCGGGCCGCTCACCTCCTGGCCTTGACCACGGCATCGCGACCTGGCATACCAGCGACGGATGAAGCCGCCTTGGGATCGGGACCTGTCGGCGCAGAGCAGCAAGCCCTCGTGAGGTTCGAAAGCAAGAAACTAAGCCAAGACGGAATAAGCATCTCGCACTGCTTCACGATAAGGATCATATTGACAAACAGAGCTACAGACACCTTATAAGCTCCCACGGGGTGTATTCTTGGCTCCTCGCAGGGACAAAAGATGCATATCCTAAGGAGTCCTAACTACAGGAACCGTCGCGGCAGACACCATCATCAATAGTGGGCCTTCAGGCACCGGTGCCAACCTCATCCAGATTAGAGACAGCGGCAGCCTAATGAGCCCGTACTGCTCCGAGAGCGGCGCAGGCTCGGGGGCTCGTAGCTGCCGTCGCTCGTCTCCGGAGTCGCGAAGAGCTCGGCGGAGTCGCTTGATCCTCCGGCGCCCCCGCCGCTTGAGGAGCTGCTAGAAGAACGTGCGACGATAGGCCTGGTCCCTGCCGCTCTGGGGCTTCTGCCGCTGCCTCTGGGACAGCACTCCAGCCGACGCCCATCTTCGTCGAAGACCTTGAAGAGCATCATGGAAGCGCCATCAAACTCCAGGTGGATCACGAGGGCGCCCCTCGTCCTGCAAACCCGGGCGATCTCGCCCCAGCCCCAGGTCATGAAGACCTTACCTGGAGTGACGACGTCGACATTCGCGTCGGTCATAGGAGTCTGGCAATCGGCGTGCTGCAGCCAGAGCCTGAAAGGCCCCCTTGGCGGAATCTCGAACGCGAAGGAAGGAGGAAGGCTAATCCAAGATCGAGGAGGCATGGCGGCATGGAGCACAAACTCTCGGGAGGAACCTTCAGCGTGAACTCCAGGAGGAACAACACGCACCGCTGTGACCCGCCGGCACCGACGGCGGCGTCGTCCATGGCGCTCGGCATCAGCTCCTGCAGGGCCCTCAAGGTGGGCGTACAAGGGCAGCGGAAACCCTGGCGGCGGCCGCTCGCACCAAGGCCTCAACACCTCCTGCCGCGCGCCCTCATCTCGGCAGCGGAGGACCAACCGCTTCTTTGGCGAAAGTGGGTCATGACCCTCTCGGGGGGCCTTTCCCTTCTCTTCTGTGGAGAACCGGCGTATCGGAGCCATTGCGGCAAGGCAAAGCAGTGGCAAAGATGAAGAAGAGGAGAAGTAGCAGAGGAAGATGAACTGGAATGGCTCGCGCCATTCTATACTTATAGCCAGGGGAGGCCAACCGAAGGCTTCCACGATCGCAGGTAATCATGACCAGTTTTTGCATGCAGGAACTTGTCAGTTCGTGCAGTTGCCGAGGCGTCGTGGGGGAGCGGAGCCGCCCACGTCCAATCAACCGCCACGCAGCGCCCGAGGCCGTAGGCTGTTAGGGCCTGCGACGCTTCGCACTTGCCCCTTCGCCTCTCTGCTCAGCCAAGTCCGGGCGCGCCTTGGGCCCCGGGGCTACTGTCTGCGTTCTGGGAACGAGGGTCCCCAGACTTGCCTTCCTGCGGCCTGCGGCATGGCTCAAGGGGCGGCCCAGCATGACCCATCTTCATCAGCACGAGCTCAAGACCGTGGCGAGGGGCCAAGCCTCGCGGGGCGGACGATAGGCTGGCTCGCGAGGAGGTGGAGAGATCAAGGCGGGGTACCTCACGAGGTGCCCATGATGCAAGACATGACGACCAAGGGCGCCAGGCGGGCGCCAGCCCACGCATTGTCCTTCTTTTCCTCTTTGGTGCAAAGGGAGCGAGTGCAGGCAAGAGCATCAAGCAAAGGCATCCATTTCGGTGCAACACGACCAAGACCAGTAGAGCAGCAGGATGGAGGTCATTGTGGAGCCCAAGCCGGCGTCACCACCAGAGCCTTTGGCATGCGAGGACCAACTTTAGTCAGGATAAGTGTACTAGATGTTCCCCTTTAAAATGGCCAATTGTTGGCGCCCTTCTCGCTCAATATTTGGGAAGAGGCCCAGGGCCTTTGCCTATAAATAGGACTAGCCACCCACAAGGTAGAGAGATCGGATCCTCACCAGGAAACCGGTAGAGAGAGCGACATAACTCCCCCTAGTAGTTCATCGCATCAGCCAAGAACAGACCCTCGCAAGGCTGTTCTTCCTTGTATTGTTCATCATCAGCCCAAGAGGCAATCCACCACACCACACACTGGAGTAGGGTATTACACCACAATGGTGGCCTGAACCAGTATAAACTGTGTGTCTCTTGTGTTGTTCCTTTGATTGCTTAGATCATAGCGAGGCGGTGAGGTGCAGGTGGGTAGAGGGCGAAATCTCCGCGCGCACCCCAGTGTTCGAATCTAGTGGGTCTGCTGGAACCCGAAATCCGACACATAGTGCGGCCGGAGCGATCGAAGCATCCGTAAAGCATTTAAGGCCTCATGTATGAAAAGAAAAGTGGAAAAGAAAGAGAAAAAGGAGGACATAATTAAAAGGGCAGATGTAGGGGGAAAGACTCTGAGTTCGGCACTAGGCGTAGAATCTTCGAAGTCTGGCCGCGTTCCATGGGTTCGGCTTGAGTCTGTTATCTGATGCATTACGCAGACGGTACGCTCCTCCGGTGAGAAATTTATCAATGATGAAGGGACCCTCCCACTTGGGCTTGAGCTTGTCCTTCTTCTTCTCTTGTAGGCGTAGAACGAGTTCACCAACGTTATAAGTTTTGGCCCGTACTTCTCTGCTTTAATACCTTCGAGCCTGCTGCTGATAGAATGCGGAACGGGCTTTTGCTATGTCGCGCTCCTCCTCCAGGGCATCTAAATTGTCCTGTCGATCGAGCTTGGATTCTCTCTCTTCATACATGCACACCCGAGGTGAGTCATGAATAATATCACAGGACAATACCGCCTCTGCGTCGTACACCATAAAGAATGGTGTGTATCCGATAGTGCAATTTGGCATGGTCCGCAGTCCCAATAGTACGGAGTCGAGCTCCTCGACCCTATGCGTATCTGATTCCTTTAAGGAGTGCACTAGTCTAGGTTTGATGCCGCTCATTATAAGACCATTTGCATGTTCGACTTGACCGTTTCTTGGACTGATCCATATTGAACTTCTTCAATATCTTATCAAGGTATGTGCTTTGTGAAAGACCTATGAGGCGTCTCGATCTATCTCTATAGATCTGGATGCCTAATATGTAAGCAGCTTGTCCAAGGTCCTTCATTGAAAAACACTTATTCAAGTAGGCCTTAATGTTGTCCAAAAGTTCTATATCATTTCCCATCAAAAGTATGTCTTCTACATATAATATGAGAAATGCTACAGAGCTCCCACTCACTTTCTTGTAAACGTAGGCTTCTCCATAAGTCTGCATAAACCCAAACGCTTTGATCATTTCATCAAAGCGAATGTTCCAACTCCGAGATGCTTGCACCAGCCCATAGATGGAGCGCTCGAGCTTGCACACCTTGTTAGAATTATTAGGATCGCCAAAACCATCCGGCTGCATCATATACAATTCTTCCTTAAGATAGCCGTTAAGGAATGCCGTTTTGACGTCCATTTGCCATATCTCATAATCATAGTATGCGGCAATTGCTAACATGTTTCAGACGGACTTCAGCTTTGCCACGGGAGAGAAAGTCTCATCATAGTCAACACCTTGAACTTGTCGATAACCCTTGGCGACAAGTCGAGCCTTATAGATGGTAAGATTACCATCCGCGTCCATCTTCTTCTTAAAGATCCATTTATTTTCTATCGCTCGCCGATCATCGGGCAAGTCTGTCAAAGTCCATACTTTGTTTTCATACATGGATCCTATCTCGGATTGCATGGCTTCAAGCCATTTGTTGGAATCTGGGCCCGCCATCGCTTCTTCATAGTTCGAAGGTTCACCGCTGTCTAACAACATGATTTCCAAGACAGGGTTTCCATACCATTCTGGTGTGGAACGTGTCCTTGTGGACCTTCGAAGTTCAGTAGCAACTTGATCCGAAGTACCTTGATCATCATCATTAACTTCCTCTCTAGTCGGTGCAGGCACCACATGAACATCTTCCTGAGCTGCGCTACTTTCCAGTTCAAGAGGCAGTACTTCATCGAGTTCTACATTCCTCCCACTTATTTCTTTCGAGAGAAACTCTTTCTCCAGAAAGGACTCGGTCTTGGCAACAAAGATCTTGCCTTCGGATCTAAGGTAGAAGGTATACCCAACGGTTTCCTTAGGGTATCCTATGAAGACGCATTTTTCCGACTTGGGTTCGAGCTTTTCAGGTTGAAGTTTCTTGACATAAGCATCGCATCCCCAAACTTTTAGAAACGACATCTTAGGTTTCCTCCCAAACCATAATTCACACGGTGTCGTCTCAACGGATTTAGACGGTGCCCTATTTAAAGTGAATGTAGCTGTCTCTAGAGCATATCCCCAAAATGATAGCGGTAAATCGGTGAGTGACATCATAGATCACACCATATCCAATAGAGTGCGATTGCGACGTTCGGACACACTGTTACACTGAGGTGTTCTAGGTGGCGTGAATTGTGAAACGATTCCACATTTCCTTAAGTGCGTACCAAATTCGAGACTTAAATATTCTCCTCCATGATCTGATCGTAAGAACTTTATTTTCGGTCACGTTGATTCTCTACCTCATTCTGAAATTCCTTGAACTTTTCAAAGGTCTCAGACTTGTGTTTCATCAAGTAGACATACCCATATCTACTTAAGTCATTAGTGAGAGTGAGAACATAACGATAACCTCCGCGAGCCTCAACGCTCATTGGACCGCACACATCAGTATGTATGATTTCCAATAAGTTGGTTGCTCGCTCCATTGTTCCGGAGAACGGAGTCTTGGTCATTTTGCCCATGAGGCATGGTTCGCATGTGTCAAATGATTTGTAATCAAGAGACTCCAAAAGTCCATCAGCATGGAGCTTCTTCATGTGTTTGACACCAATGTGACCAAGGCGGCAGTGCCACAAGTATGTGGGACTATCGTTATCAACCTTACATCTTTTGGTATTCACACTATGAATGTGTGTAACATCACGTTCGAGATTCATTAAGAATAAACCATTGACCAGCGGGGCATGACCATAAAACATATCTCTCATATAAATAGAACAACCATTATTCTCGGATTTAAATGGGTAGCCATCTCGTATTAAACGAGATCCAGATACAATGTTCATGCTCAAAGCTGGCACTAAATAACAATTATTGAGGTTTAAAACTAATCCCGTAGGTAAATGTAGAGGTAGCGTGCCGATGGCGATCACATCGACCTTGGAACCATTCCCGACGCGCATCGTCACCTCGTCCTTCGCCAGTCTCCGCTTATTCTGCATCTCCTGTTTTGAGTAACAAATATGAGCAACCGCACCGGTATCAAATAACCAGGAGCTACTACGAGTACTGGTAAGGTACACATCAATTACATGTATATCACATATACCTTTGGTGTTGCCGGCCTTCTTGTCCGCTAAGTACTTGGGGCAGTTCCGCTTCCAGTGTCCGCTTCCCTTGCAATAAAAGCACTCTGTCTCAGGCTTGGGTCCATTCTTTGGCTTCTTCCCGGCAACTGGCTTACCAGGCGCGGCAACTCCCTTGCCGTCCTTCTTGAAGTTCTTCTTACCCTTGCCTTTCTTGAAACTGTCACGACCGGTTTTTCAATAAAATAATTATTGAAAAAATCGATTTTTAGAATCCAGTATAGGAAAAGTCATCCTCACTAGTAGACAAACACTTGATGAACAGAGGACCAGTAGCATTAAATATATTACAGGGTTGAGCTGAGGCTGCTCAACAAATTATTACAAACTCGCCAATATCTTACATAAGGGAGGTTATGACACAGGGGTGTGGTGGCATTCTACTAGCTCGAGGTAAAAGTGGTGGTGGATAACTTGACTCCTAACTGGCAGCTCATCGAGCGTCGAGGTGAGGCTCGATGAATTTATTTCTGGGGTTGCGGAAGCGGATAATACAATGACCAAAACAGGATCACATGGGACTGACTGGGACTCCTCTAGGCATCGGACTCTCTATCAAACTCTTCATCCATGAGATCGCCTTCATCAACATCTGGCCAAATCAACAAGCCAGGTGAGTACTTTGAAAGTACTCGCAAGACAGTTCGGACAAAAGATATAATCAATGAATGCATGAATGCATCATGAATAAGAATAATGATGCTCACCTCAACAATAATATTATTGCATGACTTGATAAATAAAATAAATAACTGAAAACCGATCGGGTGTCTGGAGCGACGCCTCAAAAGGTAAACAAATAAAAGTCATGCCGCAGTCGGGCGTCTTAGCGACACCACATAAAGGGCTTTAAAAGAAATACCATAGTTGGACGTCTGAGCGACATCACAGATAGGGCTTTAAAAGAAATGCCACAGTCGGACGTCTGAGCGACATCATATAAAGGGCTTTAAAAGATATACCACAGTCGGACGTCTGAGCGACATCGCAGACAGGGCTTACAATAAAAGTAAATAAAAGTATGCCACCGTCGGACATCTGAGCGACATCATAGACAGGGCTTACAATAAATGTAAATACAAGTATGCCACGTCGGACGTCTGAGCGACATCACAGACAGGGCTTGTAACAAATGCTAATAACAAGTATGCCGTCGTTGGACGTCTGAGCGACATCACAGACAGGGCTTGTAACAAATGCAAATAACAAGTATGCCACCGTCGGACGTCTGAGCGACATCACAGACAGGGCTTGTAACAAATGTGAATAACAAGATTAGTCCATCCACAAGAATAATCTTTTAACAGGATTTATCACACATGTATTCCACCGGAGTTTTGTCACTGAGGCTGATACCTGACAAGATAAGATGAATATAGTACTTGAACATGTACAAGATGATTGAAAGATTTGTGACTCTGCAGAGTTGGTATTGACTGACCATAGCCAACGGATTTCCGTAGTCATGAATGGACTAGTTCCGTTTATGGTATTTCGGTAGAAACACATTTAACTAGTACACACCCATTTCACCTCACGATGCCAGGAAATCACCCTGGACAACATCCAAGAAAAACCTTGAGACGGGGAGGTCACAACCTCGAATAGCATGGGATCAAATTTCTATACGCGCGCTCTAAGGGGTGTCCCCCTCTCGGTCCCAAACGGAAACACCCATGCCCCCTGACCGGATGACGGACTTTAATCCAGGGCCATGGAACCCTCATCCCGGCCTCTCTATTTGGTGTGTACCAGGAAAATGATTTGCAACTTACTAAGCCATATTCCTTTCGGAAAACATGTGACAGTACAGGAAGGAATGAATGGAAATGTGATTTGTTTCACAATGACACGGAAGTCAAATAATCTGGCATAAGACTGGCATGTCACAAAACTGTCATCTTACCCATCCTCATGCCATCACATGGCCATGCAAATATGTATCCAACAACATAATGCTTTCCGAAACTTACTTTCCACTTATGTGCATGAAATATAACATTCAAAGAAATGTTCATAAACATGCCATGACTATACTAATATGCAAACATGCAACAACCACTCATCATATCAAGAGTTCAAACATGCTTGCCTGGTTTGGAGTAGTCGGAGTTTAACTATGTGAAGTTTGCAGCTCCGTCACCTCCTCCGGTATCTACGGTATAAGAAAAATACGTACGTAACGTAAATACCATGAGTGTACAGAAAAGTGTTCCAAATATTTTTCAAATAAATATGACAAAAAACTAGATAGAAAAATAAAGATGACAGAAAAAGAATCAATCAAAAACCATTTTGTTTTAAAAGTTATAAGAGTTTTGGTCCAAGGACCCATCTGTAATGAAACAGAAAACTTCTAGGGGGTTCTACGGAAAAGTCCAGAAAACGGTTCGTTTAAAAGAAACGGCTGAGATACTGACAGGCGGGCTCCACCCATCAGGTTTGAATTTTTAAACAAGGGAAACAGGGCGCGACGGCGCCCGAGAGTTGCGGTGGTCGCCGGCGGTGATCCACGGTGAGGCAAGGTGATCGGGGGTTACCTTCGTGATCAGTGCAACTTTCCGCGTCTATGGGTGGTGGTGGTGGTCGCCGGCGAGCACTATGTCGACGGCGGCCCTTGCTCTGGCGGACGGTGGTTCGGGCAGTCGTGGATCTCGTCGGAGGGAGCTGTGGGGGTCAAATTATAGTGGGGGTTAGCCTACTGGTGGTGGTACGAGGCTACGGGCGAGAGTAGGGCGGCGGGGGAGTTCTCACCGGAGAGAACATTGCCAGAGCCCGAGGCAGACAGAGGTGGCCGGAGTTGAGGAAGAAGGGCCCCTCGAGGCTCTTCCAGTGGCTAGGCGGGGTCTGGTGAGGTGGCGGAGTTGTGCGGGGGCGAGAGCAAGCTCGGCGGGGGGGGGGGGGCTATATATAGCCGGCCCGAGGCGGTTGCCGTGAACGAATAAGTCCGGCGGGCGATTACGGCGGCGCTATGGGTGAACGGTCGGCTTAGGGGCTTGAGCATCAACTAGGTGAAGCACTGGTGCCATCCCAGTGTCCAACTCAGCAAGGGAGGGAGGGTTACAGCCTGCCCTCGACGGAACGGCAGCACAGACTGTAGGCGGCAGAGAACGCGCTCTGCGCGTGCCAGGCCACCGTGACGGTGCTGCATGCGTGCACTGGCAAGGAGGTGGCCACGCGGAGCTCTCGGGAGGATTGGGTGGCGCCGAACGGCGTTATGCCGAAGTGTTGCCCCCCTGTCGGCCGTTACGGTGGTTCTGCCGCCGCAAAGCACGCCGGCGCAGGCGGGCCAGGGTGCCACCGATGCTAGGAAGGCGCCAAGCACGCGTGTGGTGCTCCGGACAAGAGGGAGGGCTGCGAGCAACGAGCCAAAAGCACAGTGGACATGTGACTGAAACTACTGACGGAGAAACGACACTGAAACTCTGAATTTACTGAATATGAACAGAAACAGTGCATGCCAAGTGTTCGATAGAATGATTCTGGCATGTAGGGATTTTTCCTTGAGCTGATTTTTGGTGGAGTGGTCTCTCATTGCAACTAGAGGTTGCCTGAATTTTGGTGGAATTTTTGGAGAAGTGTAGATATGAATTTCACCAAATTTGGCAAATCTGGTCCAAACTTGCAGAGGGTGAATTTTGAAATATTTGAAAAGAAGAAGAGTGGATCAAGATGGTTCTAGGTTGTGGGTGCAAAGGACTATCCAGAGGAGTTGAGTTGAGGTCAAAAATCAAATGCATTAAGGTACTTGCTTTGCAAATCACCTAGGCTCAAAAGAAAAGACAGAATTATTTTGGGAAGAGAAATAATTGGAATAAAATCCAAAAATGGATTTTATTAGTTTGGACAGAATGTTTGGGTTGTACCAAAGTGGAAGGAGGGGTTTTGGGGAAGTTTTACCATAAGAGGCATGGTAAAACAAGAATGGATCAAAACTCAAATAAAAGCCCAAAACCAAAAAGGTTTTCTTTTTAGAAGAAACTAAATCCAAGAAAAGATTTTTGAGAGGGCAAACTTAGAAGAGGGTTTTTAAGAAGGGTTTAAATGACCTTCTTCAAACCAAGCAAGGCTCTTTCTGAAAACAAAAACCACAAAAATTTTGGAGTGTTACAGCACCTACCCCCTTAGGAAAAATCTCGTCCCCGAGATTTCAGCTGATCCTTAAACAGGTGTGGGTGCTCTGTCCGAAGAAAATCCTCGCTCTCCCAAGTTGCTTCATTCTCGGTGTGATTGCTCCACTGAACTCTGAAAAACTTGATGGTTTTCTGTCGGGTCCTCCTCTCAGACTCTTCTAATATTTTTATTGGGTGCTCCCGGTAGGTGAGGTCTGGTTGCACGTCAATATTTTCATGTGACACTTGCTTCTCTCGGTTGCTCACGTACTTTCTCAACTGCGAGATGTGAAACATGTTGTGGATACCGGATAGATCTCCGGGTAGGTCTAGCTGGTAGGCTACCGTGCCTCTTCGGGCCACTATATGAAATGGTCCGATGAATCTTGGTGCTAGCTTTCCCTTAATCCTGAATCGCTGCAGACCCTTCATAGGAGAAACTCTTAGGTATACCAATTCTCCGGGTTCAAAACTGATTTCCCGATGCTTTCGATCGTAATAACTCTTCTGCCGACTCTGAGCTGTTTTGAGTCGATCTCTAATTGTTTTAACTTTCTCCTCGGCCTCCTTGAGCATATCTGGGCCGAAGATATGGCTGTCTTTGGTCTCTGACCAATTTAGCGGGGTACGACATCTTCTCCCATATAGAGCTTCAAAGGGTGCCATTTGCAAGCTGGCTTGATAGCTGTTGTTGTATGCGAACTCTGCATATGGCAAACTTTCTTCCCAACTGGTTCCGTAGGTGAGGACACAGGCTCTCAGCATGTCTTCTAGGATTTGGTTTACGCGTTCAGTCTGCCCATCAGTCTGGGGATGGTATGCGGTACTGAATGCTAGTTGGGTTCCCAGTGCCTGTTGTAGGTGATCCCAAAATCTAGAGACGAACTGTGTGCCTCTATCGGATATGATAGTCTTTGGGACTCCATGTAGGCAGACGATACGGGCAAGATAAAGTCTGGCCAGTCTCTGAGTGGTGTAAGTTGTCTTCACCGGAATAAAATGTGCCACTTTGGTTAATCTGTCGATTATGACCCATATGGCATCGTTTCCGTGTCGTGACCGTGGCAGTCCAACAATGAAATCCATTCCAATCTCGTCCCACTTCCACTCGGGTATCTTGTTTGGTTGTAACAGCCCGGCTGGTTTCTGGTGCTCGGCCTTGATACGTTGACAAGAGTCACAGCATGCAATGAACGTGGCTATATCTCTCTTCATATCGTGCCACCAAAAAATTTCCTGAAGGTCTTTGTACATTTTTGTCCCTCCAGGATGGATTGAATACGGAGCTGTGTGACTTTCAGCCAGAATCTGTCATTTGAGGTCCTTGATATTTGGTACGCATTGTCTCTCTCCGTACCACAATATTCCTTGCTCATCTATGTTGAATTCTGAGGCTTTGCCCAAACTCACTTTCCTTTTTATGCCCCCTATGCTGGGGTGTCCGTGCTGGGCTTCCTTGATCTTTTCCATCAGGGTAGGCTGTATTTCCAGATTCGACACACTGCCTTCGGTAACCATTATTAAATTGAGTCTGGCAAATTCCTGTTGAAATTCTGGCCTCAACTTTGGTATACTGTCGTCGTCCGTGCTGGGATTCCGACTAAGGGCATCTGCCACAACATTTGCTTTTCCGGGATGATAGTGGATCCCAACATCATAATCCTTCACCAACTCTAACCAGCGTCGTTGCCGTAAATTAAGTTCCGGCTGTGTGAAAATATACTTAAGACTCTTATGGTCTGTGTATATTTCACAACGGTTTCCAAGTAGAAAGTGTCTCCATTCCTTGAGTGCATGGATGACCGCTGCCAATTCTAAGTCATGGGTGGGATAATTCTCCTCATGTTTGCGAAGTTGTCTGGAGACATACGCAACTACCTTGCCTTCTTGCATCAATACGCATCCGAGGACTTTCCGGGATGCGTCGCAATATACTTCAAAATTTTTGTGTATGTCTGGCACAATTAATACTGGTGCCGTTGTTAATTTGCTTTTTAGCTCTTGGAAACTTTTCTCACATGCTTCCGTCCATTCAAACTTCTTGCCTTTCTTGAGCAATTGTGTCATGGGCTTTGCTATGGTGGAGAATCCTTCAATAAATCTCCGATAATAGCCTGCCATTCCCAAGAAACTCCGTACGTCTGTTACCTTAGCTGGTGGTTTCCAGTCAAGTACGGCCTTGACTTTGTCTGGGTCTACTGCAATACCTTCTTGGGTTAGCACGTGGCCCAGAAAACCCATCTGTCTTAGCCAAAATTCACATGTGCTGAATTTGGCGTACAGTTGATGTTTCCTGAGTTCTCCGAGTACAATCCTGAGATGCTCGGCGTGCTCTTCTGGTGTTTTGGAGTATATCAGAATATCATCGATGAATACCACAACAAACTTGTCCATATACTTCATAAATACTTTGTTCATGAGGTGAACAAAATATGCGGGGGCGTTGGTTAGCCCGAATGGCATCACTGTGAACTCATACAGCCCATATCTGGAGGTGAAGGCGGTCTTGGGAATATCTTCTGTTCGCACTTTTAATTGGTGGTATCCTGATCTCAAGTCAATTTTTGAGAAGACTTTGGCCTGTGCGAGCTGATCAAATAAATCATTTATTCGGGGCATTGGGTATTTGTTCTTGATTGTGACCATGTTAAGAGCCCGATAGTCAATACACAACCTCAGTGTTCCATCCTTCTTCTTGGCAAATAAAATTGGAGAACCCCAAGGTGAGGAGCTGGCTCGTATGTATCCTTTCTCCAATAATTCTTTTATTTGCTTCTTCAACTCTACCAATTCGGATGGTGCCATTCTGTATGGTTTCTTGTAAATGGGAGCGGTTCCGGGTGCTAGCTCAATGCTGAATTCTATCTCTCGGTCCGGTGGCATGCCTGGTAGTTCTTCTGGAAATACGTCTGGGAAATTCACATACTACTGGAACCTTGTTCAGCTCAGAAACGTCCACCTTGTTTAATCTCGGTTGCCGAGGTATTTGTCTCTCTTTGGCTGAAACTTTTATTTTCTTCCCGTGATGGTGTGTGAGAATCACGGTCCGATTGAAGCAGTCAATAAAACCTTTGTTGGTGGTTAACCAATCCATCCCTAGGATGACATCCAGTCCTTTGCTTTCCAATACAATAAGGTTGGCGTAAAACTTCAATCCTTCAAATTCAATAACCACACCTTGACAGTAACTCTGGGTCACTTGCTTAATTCCAGGGGACTTGATGATCATTGATTTTTCCAAGGGAAGCATCGAAAAATTATTTTGCAAAGCAAAACTCTTCGAAATGAATGAGTGAGAAGCTCCAGAATCAAACAAAACCATGGCAGGTATTGTGTTGACGGGGTACGTACCGAGTACGATATCTGGGGCGTTCTGTGCTTCCTCTCGGGTCACGTGGTTCAGGTGACCTTTCCGGTGGTTGTTATTGGGGTTGAAATTGTTTCGCTTTGGCGCTGAATTATTGCCACCATTATTGGGCTTCGGGGTTGAGTTCCTTGGCTTGGGGCACTGCTTGGCATAGTGCCCTTCTTCTCCACAAGCATAACAAGTAACGCCTGGGCGATAGGTGAACTCCTTGTCTCTTGCATGGAAATTCTTGATTGGGCGTGAATTATCCGTCGGGGTTTTGTGTATTCCACCCTTCTGAAATTCCGTCTTGCTTCTGGGGTTGCGAGCAAAAGTAGTCTGGTCCCTTTTGCGTTTTCGGAAATCTTCCAGGCTACGTTGCTCATTTTCCAGAGTAATGGACTTATCCACCAGTGTTTTAAAGTCTAGGAAGGTATGCACAACCAGCTGGCATTTAAGGGCGGGTGCCAGGCCTTCCAGGAATTTTTCCATCTTCTTGCTCTCGGTCATGCGCTCTTCATTGGCGTAGCGAGACAGCGGAGTAATTGGCTGTTGTATTCTGACAATGTCATGGTCCTTTGCTTGAGGTCATCAAATTCTCTCTTCTTGATTTTCATAACACTCTTAGGAATGTGTGCCCCACGAAAACCTTCTTTGAAATCCTCCCAGGTTATTTCACTTTCGTTGGGGTGCATGTGCAGGAAGTTTTCCCACCACGATGTGGCTGCTCTCGTGAGGTAATGTGGTGCATACAATACTTTTCCACGGTCTGAATACTGTGCAATAATTAATTTTCTCTCCATGTCTCGAAGCGAGTCGTCGGCCTCAAGAGGCTTGTCAGTATGAGAAAATGTTGATACTGACCACGGTTACTTCCCATATTGATGAATTGGTTCATCATTTCCTGGTGTTGTTGCTGACTCTGTTCATACAGACGACACACTTGTGTAAAAGCTGTTTCACTATCCTGTTGACTTGTCTGTCTCTGAGTGAAATTGTGGTTTTGCGGTGTGCCATAATTTTCTTCTGGCTGATTTGGCATGGAGCGCGTCCAAGGATGAGACATCTTTCACTCTGGGGATATATTTTGTGAAACTCGTAAGACAAGAAAGAGAGTCGGAAAAGTCAATAAAATCACACACAAAGAAAATTTTAAAACTCCAGGATATTTTTGAAAATACACGGTTGCGCGCGGAGAAGGACTATTACATATCTTACACGCAAGCATAATTATACATTACATCACTCAGGATATGCGTACATAATCCTGACATGTTATTTAAACTAGTGCACTTCTCCAGATCCTACATGATGCGCAAACAGGCTACTTCTCACAACCTATGTACATATAAACATATTACACAAGTCGGTACATCGCATGGCGTCTACGCGTACTCAGTCGGAGATGGTGAGGATCTCCCTTGGCCTGCCAAGGGTGAGACGCAGTGACGCTGGGGAATCAACTTCCTCCTTGCTAATAGGTTCCAGACGAGGAACGCTGCGCTGAGCTGATGGAGCAGGTGCCGTAGGCGGAGTAACCTGAATAAGAGTGGGCGGAATAGGTGGAGTAGCACGTATGGGAGTGGGTGCAAAAAGTGGTGCAGCGTGAACGGGAGTGGGTGAAAAAAGTGGTGCAGCGCGAACAGGAGTGGGTGCAATAGCTTGGTTAAACTCCTCAGTGGTAGGCAAACGACGAGAAGTGGCGAGAATGGTAGGCGAATGAGAAGCTGAGGACGAGATAAAAGTCAGCGGTGGAGCGGTGTGTAGGAGTTCCCTCCTGTTAGCAGCACAGCCATGAACTGAGTCCATGCGGGCAGCTACGAGGTCGTCCACCATGCTGTCGAAGGCTGCCTCCAGGGCTCGGAGGTACTCGACAAGCATCTCAAAGGCCTCGTCTCGCTCTCCTCTGGGGCAAGAGAATGAGTAGTGACAGGTGTAAGGCACGTGGCATGGAAGGTAGCGGTAGCGACGGGTCTTCATTGCAGGAAGGACATCCCGAAGACGAGCTATCGCCTCGCGGGCAGCCATCTGCATAGCATGCCTCTCTGTAGGCATGGCTCTCCCCAAGAAACGGAAGCGGCGCATCTCAACACGCCCTCCCCTGAATTGCACCGCGGCCTGGTGCATGGTCAGACTGTCGTTGATCTTGTGCGGATAAAGTGTGAAGACTGGGCGCACGGATGGCCCCATCGCGACCTGAACGATGAAGGAGAGGAGTTTGACGAACCCCTCAGGCACGTTGGCGAACATTTGAGACTCGCAGTCGTTGCCGGCCATCTACAAAAGTAGGCAAAAATTCTGAGCGATCAGATCATAAATTTTATGCTGACTGTCAGAAAAATGACTACATTTGTAAAAACATGAATAAACTCTATCAAGCTAATAACCAATTAGCGATCGCACCTAGTGGCTTCCTACAGTCAGCCTGGCTCTAGTTACCAAGTCTGTCACGACCGGTTTTTCAATAAAATAATTATTGAGAAAATCGATCTTTAGGAATCCAGTATAGGAAAAGTCATCCTCACTGGTAGACAAATACTTTATGAACAGAGGACCAGTAGCATTAAATATATTACAGGGTTGAGCTGAGGCTGCTCAACAAATTATTACAAACTCACATATATCTTACATAAGGGCGGTTATGACACAGGGGTGTGGTGGCATGCTACTAGCTCGAGGTAAAAGTGGTGGTGGATAACTTGACTCCTAACTGGCAGCTCATCGAGCGTCGAGGTGAGGCTCGATGAATTTATTTCTGGGGTTGCGGAAGCGGATAATACAGTGACCAAAACAGGATCGCACGGGACTGACTGGGACTCCTCTAGGTGTCGGACTCGCTATCAAACTCTTCATCCATGAGATCACCTTCATCAACATCTGGCCAAATCAACAAGCCAGGTGTGTAATTTGAAAGTACTCGCAAGACAGTTCGGACAAAAGATATAATCAATGAATGCATGAATGCATCATGAATAAGAATAATGATGCTCATCTCAACAATAATATTATTGCATGACTTGATAAATAAAATAAATAACTGAAAACCGATCGGGTGTCTGGAGCGACGCCTCGAAAGGTAAACAAATAAAATTCATGCCGCAGTCGGGCGTCTTAGCGACACCACATAAAGGGATTTAAAAGAAATGCCACAGTCGGACGTCTGAGCGACATCACAGACAGGGCTTTAAAAGAAATGCCACAGTCGGACATCTGAGCGACATCACATAAAGGGCTTTAAAAGAAATACCACAGTCGGACGTCTAAGCAACATTGCAGACAGGGCTTACAATAAAAGTAAATACAAGTATACCACTGTCGGATGTCTGAGCGACATCACAGACAGGGCTTACAATAAATGTAAATACAATTATGCCACCGTCGGACGTCTGAGCGACATCACAGATAGGGCTTGTAACAAATGCAAATAACAAGTATGCCGCCGTCGGACGTCTGAGCGACATCACAGACAGGGCTTGTAACAAATGCAAATAACAAGTATGCCGCCGTCGGACGTCTGAGCGACATCACAGACAGGGCTTGTAACAAATGTGAATAACAAGATTAGTCCATCCACAAGAATAATCCTTTAACCGGATTTATCGCACATGTATTCCATCGGAGTTTTGTCACTGAGGCTGATACCTGACAAGATAAGATGAATATAGTACTTGAACATGTCCAAGATGATTGAAAGATTTGTGACTCTGCAGAGCTGGTATTGACTGACCACAGCCAACGGATTTCCGTAGTCACGAATGGACTAGTTCCGTTTATGGTATTTCGGTAGAAACACATTTAACTAGTACACACCCATTTCACCTCACGATGCCAGGAATCACCCTGGACAACGTCCAAGAAAAACTTTGAGATGGGGAGGTCACAACCTCGAATAGCATGGGATCAAATTTCTATACGCGCGCTCTAAGGGGTGCCCCCCTCTTGGTCCCAACCGGAAACACCCATGCCCCCTGACCGGATGACAAGCTTTAATCCAGGGCCATGGAACCCCCATCCCGGCCTCTCTATTTGGTGTGTACCAGGAAAATGATTTGCAACTTACTAAGCCATATTCCTTTCGGAAAACATGTGACTGTACAGGAAGGAATGAATGGAAATGTGATTTGTTTCACGATGACACGGAAGTCAAATAATCTGGCATAAGACTGGCATGTCACAACACTGCCATCTTACCCATCCTCATGCCATCACATGGCCATGCAAATATGTATCCAACAACATAATGCTTTCCGAAACTTACTTTCCACTTATGTGCATGAAATATAACATACAAAGAAATGTTCATAAACATGCCATGACTATACTAATATGCAAACATGCAACAACCACTCATCATATCAAGAGTTCAAACATGCTTGCCTAGTTTGGAGTAGTTGGTGTTTAACTGTGCGAAGTTTGCAGCTCCGTCACCTCCTCCGGTATCTACGGTATAAGAAAAATACGTACGTAACGTAAATACCGTGAGTGTACAGAAAAGTGTTCCAAATATTTTTCAAATAAATATGAAAAGAAACTAGACAGAAAAATGAAGATGACAGAAAAAGAATCAATCAAAAACCATTTTCTGTTTAAAAGTTATAAGAGTTTTGGTCCAAGGACCCATCTGTAATGAAACAGAACACTTCCAGGGGGTTCTGCGGAAAAGTCCAGAAAACAGTTCGTTTAAAAGAAACTGCTGAGAGACTGACAGGCGGGCTCCACCCGTCAAGTTTGAATTTTTAAACGAGGGAAACAGGGTGCGACGGCGCCCGAGAGGTGCGGTGGTCGCCGGTGGTGATCCACGGCGAGGCAAGGTGATCGGGGGTTACCTTCGTGATCAGTGCACCTTTCCGCGTCTGTGGGTGGTGGTGGTGGTCGCCGGCGAGCACTATGTCGACAGCGGCCCTTTCTCCGACGGACGGCGGTTCGGGCAGTCGTGGATCTCGCCGGAGGGAGCTGCGGGGGTCAAATTGAAGTGGGGGTTAGCCTACTGGAGGTGGTACGAGGCTACGGGCGAGAGTAGGGCGGCGGAGGAGTTCTCACCGGAGAGAACGTTGCCGGAGCCCGAGGCGGACGGAGGTGGCCGGAGTCGAGGAAGAAGGCCCCTCGAGGCTCTTCCAGTGGCTAGGCGGGGTCTGGTGAGGTGGTGGAGTTGTGCGGGGCGAGAGCAAGCTCGGGGGGGTGCTATTTATAGCCGGCCCGAGGCGGTTGCCGTGAACGGATAAGTCCGGCGAGTGATTACGGCGGCGCTGTGGCTGAACGGTCGGCTTAGGAGCTTGAGCATCGACTAGGTGAGCATTGGTGCCATTCAGTGTCCAACTCAGCAAGGGAGGGAGGGTTACGGCCTGCCCTCGACGGAACGGCAGCACGGCCCGTCGGCGGCAGAGAACGCGCTCTGCGCGTGCCAGGCCACGGCGACGGTGCTGCATGCGTGCGCTGGCAAGGAGGTGGCCACGCGGAGCTCTCAGGAGGATTGGGCGGCGCCGAACGGCGTTATGCCGCAGTGTTGCCCCTGTCGGCCGTTACGGTGGTTCTGCCGCCGCAAAGCACGCCGGCGCAGGCGGGCCAGGGCGCCACCGACGCCAGGAAGGCGCCAAGCGCGCGTGTGGTGCTCCGGACAAGAGGGAGGGGCTGCGAGCAACGAGCCAAAAGCACAGTGGACATGTGACTGAAACTACTGACGGAGAAACGACACTGAAACTCTGAATTTACTGAATATGAACAGAAACAGTGCATGCCAAGTGTTCGACAGAATGATTCTGGCATGTAGGGATTTTTCCTTGAGCTGGTTTTTGGTGGAGTGGTCTCTCATTGCAACTAGAGGTTTCCTGCATTTTGGTGGAATTTTTGGAGAAGTGTAGATATGAATTTCACAAATTTGGCAAATCTGGTCCAAACTTGCAGAGGGTGAATTTTGAAATATTTGAAAATAAGAAGAGTGGATCAAGATGGTTCTAGATTGTGGGTACTAAGGACTATCCAGGGGAGTTGAGTTGAGGTCAAAAATCAAATGCATTAAGGTACTTGCTTTGCAAATCACCTAGGCTCAAAAGAAAAGACAGAATTATTTTGGGAAGAGAAATAATTGGAATAAAATCCAAAAATGGATTTTATTAGTTTGGACAGAATGTTTGGGTTGAACCAAAGTGGAAGGAGGGGTTTTGGGAAAATTTTACCATGGGAGGCATGGTAAAAATCAAGAGGGATCAAAACCAAAATAAAAGCCCAAAACCAAAAGGGTTTTCTTTTTAGAAGAAACTAAATCCAAGAAAAGATTTTTTTGAGAGGGCAAACTTAGAAGAGAGTTTTTAAGAAGGGTTTAAATGAACTTCTTCAAACCAAGCAAGGCTCTTTCTGAAAACAAAAACCACAAAATTTTTGGAGTGTCACAGAAACTAGTGGTTTTATTGACCATCAACACTTGATGTTCCTTTTTGATTTCTACCTCCGCTGATTTCAGCATTGAAAATACCTCAGGAATAGTTTTCACCATCCCCTGCATATTGTAGTTCATCACAAAGCACTTGTAGCTAGGTCGGAGCGACTGAAGGATTCTATCAATGACCGCCTCATCCGGGAGGTTAATTTCCAGCTGGGAGAAGCAGTTGTGCAACCCAGACATTTTGAGTATGTGCTCACTGACAGAAGTATTTTTGTCCATCTTACAACTGTAGAACTTGTTGGAGACTTCATATCTCTCGAACCGGGCATGAGCTTGGAAAACCATTTTCAGCTCTTCGAACATCTCATATGCTCCGTGTTGCTCAAAACGCTTTTGGAGCCCTGGTTCTAAGCTGTAAAGCATGCCACACTGAACGAGCGAGTAGTCATCAATACGCGACTTCCAGGTGTTCATAACGTCTTGAGTTGCTGCGAAAACGAGTGCTTCACCTAGCGGTGCATGTAGGACATATGCTCTTTTGGCAGCTATGAGGATGATCCTCAAGTTTCGGACCCAATCTGTATAGATGCTGCCATCGTCTTTCAGCTTGGTTTTCTCTAGGAACGCGTTGAAGTTGAGGGCAACATTAGCGTGGGCCATTTGGTCTACAAGACATATTGCAAAAGTTTTAGACTAAGTTCATGATAATTAAGTTCATCTAATCAAATTATTTAATGAACTCCCACTCAGATAGACATCCCTCTAGTCATGTATGTGATCCATGATCCGAGTCAACTAGGCCGTGTCCGATCATCACCAGAGACGGACTAGTCATCGTCGGTGAACATCTTCATGTTGATCGTATCTTCTATACGACTCATGTTCGACCTTTCAGTCTCTTGTGTCCGAGGCCATGTCTGTACATGCTAGGCTCGTCAAGTCAACCTAAGTGTTTTGCATGTGTAAATCTGTCTGACACCCGTTGTATGTGAAGTTAGAATCTATCACAGCCGATCATCACGTGGTGCTTCGAAACAACGAACTTTCGCAACGGCACACAGTTAGCGGGAACACTTTCTTGAAATTATTATGAGGGATCATCTTATTTACTACCGTCGTTCTAAGCAAATAAGATGCAAAACATGATAAACATCACATGCAATCAAATAGTGACCTGATATGGCCAATATAATTTTGCTCCTTTTGATCTCCATCTTCAGGGCGCCATGATCATCATCGTCACCAGCATGACACCATGATATCCATCATCATGATCTCCATCATCGTGTCTTCATGAAGTTGTCACGCTAACGATTACTTCTACTACTATGGCTAACGGTTTAGCAATAAAGTAAAGTAATTACATGGCGTTATTCAATGACACGCAGGTCATACAATAATTAAGACAACTCCTATGGCTCCTGTCGGTTGTCATACTCATCGACATGCAAGTCGTGATTCCTATTACAGGAATATGATCAATCTCATACATCACATATATATCATTCATCACATCCTTTTGGCCATATCACATCACAAGGCATATGCTGCAAAAACAAGTTAGACGTCCTCTAATTGTTGTTGCATGTTTTTACATGGTTGCAATAGGGTTCTAGCAAGAATGTTTCTTACCTACGTCAAAACCACAACGTGATATGCCAATTTGTATTTACCCTTCATAAGGACCCTTTTCATCGAATCCGATCCGACTAAAGTGGGAGAGACAGACACCCGCTAGCCACCTTATGCAACTAGTGACTACTAGGGAAAAACCTATACACAGAATCTTACCAGCAGCGCTCCCCAAAATACCACGCTACTGCTATTTAGCAGCAGCACGTATTAGCGAAACGCGCTGCTGAGAGGAAAATAGCAGTAGTGTGTCCACCACAAACCGCGCTCCTGCTATAATTGCCATGACCTCGCCCCCCCGCTAGTTATTGAAGTAGCGCACTATATTGAACAGCGCTACTGCTATAGAAGTTAGCAGCAGCGCTCTTATAGGAAAACTGCTACTGCTAAGATCAGCCCACAAGTTTAGCCCCACCTCGCTCCGTGAACATGGTGTTTACCACCTTAAATATGTTATTTCTGAAACTACCACAACCAGTTGGTCTTCACTGAACTCTATGTGTAAAATTTGTGGCCGCAATATGAGTCCTCTCCAGTTCCTACCGAAGAGGACTCATATTGACAATTCAGATTGTACACAAAAAGATCATTGATGGCCAATGTATTTTTGCATTGACGTATTTTTTGTATAGTTACACTTAGCAGTAGCGGTTTATGTGCAAAGCGCTTCTGCTATTCAGATTAGCTGCAGCGTGTTTTGGCAAACGCGCTACAACTATCCCTACCTTATCCCCACGCGCATGACCGGCCCTCACTCACACTCTCACTCTCGCCCCCCCCCATGCCGATAACCGTCGTTGTGTGTCGCAGCCGCCGCCGCCTTTGTCCGTCCACCACCGAGGTACTCCCCTCCTTCCGTCCCTCCTTCCTCCTCCTCGCACATCCTCCCTCCGCTTGCGGCCGCCCCTCCCTCCTCCGCCGCTGCCCTCCTCCCTCCGCCTGCGGCCGCCCCTCCTCCTCCTCCGCCGGCAGCCCTCCTCCCACCGCCCTCGACCTCGCCGCCCCTAGCTACCTCTCCGTCGCCCCCACCCCCTGCCACTAGTTAGTACTAGATTTAGTAGTTGTAGATGTTAATTTAGGGTTCATAGCTAGTACTAGATGTTGCTTAGTTAGTACTAGATTTTTAGTAGTAGTAGATGTTAATTACTAGTAGTGATGGTACTAGTTAACTAGGGCAGTATGATTAATAGTAGTTGTAGTTGAACTTAGTTTTACTTAAGTAAATTAATAAACTAGTTGAACTAGTTGAATTAATAGAACTAATGTATTTTTAGTAAGATAATTAATATAACTAGTTGAACTACTTTATTTTTAGAAAGAACTAGTTTTTTTCTATTTATAGTAAGTTTATATTTAGTAAGAACTAGTTGAATTAATAAAACTAGTTGAACATGTCATATTTGTTGTTATTTTTTAGTTTAAGCAATTATTCGGGATGTATTAGTGATAACTTATATGGTTTCAGGTGACCACCGTCGTCCCCGTCACCGACCCCCTCCGACATCCCCGCCGTCGTCCCCGTCACCGACTCCCTCCGACATCCCCGCCGTCATCCCAGTCACCGACCCCCTCCGACATCGAGGTGAGACCAGCCAAATATCCTTGTATATCTTGTGTTGTTGCTCAAATAGGATATGTGGTTGCCCAAGTGGCCGTTCATGTTCAGTTTACATCTCCGAGTGGCCTATGTTTTGCCGGAGTGTTGATTAATTTCCGTTCCGGCAAATTTCAGGCGCTCGATATGTCCTTTTTTAGCAAAGGTCATGCCGGATTTTTTTCGTGAATTCTGGCATGACTTGTGCTAGAATATGTACAAGTTTAATCTTTGAATTATGAACGTAGGAAATGTCGTACTCGGACGACGACAGTCTCCCGGGGGAGTGTAGCTGGTGCCACGACGATCAAGGTATGTGCGACAGGTTTGTTCAGCAGGACGAAGATCGGCGCTTCAGCATTAAGCTCGAGGAGACCTTCGATTGTGAAACGGTACACAACAACGACAAGTGTTTTTTTCGTAATTAAGCATGACTTCAACTATTTCAACGTCTAATTTTCATATTTTACAATTCGACTAGCTTATCCCATGCCATGCAAGACGCTATGTCTTGGAGAGGATGGGTTTTGAAGACCATGAAAATTTCGAAACAAAGAAAATACACCTAAGGACCCATCATGATATGGATTTTGAAGTAAATCTATGCAATGCTCAGAGCGTAACCCATTTTGGTTGCCAAAATTGGGAAGCACTTTGCAAAATGTATGGTTTTTATGAGGGTATGATTGTCACCATGGATCTTGGTGATCCTGACATCGAGCAAGACAATATGGACATTTGGGTCCTTGTTGATACGCTTCCGATTGTACCGCTATGTGAGTTTCTCAAACATAGTTATTAACTAATTTATATTGTTTATTTCAAAATAGTTGATAGCTTATTTCCATTGACAGCTTATTTTGATTCTTCAAAGACTGTGCGGAAGATGGTAGATAAAACCCACTACACCGATGGCACCGAATTAACGTATAAGGAGAAAAATCATCTGATCGCATTTTGTACTCTTCTTGAGAATTACAATAACTATTATTGAACTCCTCCAAATTATGGTGAATACGTGCCACTAGTGCATGTGTTGAACCACGGTAACTTCTCTGGAGATACCCTGGTAAGATTTTTTACTATTACGACATCCGTGCATCTTTTGCATACTTCTAAAACTAGTACATCATTGCTAACTACGAAGTTATTATTATGTTTTTCAACAGAAACTCCCGATGGATTGTGTGCCTCATCTGATGTCTCTGTATGGTCGCCTCTCAGTTCTGAACATACTGCCAGGTAAACCTAGGGAGCTCACCTGTGCATATCGGATTTCTAAAACCCGTGAACACATGTTCATCAAAGAATGGAAGAAATGTATGGACATTCGCAAGGAGGTTCTTGGAAGTAACATTCAGCGAAAGGCAAGAATTGGAGACAGGCTAATCTCCATTCTCCATAATGGAGAGTCAGGGGCTATCTTGTTTTTTGCTATTTTACCTTAGAAAATGTAGTAGGTCTTAATCGAATGTAGTAGGTCCTATGAGGTACAATATGTTTATTATGTGGTAATGTGTTAGAGTTGATAATGAGGAGTACTTGTGATTACGACTAGTGACCAATTTGCTATGTGATGTCATTGATGAAAACGATGATCTTGAGGAGGTGTTATATGACAATGATGTATTATGATGATAAGTTGTTAATGATATGATGATGATGATGATATTATTATATCATTGGGTGAAAGAACCGCGGATTAGTTTCAAGTGGATGGACATCCACTTGAAACTAGTCCACGGTTCTTTCACCCCGTGATGTAATAACTCATTATGATGTAAAAACAATCTCTAAATTCCTGTTGTATGAAAACTTGTGTAAAGGTGTATGAATACAACATGAAATAAAAAGAAATAAAATACTAAATAATAGTAGTAGCGCGGGAAAGGAGAAGCGCTACTACTAATTACCAGTAGCGCGGTTCTGAAGAAGCGCTACTACTAAGTCAATTTAGCAGTAGCGTGGGTCGAGGTGCGCTATTGCTAAGCATTAGCTGTAGCGCCTTATCAGTAGCGCTGCTGCCCGCGCTACTGATAGGCCTAAAACCCGCGCTGCTGCTAGGCTTTTCCCTAGTAGTGAGTGCATGCCAGTCGGTGGAACCTGTCTCACGTAAGCATACGTGTAAGGTCGGTCTCGGCCGCTTCATCCCACGATGCCGCTGAAACCAGATAAGACTAGTAGTGGCAAGTAAATTGACAACATCTATGCCCACAACAAAATTGTGTTCTACTCGTGCATAGAAACTACGCATAGACCTAGCTCATGATGCCATTGTTGGGGATCGTAGCAGAAATTTAATATTTTCTACGAATCACCAAGATCAATCTATGGAGTCATCCGGCAACGAGTGAGAGAGGAGTGCATCTACGTACCCTTGTAGATTGCGAGCGGAAGCGTTCAAGAGAACGGGGTTGATGGAGTCGTACTCATCATGATCCAAATCACCAAAGATCCTAGCGCCGAACTGACGGCACCTCCGCGTTCAACACACATACGGAGCGGAGATGTCTCCCGCGCCTTGACCCAGCAAGGACGAGGGAGAGGTTGAGGAAGAGAGCTCCAGCAGCAGCACGACGGCGTGGTGGTGATGGAGAGGCAGTACTCCGGCAGGGCTTCGCCAAGCACTTAACGGAGGAGGAGGGGTGTTGGGGAGGGGAGGGGCTGCGCCTTTGATGTTGTGTGCAGCCCTCCTCTCACCCCTCTATTTATAGGGGAAGGGGAAAGGGGGCCGGCCCCCTCTAGATGAGATCTAGAGGGGGAGGCAGCCAAGGGGAGGGGGCTTGCCCCCCAAGCAAGGGGACGCCCCCTCTAGGGTTCCCCCCCAAACCCTAGGTGCATGGGCCCAAGGGGGGATGCGCCCAGCCCTCCATGGGCTGGTTCCCTGCCCACTTCGGCCCATGAGGCCCTCCAAGAGAGGTGGCCCCTCCCGGTGGATCCCCGGAACCCCTCCGGTGGCCCTGGTATAATACCGATAAGCCCCCGAACTTTTCTAGTGACCGTATGACAACTTCCCATATATAAATCTTCACATCCGGACCATTCCGGAACTCCTCGTGACGTCCGGGATCTCATCTGGGACTCAGAACAACATTCGGTAATCACTTACAAGTCTTCCTAATAACCCTAGCGTCACCAAACCTTAAGTGTGTATACCCTACGGGTTCGGAAATCATGCAGACATGACCGAGACAGCTCTCCGGCCAATAACCAACAGCGGGATCTGGATACCCATGTTGGCTCCCACATGTTCCACGATGATCTCATCGGATGAACCATGATGTCAAGGATTCAAGCAATCCCGTGTACAATTCCGTTTGTCAATCGGTATGTTACTTGCCCGAGATTCGATCGTCGGTATCCCAATACCTCGTTCAATCTCGTTACCGACAAGTCACTTTACTTGTACCATAATGCATGATGCCGTGACCAACCACTTGGTCACATTGAGTTCATTATGATGACGCATTACTGAGTGGGCCCAGAGATACCTCTCCGTCATACGGAGTGACAAATCCCAGTCTTGATCCATGTCAACCCAACAGACACTTTCGGAGATACCTGTAGTATACCTTTATAGTCACCCAATTACGCTGTGCCATTTGGTACACCCAAAGCACTCCTACGGTATTCGGGAGTTACACGATCTCATGGTCTAAGGAAATGATACTTGAGATTAGAAAAGCTCTAGCAAACGAACTACACGATCTTGTGCTATGCTTAGGATTGGGTCTTGTCCATCACATCATTCTCCCAATGATGTGATCCCGTTATCAATGACATCCAATGTCCATGGTCAGGTAACCGTAACCATCCATTGATCAACGAGCTAGTCAACCAGAGGCTAACTAGGGACATGTTGTGGTCTACGTATTCACGCATGTATTACGATTTCCGGATAACACAATTATAGCATGAACAATAGACAATTATCATGAACAAGGAAATATAATAATAACCATTTAATTATTGCCTCTAGGGCATATTTCCAACATCTGGCACTCCAAAGAATGCATCCCAAGACTGGCCTTCAAAATGGTTTTATGTAGAGGACGTTCCCCATCCGGACCCAATCCGGACGGGCCTTCCTGAGTTTACTAATGCTCCGCTGAAGAAACGCCAAAGCTAGAGCCCCCGGAGCCCCCAGGAGGAAGATAATAGAGAACTCCTCTACCTGATGGGCAGGATAAAAATACTAGCCCAATCAGGACTGACAATAATCGAAGTTATGTCAATATGCATAATGCGGGGGGGGGGGGGTGCAGCCACTTCAATATCGGGGGAAACCCATGTGGCACTTCAATGGAGAAGACGACGCCACCCGTTGCGGTCGTAAAGGTCCGGACTCTGCCACCGCTCTGGCGAGAATATTGTCCGACTTGTACAAAGGAGAAGAAGAAGAGTTCCTCCGTGTTAAGCCACGGGATGGATTTTCCATGTACAACCCCCAAGCTGGGTAAGCTGTCATCCTTTACTCAACTCTATTCATTCTTTCATCCTTTGTCACGATTATTTACCTTGCTATTTCATAGCAGGAACTAATAAAGGTCGTGAAAGAGTTCAATAACCCATCTCCGCAGCCAGAGGACCCTAACTGGGCTCTCGACCCCAGACTTGAGGAAGATCCGGAAATATCTGTGGAGCTTGTCGATGGGATATTTTACCAGGCAAGCTTTGACGGCACCTTGGTGGCCATCATCGCCGATTATCCCAGACTGCTCCCGGTATCACACGTAAGTAAAGCCAAAGTCCTAACTTCCAAGAAGGACTCCTTCTTTATGCCATACCTTATGCACATATATTGTACTTTTATAGAAACGGCAATCGGGACGCCGCGCCGAGCCCATGGGGGCTCATCGGCAAAGGGCACCCAGGCCAGGCAAGCTTAAGAGGGAAGGTGATTAGGATTGAGATGCCGTCGCAGAGGTATAATTTAAAACCTGTTCCGTGATTATCATCTTTGAAATGTAACAACGTTCATTATGTCCTGGCAGAAAGAGTAGTCGCTGGACTATATCCGGAGATCCTGCCGGCCACGCCTCCGCCAGCCGGATTCCAGAACTGGCCTCACGGGTGGAGGTTAATGTGGGGACAACACCGAACTATCCTCCTACAGAGGATGCGGACAGAATCTCCGCTACGAATTCCGAAGTGGAGAGTGCCATGAATCACCGGCGCAGACGGGCCCTACTCCGCGATGGTATTTTTCTAAAGAGGTGTTCAATGCCTTCAATTCAGGGGACGCATACATCCGAGCTGCTCAAGATGGACTTGCCAGAGCGACGGCCCAGTATGTAAAGGATATACAGGTAACAAAATTTGATAAGTATGTATATCAGTAGCCCCCAGGACTTGAAACAAGTGACACAACTGATTTAAGGATCATTGTATGCACAAGTTCTTGCGGATAAGAATTCCCATTTATCTCAAGAGCTAGAGGAATGCAAGGCCCAGCTGAGGGCTGCACTTGCGAAAATAGAGGAATCCTAGAAGGCCTCATCTGGTAATACTTGTCTCAATCAAAGAGAATCTAAGTATGTACACCAGTTAATGTTCGGCATGCTTTTATAAATCTAACAATAGATTCCACAGACAATCCCTAAGAGAGTCCAGAGATTGTACGAGAGGATGAGCCGCATGATCGAAGATAGCTAAAGGCTGGCGAGCGTGTGCTTACACATGTTAGGCGGGAGGTAAACGATCTCCAAGATGACAATGTCCGGCTGGGCGTCGAATTAGCAGATGTTCAGGCCCAGCTTGCTGACTCCGTGAAGGAGAATAGTAGGATTATAGTAAGTGCCTAAGCGAACCTTAGTATATTTCGGCAAAGAAATGAGTTAACAGCTTTATGCTTGTAGGTATGCTGACAGGCCGTCCTGAAGTGGAGTGCCCGGATCCGCAGGTGATCTGCTGCAAGATCTCTCACAACTGCACGAATGAGTTCAGTAGGTGATGCAGGGTATTGCCCAGGCCTTGTGGCCATCCGCTTCCCTGCCAGGAGGCATGGGGGATCTTGTGCATATGCTCAAGGGAGCACGGCGGTGCTTCTGATTATGGAAGATATTGGCCTGCCGTCAAGGTGCAAGGGAAGCCTGGGCCATGGTGAAGACGCGATACACCAAGCCTGACCTGAACCATATGGCCGAGGTTGGACCGGTGGGGCTAGATGGGAAAGAGATCCCCGTAAGTCTGGTATATGACCAAGTAGAATTAGCCGCAAAGTATTCCCAACAGGATTGTAGGCTAGACAACCTGGTGGATGGTATAGAAGAAGAATTTAGCCAGTCCAAGTGACTATGTACTTCCATGGACATATGTAGTCTGTAGCCGGATTGTAAATCATTTGTCTTGGCGGACCTTTTCGCTTCAGCCTCCGGACCTGACAGTGCGAAGTGTATCCGAATACCCGCTCAGTTATGTAAAACCGGGGTATGCGTGGAAACTAGGCGTAGGGGTCATAAGTGCTTGAACAGACCAGTACCCAACTAGTTATGTTATATTACATGGTTAGTAAGAAACATCTTCCAGAGAGAATAGTTCCATTAAGGGTTCCTTTCCCTGGGTATGCATGCATTAATGTGCATGGCCGAACTGCGAACAGATACACAGTATAAAAAACATCTAGGGGTTTATTTTATAATAGATAAAAACATGGTTTGTTCACCGACCTAATATTCCCTTAAGAACGCTAGATTTTGGCTTCACCCAGTCTGAGGTACACATCCGGCTGACCCGGCAGTAACAATCGCAGAGGTGCTCCCCTTATGCCCTAGCCGAATTAACAGGAACGTAGGGCAAAAACACAAGAGCCAGGCAACCCAGCATGGCCAAAACTTAAGTCATATCGATGCATATAATGGTGAAGAAAAGGCACATATAGAAAGGTGACGCATATGTGGCGGGCATAAAGCCATGCAAATAATTATATTAAGCCTCCGTATAGGAAGCCCCCAGGTATATTGAGCACGCATAGTGCGGCCGGAGCGATTGAAGCATCCGTAAAGCATTTAAGGCCTCATGTATGAAAAGAAAAGAGTAAAAGAAAGAGAAAAAAGGTGGACATAATTAAAAGGGCGGAGGTAGGGGGACAAACTCTCAGTTTGGCACTAGGCGTAGAATCTTCGGAGTCTGGCCACGTTCCATGGGTTCGCCTTGAGTCTGTTATCTGATGCATTACACAGACGGTACGCTCCTCCGGTGAGAACTTTATCAATGATGAAGGGACCCTCCCACTTGGGCTTGAGCTTGTCCTTCTTCTTCTCTGGTAGGCGTAGAACGAGTTTGCGAATGTTATAAGTTTTGTCCCGTACTTCTCTGCTTTGATACCTTCGAGCCTGCTGCTGATAGAATGCGGAACGGGCTTTTGCTATGTCGCGCTCCTCCTCCAGGGCATCTAGATTGTCCTGCCGATCGAGCTCGGCTTCTCTCTCTTCATACATGCGCACCCAAGGTGAGTCATGAATAACATCGCAGGACAATACCGCCTCTGCGCCGTACACCATAAAGAATGGTGTGTATTCGTTAGTGCGATTTGGCATGGTCCACAGTCCCCATAGTACGGAGTCGAGCTCCTCGACCCGGTGCGTATCTGATTCCTTTAAGGAGCGCACTAGTCTAGGTTTGATGCCGCTCATTATAAGATAATTTGCATGTTCGACTTGACTGCTTGTTTGGGGGTGATTAACAGAGGCGTAATCGAGCTTAATGCCCATATTGCCGCACCAAGTTTTCACCTCATCGGTTGTGAAATTTGAGCCATTGTCAGTGATGATGCTGTGGGGGATACCGTAACGGTGCACGGCCCCTGATATGAAGTCTATCACTAGTCCGGATTCGGTCGTTTTAACTGTTTTGGCTTCTATCCATTTGGTGAACTTGTCCACCATGACCAATAAGTAGTTTTTCTTATGGCTTCCCCCTTTAAGGGGTCCGACCATATCAAGCCCCCAGACTGCAAAGGGCCAAGTTATGGGGATTGTTTGGAGAGCGGTAGGGGGCATATGGGTCTTATTAGCGAAAAGTTGGCAACCAACGCAATATTGGACGAGGTCCTGTGCATCTGCTCGGGCTGTCGGCCAGTAAAAACCTGTACGGAAGGCCTTGCTTACAAGTGCCCGAGCTGCAGCGTGGTGACCGCTGAGTCCGGCATGGATTTCGACCAAGAGTTTCTGCCCTTCCTCTTCGGAGATGCATCTTTGGAGCACTCCGGTGGTGCTTTTCTTATAAAGCTCTCCCTCGTGGACTTTGTAGGCTTTAGAGTGTCGCACAATACAACGTGCTTCATTTTGGTCCTGAGGGAGTTCTTGCCTATTTAGGTAGGCTAAGAAGGGTTCTGTCCACGGGGCAATGGTAGCCATAATCACGTGGGCAGAAGGTGTTATTTCGGTGGCAGAAACTCCGATTACATCAGATGGTTCGGTATCTGGGGTTATATTCGGTTCCGGACTGGTATTGCCAGTCTCCCCTTTCCATACCACGGATGGCTTGAACAGCCTTTCCAAGAAGATATTAGGTGGGATAGGGTCGCGTTTAGCACCGATGCGGGCGAGGATATCCGCTGCTTGATTGTTCTCTCGAACCACCTGGTGGAATGCGAGCCCCTCGAATCGAGCTGACATTTTGAGGACGACATTACGGTAGGCCACCATTTTCGGATCCTTGGCATCGAAGTCTCCATTTATCTGAGATATTGCAAGGTTCGAATCCCCTCGCACTTGTAGGCGTTGGATGCCCATGGAGACTACCATCCGAAGATCATGCAATAGAGCCTCGTAATCAGCTGCATTGTTGGAGTCTATGTATAGTATTTGGAGTACATACTGAACCGTGTCTCCGGTGGGGGGTGTCAGGATGACACCCGCTCCCAATCCGGCTAGCATCTTAGAGCCATCAAAGTGCATGATCCAGTTGGAGTATGCGTCGTACTCTTTAGGGAGTTCGAATTCTGTCCATTAAGCGACGAAGTCAGCCAGGACTTGCGACTTAATGGCTCACCGTGGTTTATATGTTATGTCGAACAGGAGGAGCTCGATAGCCCATTTAGCAATCCGGCCCATGGCATCGCGGTTGTTTATTATATCGTTGAGTGGTACTTCTGAGGCCACCGTGATTGAGCACTCTTGAAAGTAGTGTCATAGTTTCTGGGATGCCATGAAGACTGCGTATGCTATCTTTTGATAATGTGGGTACCGGGATTTGCATGGGGTGAGGACTGTGGATACGCAGTATACCGGCTTTTCGAGCGGGAACTTGTGTCCGTCCGTTTCTTGTTCGACGACGAGCACTGCGCTTACCACCCGATGTGTTGCGGCTATATATAATAGCATAGGTTCGCTAGTATTTGGCGCGGTCAGGATTGGATTGTTGGCCAAGAGGGCCTTTATTTCTTCCAGTCCAGCCATGGCCGCATCCGTCCACTCGAAGTGTTCGGTGCGTCGAAGAAGGCGATAAAGAGGTAGTGCCTTTTCTCCCAGTTGGGATATAAAGTGGCTTAGGGCAGCCACGCATCCAGTTAATTTCTGTATTTGCTTGAGGTCTGTTGGGATAGCCAACTGTGATAGAGCTTGAATTTTTGCTAGATTTGCTTCAATTCCTCTGTTAGAGACGATGAAGCCTAGCAGCTTTCCGGAAAGTATGCCAAAAACACATTTTTCCGGATTGAGCTTGATGTCGTATGTTCAGAGATTATCGAACATAAGTCTCAAGTCATTTATTAAAGATTCGACGTGTCTGGTGTTTATGACCACGTCGTCTACGTATGCCTCCATTGTTTTGCCGATCTGCTTCTCCAGGCATGTCTGAATCATGCGCTGATAGGTTGCGCCGGCATTTTTGAGCCCAAAAGGCATGGTATTGAAACGGAAAGGGCCGTATGGTGTTATGAATGCCGTTGCGGCTTGGTCGGACTCCGCCATCTTAATTTGATGGTATCCAGAGTATGCGTCAAGGAAACACAATGAGTCATGTCTTGCGGTAGCGTCGATGATTTGATCAATGCAGGGGAGGGAGAAGGGATCCTTGGGGCAAGCCTTATTGAGGTCCTTGAAATCGACACATTGGCGCCAGGATTTGTCCTTCTTTGGTACCATCACCAGGTTTGCTAGCCAATCAGGATGTTTTATATCTCTGATGAATCCGGCCTTGAGTAACTTAGCTGGCTCTTCTCCCATTGCTTCTCACTTAGGTTCTGAAAAGCGCCGAAGAGTCTGCTTGACCGAATTGTATCCCTTCATTATATTTAGGCTGTGTTCGGCCAGCCTGCGTGGGATGCCTGGCATGTCTGAAGGATGCTAGGCGAAGATATCCCAATTATCACGCAAGAACTCTCTTAGTGCGGCGTCTATTGTGGGGTTCAGCTCTGTCCCAATGGAAGTTGTCTTTGTAGGGTCCGTTGGGTGGACCTGGAATTTGACTATCTCATCTGCTGGTTTGAAAGAGGTGAATTTGGGTCGCTTGTCGAGTATCACATCATCCTTGTCCACTATGGCGCGCAGCGTGGTTAGTTCTTCGGCCGCGAGGGCTTCGGATAATGCCTCCAGGGCCAGTGCGGCGGTTTTATTTTCGGCGCGGAGTGCCATGTCCGGATCACTAGCTAGAGTGATGATTCCATTGGGCCAGGGCATTTTGAGCTTCATGTACCCGTAATGGGGTATATCTTGAAAGCTCGCGAATGCATCCCGCCCTAAAAGGGTGTGGTATCCGCTGCTAAATAGGGCCACTTGGAATGTGGTTTCTTCGGACCGGTAATTCTCCGACATGCCGAATACCACATCTAGTATGATTTTTCCCGCACATCGTGCCTCCCGACTAGGGATGATTCCCCTGAAGGTCGTATTGCTCCGCTCAATGCGGCTCTTGTCTATTTCCATCTTGTGAAGGGTCTCCTCGTAGATGAGTTTTAATCCACTGCCGCCGTCCTTGAGCACTTTAGTAAGCCGGAAGCCGTCCATGATTGGACTAAGGACCAAAGCAGCTGGTGCCCGAACTGTTCGGAATTGAGGTTCATCAATTGCATTTAAAGTTATAGCCATGTCGTTCCATGGATTCATTACTGCAACATGGCAGACTTCGGCTAGGCTGCGGAGTGCTCGCTTACGCCTATTATTTGAGGCGAAAGTCCCGAAGACTGTCAGTACCGTATTGTTATATTCGGTGAGATATTGCTTTGTAGAATGGTTGATGAGGAGATCTTCGCCGCTTTTTGCTACCTGCTGGAGTATCCAACATGCTCTAAGGCTATTTGTTGGTATGGTATCCGGTGTGCTGTGAATTTTGCATGGCCCATTGAGCCATTCCTCCAATACGGTTCTGCGCCCTGCAGTAGGCCTTGGATTTTTGGTAATTGAACCGGGTAACTTGCGAGAGGTTACCCTTTTAGTTCGGATGAAGGGTTTACTGAGACAGGAGGATCCCAGAATTTTATTTGGGTTTTCCAGGAGCTTTCCATCGCACAATATTTCTGTACTATGGCCGCCAAGTTAGCAATGTGTACTATGTCGCTGCGACTTACGGCGTTGAGGATTCCCTTGTCCGTGCAATTTTTGCAAAAGAATGAGATTGTGTCTTCCTCACGACAATCCTTAACCTTGTTTATTACAAGGAGGAATCTGGCCCAGAAGTGATGTACTGTCTGTTGGGGCTCTTGTCTGATGTGGGAAAGATTGCTTGAATCTTAGCGGGTGGGTAGACTTAAGTTCAAACCCTGACCCGATCTATGTCCCAAGGGCAAAGAAGCTTCCGAGCTTGGAAGCTCGGGCTCCGGGATGTTGCCCAATTTTTCTGTCCGACCGCCCGATTCTAAGTTCGGGGTTTGGGTCATGTCCTCCCACGAACTGGTATCCAGCTCGGAAATCTCGGAAATCCGGACATAGTTTTTCCTCATGGGTGACCGGTGGAGAGTTAGTCTCCCTTTGGTCGTGTAGCGACCAGATCTCAAATAGTCTGATCTTTGTGCATCAGTGTTATCCCTGGATTGGTAATGCTGACACGCATGGTACTTGAAGGATTTATAACTGAGTAGCAATCACACACTTATTACATTGAATGTCTCAAAAGAGAACTTATTACAATAAATATGGCTTAAGGCCATCTAATAACGATAACAGCGGAAGGCTTGGAAGATAGGCGAGTCCATCAACTCCAGCGGCATCACTGAGTATAAGATCACGACCTAAGGCACCTTACTCGTCGTCTGAAAAGTCTGCAACATGAAGGTTGCAGCCCAAAAATGGGTCAGCACATGGAATATGCTGGCAATGTAACACATAGAGAGTAATGAACAGAATAATGCTATCACTACATGCATATATGGCTGGTGGAAAGCTCTATGGTTATAGTTTTGCATAAAGCCAATTTTTCCCTACAACAAAGGAATAAATTTTATTTAACTATTATGGTGGTTGTTAAACATTGAGAAGGTTCCTCCAACTCAATCCCAATTAAGCATCATCATTAAACCCAACAAATTAAATTATGTAACATGATGAGATCAACATGATAATCCAAGTACTAGATACTCAAAACGTCCATAACTGGGGACACGGCTTATCATTATTAGTTTGTACACTCTGCAGAGGTTTGCGCGCTTTTCCCCGCAAGACTCGATCTCCTCTGTTGGATTTCTTGCACTACATGGTGTTTGAGAAACGAATGACCGAGACACAGTCTTTCAAAAGCATTAACTCTTTACTCTGGGTAGACAGTACCAACCTACATCACCTACATCTGCTAGTCTACCACTGAAAGAGGTCACACAACATACTCAACTATGCTAGAGCCCATAGTAGCTTGCGGCTGCACACGGAAGTTTCTAGCATGAAATAATCTTATGATCCCTTTGATCCTGGGTGGTGGTCCATAGGAGAATCACACGGTACCCCGGGATTTCCAAAAATACAGGCAACACTGGGTTCTCCAGGTACCTCAATCCACCCAGATGTATATTAAAGTTTCCACCTTTAGTAAACCATTAATTAACAATCTCACATCTGTCATGGATTCACTGACCCAATCCATGTCTATATACTAGCATAGCATAGCAATATAAGCAAACGTAGAAGTAACTCCCAAAGGTTTGATGAATAAAACAGGTAATAGGTACCACCTCATCTACTTCCCAAAACCCACATATTAAACAGATCCTAATCATGCAATTGTTTGAGGGTTGATCTAATGCAATAAAACTGGGTAGTAAAAGGGTATGATCAAAGTGTTACTTGCCTTGCTGATGATCCGTGAAACCTAGAGACTCGTAGTAGCAAGCGGTGTACTTCGGGTACTCTATCGCAAACAAACAAACATATAATAAGAACTCATCTAATGCATTGGTAAAACTCAAATAAGATATCTAACCAGAAAGTTCAACTTAAGAACTCCAGTTTGCAAAATGAATCAAAACAAACGAAGCAACAAAAAATTAAACGGCGAAAGAAACAAGATTCGCTTACTAATCTGGACCTAAGTCAACTTTTACAGTAGCAAAAACTTGTTTGAGTTGGTTAAAAGGAAAGAGGGTCTCGAGACGAAACTCCAGGCGCTTGAATCGCCTAATTCCGATAAACGAGCGAAAAGTTATACTAGAACGAAAATCGGATCAGAAATCGCGACCGAAAATAATCGCGGAAAATCCGAGAAAAAGAAAAACGGACGAACAGGCTAACGAACGAACGTTCGCTGTCTGCGGCTAAATGACAAAAACCGTTCGTTAAAACGAATGTAAGAACGAGCGTTCACAAACTAAACTAAACCGGAAAAAAATAAACCGAACCGGATCTAAAAAACGAATCTATGGTTCGAAAAAACCGATCGGTTTTCTCCCGCAAACCAAGGCGGCGGTAGGCTACCTCTGTCGGCGGCGGGCTCCAGCGAGGCGGCAGGCTCTGGCGAGGTCGGTGGCGGACGGCGGCGAGGCGGGCGGCGGTGGCGGCTCCCGTGGCGGCGGCAGTGGGCGGCGGCGGCGGCGGCGCGCGGCGCGGGCGGCGGCGGCGACGGCGAGCGGCTAGGGTTAAGGTTCGGGCGGGGTCGGGCTGGGTGGGCCGGCGGGGTGGGGTGAGCGTCCTATAAAGGCGGGCGGCGGACGTGTCCGGGTCGCCCACGGCGGCCCGAGTCGGTTCGTTGTTTTTTTAATAATTTGGACGCGCATAAAAAGAAATAAAAGAAATACTAAACGGACTCCAAATATCCCGAAATAAAATCTCCCCATCCTCTAAAAATAATCCGGACAAGATGAACATGTATTTGGGGCCTAAATGCAATTTTGAAAAACGCGCATTTTTCCTGATTCAATTAAAATAGCGATAAAACTCCAAAATAAAATCTTATTTGATTTTATTATTAAATCCTCAATATTTCTTTATTTTGGGAAAGTCATTTTATTCCCTCGCTCGTATTTTTATAATTGAAGATAAAATAATGAAAATCAAATGATCCTATTTTCAAAATTTGAGAAAACTCAAATATGAAAATAACGAAATCCCCAACTCTCTTCGTGGGTGCTTGAGTCGAGTAGAATTTCTAGGATCAAGCCAAAATGCAATAAATATGATATGCAATGATGATCTAATGTATAACATTCCATATTGAAAATTTGGGATGTTACAAACCTACCCCCCTTAAGATGAATCTCGCCCTCGAGATTCGGGTTGGCTAGAAAATAGTTGAGGCTGGTCCTTCAGTAGATCTTCCTCTCGCTCCCAGGTGGCTTCATCTTCGGTATGGTGGCTCCACTAAACTTTGCAGAACTTGATAACCTTGCTGCGCGTGACTCGGCTGGCAAACTCGAGAATCTTGACTGGTTTCTCCTCATAGGTCAAATGGTTGTCCAACTGAATCGCTTCCAGTGGAACTGGATCTCTCAGAGGTATATCAGCCATCTCTGCGTGGCACTTCTTCAACTGGGAAACGTGGAACACATCATGAACTCCTGACAATCCTTCGAGCAATTCCAACTTGTAAGCAACTTCTCCCATACGTTCCAAAACTTTGTATGGACCCACAAAACGTGGCACTAACTTTCCCTTAACTCCAAAACGCTTAACTCCTCGAAGTGGGGACACACGAAGATAAACTCTGTCTCCGACTTTGTAAACTGTCTCCTTGCATTTAGAATCTGCATAGCTATTCTGCCTGAACTGGGCTACCTTGAGCTTATTGCGAATCAACTTAACCTTCTCCTCAGACTCTTTAATCAAGTCTGGTCCAAACAACTGGCGGTCTCCAACTTTGTCCCATAACAACGGTGTCCTGCACCTCCTTCCGTACAAGGCTTCGAAAGGGGCCATCTTCAAACTGGATTGATAAATGTTCTTGTAAGAGAACTCCGCTTATGGCAAATTCTCGTCCCAACTAGATCCATAATCTAGCGCACAAGCTCTTAGCATGTCCTCCAGAATCTGATTTACTTTCTTGGTCTGTCCATCTGTCTGTGGATGAAAGGCTGTACTGAGCTCTAGCCTGGTACCCAAAGTTTCGTGCAACTGATTCTAGAAATTTGAGGTAAACTGGGTTCCTCTATCTGATACAATGCTCCTCGGAACTCCATGCAGACATACGATTCTGGTCATGTATATCTTTGCCAACTTAGTACTGGTGTAAGTGGTCTTCACTGGGATGAAATGAGCTACCTTCGTCAAATGATCAACTACAACCCATATCGAATCATAGCCTGAACGAGTCCTGGACAATCCCGTGATAAAATCCATGCCTAGCTTATCCCACTTCCATTCGGGTATCGGCAATGGCTGTAGCAGCCCTGCTGGCTTCTGATGCTCTGCCTTCACTCTCTGACATACATCACAAACTGCTACATACTCCGCAATATCCATCTTCATTCCGGTCCACTAGAAGGTGTCCTTCAAATCCAAATACATCTTGGTATTTCCTGGATGAATCGAATACGGCGAATCATGCGCCTCTTGCAGAATCAACTTCCTGATCACTGGGTCATTAGGCACATAAACGCGGTCCTCAAACCATAGGGTATCGTGCTCATCCTCATGAAAACCTTTTGCTTTTCCTTTGCTCATCTTCTCCTTTATCACGGCAATCTCCTTGTTTGTCTTCTGAGCTTCTCTGATCTTATCCATCAAAGTAGACTGAATCTCTAATGCTACTACATAGCCTCTCGGAACTATTTCCAAACATAGCTCGCGAAGATCCTCGGCTAACTCCTTGGGTAACTCTCCGGTCATGAGTGTGTTGACATGGCTCTTACAGCTCAACGCATTGGCTACTACGTTAGCCTTTCCAGGGTGATAATGCAATCTCATATCATAATCCTTGATGAGCTCCAACCATCTCCTTTGCCTGAGATTCAACTCCTTTTGTGTGAAGATGTACTTCAAACTCTTGTGAGCCGTGTACACTTCACAATGGTTTCCAATGAGAAAATGTCTCCAAGTCTTCAATGCATGCACTACGGCTGCTAACTCCAAATCATGCGTGGCATAATTCAACTCATGGGGCTAAAGCTGTCATGAGGCATACGAAACAACTCTTCCCTCCTGCATAAGCACTGCTCCAAGTCCTCGACGATAAGCATCGCAATATACTTCATAATCCTTGCGCTGAACTGATAGAATCAACACTGGTGATGTAACCAGACGTTTCTTCAACTACTGAAAACTGGCCTCAAAATCCTCAGTCCATTTGAACTTGGTGTCCTTCTTCAACAACTCTGTCATTGGTTTTGCAATCTTCGAGAAATTATCAATGAACCTCCGGTAGTATCCTGCGCGTCCAAGAAAACTCCGGATCCCTCCAACTGACGTGGGTGCTTCCCAATTTTTCAAGGTGTCAACCTTGGTGGGGTCAACTGCTATCCCTTCTCCGGATATCACATGTCTGAGGAATCCAACTTCCTTCAACCAAAACTCACATTTGCTGAACTTGGCATATAATTGATGTTCTCTGAGCTTCCCGAGTACCAAACGCAAATGCTCCTTATGCTCCTCTTCATTTCGAGTAGACCAGAATATCATCAATGAGCACCACGACGTACTTATCCAAGAACTCCATAAATACTTTGTTCATCATGTTCATGAAATACGCAGGTGCGTTAGTCAGACGAAATGACATAACGATATACTCGTATAGCCCGTACCTTGTGGTAAAAGCTGTCTTTGGGATATCCTGCTCTCGAATCTTCACCTGGTGGTATCCTGATCGCAGGTCGATCTTGGAAAATACCTTAGCTCCTTGCAACTGGTCACACAGATCATTGATCATTGGCAGTGGGTACTTGTTCTTGATAGTCACTTCATTCAATCCTCGATAATCAACAACCATCCTCAACGATCCGTCCTTCTTCTCCACTAGAAGCACTGGTGATCCCCAAGGTGACGAACTTGGGCTAATATAACCTTTATCTAGTAACTCCTTAATCTGCTACTTAATTTCCTCCAAATCCTGTGCCGGCATCTTATACATCTCCAACGTATCTACTTTTCCAAACACTTTTGCCCTTGTTTTCGACACTAACTTGCATGATTTGAATGAAACTAACCCAGACGGACGCTGTTTTCAACAGAACTGCCATGATGTTGTTTTATGTGTAGAAAAGAAAAGTTTTTGGAATGTCCTGAAAATCCATGGAGGCATTTTTTGGAATTAATAAGAATTTATGGGCGAAAGAAATACACCAGGGGGCCCAGGGCCTGTTCACAAGACAGGGGGCGCCCCCCTGTAGGGAGCGCCTCCCTATCTCGTGGGGCCCCTGGACCTCCACCGACCTCAACTCCAACTCCATATATTCCGTCTCCCAGAGAAAAAAATAAAGGAGGAAGTTTCATCATGTTTTATGACACGGAGCCGCCGCCAAGCCCTAATCTCTCTCGGGAGGGCTGATCTGGAGTCTGTTCGGGGCTCCGGAAATAGGGCTTCGTCGCCGTCGTCATCATCAACCATCCTCCATCACCAATTTCATGATGCTCACTGCCGTGCGTGAGTAATTCCATCGTAGGCTTGCTAGACGATGATGGGTTGGATGATATTTACCATGTAATCAAGTTAGTTTTGTTAGGGTTTGATCCCTAGTATCCACTATGTTCTGAGATTGATGTTGCTATGACTTTGCTATGCTTAATGCTTGTCACTAGGGCCCGAGTGCCATGATTTCAGATCTGAACCTATTATGTTTTCATGAATATATGTGTGTTCTTGATCCTATATTGCAAGTCTATAGTCACCTATTATGTGTTATGATCCGACAACCCCGAAGTGACAATAATCGGGATACTTCTCGGTGATGACCATAGTTTAAGGAGTTCATGTATTCAGTATGTGTTAATGCTTTGGTCTGGTTCTCTATTAAAAGGAGGCCTTAATATCCCTTAGTTTCCGCTAGGACCCCGCTGCCACGGGAGGGTAGGACAAAAGATGTCATGCAAGTTCTTTTCCATAAGCACATATGACTATTTACGGAATACATGCCTACATTACATTGATGAACTGGAGCTAGTTCTGTGTCACCCTATATTATAGGTATTACATGAGGAATCGCATCCGGCATAATTATCCATCACTGATCCATTGCCTACAAGCTTTTCATATATTGTTCTCCGCTTATTTACTTTTCCGTTGCTACTGTTACAACTGCTACAAAAACCCAAAAACATTTATCTTTACTTTTGCTACTGTTACCATTATTATCATACTACTTTTCTACTAAATACTTTGCTGCAGATACTAAGTTATCCAGGTGTGGTTGAATTGACAACTCAACTACTAATACTCAAGAATATTCTTTGGCTCCCCTTGTGTCGCATCAATAAATTTGGGTTGTACTTCACCCTCGAAAGCTGTTGCAATCCCCTACTCATGTGGGTTATCAAGTCTAATTTCTGGCGCCGTTGCCAGGTAGCATAGCTCTATTCTCTGAGTCACTTGGGATTTATATCTGTTGATCACTATGAAGAACTTGAAAGTTGCTAAAACCAAGATTTTGCCCTCAACTACAAGGGGAGGTAAGGAACTGCCATCTAGCTCTGCACTAGATTCTCCTTCCGTTATTAGTAAGCTTGCGACACCAAAACCTGCTACTGCTATGAATTCTTATATGTCGCATGTTATTGATGATGCCACTTCTACTATGCATGATGAAACTACTTCAGTGCTTGATACTACTTTGCCATTAGGTGAATTTTTTGATGAACAACTTGCTAGAGTTAGGGGGGATGAAAATATTGAAGATGCTAGTATTGATGATAATGATGATGAAGGTTCTCCCAATGATTATGTATTGCCTGTTGTTCCTAAGGGTTATGTTATGAATGAAGAAGCTGCTAGGGAAATCTTTGCTTGCAATGCTAGATATGATCTTAAGAAATTATTAGCTAAATGGAAGCAGTAGTCTCTTAATGCTAGAATGAAAACTGACCCTGGTTTTGCTACTTCACCTATCTGTGTTACTGATAAGGATTATGAATTCTCTGTTGATCCTGAGATTATTACTGTAGTTAAATCTGATCCTTTTTATGGCCTTGAATCTGAAACTGTTGTGGCACATCTTACCAAGTTGAATGATATAGCTACCATGTTTACTCATGATGAGAAGTCTCGCTATTTTTATATCCTTAAGATATTTCCGTTCTCATTAAAGGGTGATGCTAAGACTTGGTATAATTCTCTTGCTCCTGGTTGTGTGTGTAGTCCCCAGGATATGATTTATTACTTCTCTGCTAAATATTTCCCTGCTCATAAGAAAGAAGCTGCCTTGCGGGAAATATATAATTTTGTGCAAATCAAAGAAGAGAGTCTCCCACAAGCTTGGGGGACGCTTCTCTGGTTACTTAATGCTTTGCCTGATCATCCTCTTAAGAAAAATGAAATACTTGATATCTTTTATAATGGACTAACCGATGCTTCCAAGGACTACTTGGATAGTTGTGTTGGTTGTGTTTTCAGGGAAAGAATAGTCGACGAAGCTGAAATATTATTGAATAATATGTTGACTAATGAAAATAATTGGACTCTTCCTGAGCCAATTCCTGAAGCAACTCCTGAACCAATTGAGCCAATTCCTGAGCCTATTCCCAAACCCACTCCGAAGAAGAGAGGTGTTTTATTTCTCAGTCCTGAAGATAGGCAAGAGGCACAGAAATCAATGAAAGAAAAAGGTATTAAAGTTGAAGATGTTAAGAATTTACCACCTATTGAAGAAATACATGGTCTTAATATACCACCTATTGAAGAACCATATTGTCTTGATAACCCGACACAGGTAGTAAAGGTAAAATCTCTCTATAGATATGATAAAGTTGAAATCCCCTCTACTAAATTTCATAGCCCATGCTTAGATGAATTTGGTGAATTTATGGCTAGACAAGAAAGTTTTAATGCTTATGTTGGTAGAGAGTTAAAGAATAATGCTTTCGAGATAGGACGTGTAAGTGATAATCTGGCTAGAGTTAAAGATGAACTACACCTCGTTAGCAAATATGCTTCCATGGTTGCTACTCAAGCTGAGAAAGTACTTAAAGCTCAAAATGATTTGCTTGATGAATTAAATAATAAAAATGACTTTGCTGTTAGAGTGGCTACTAGAACTGGTAGAATGACTCAGGAACCTTTGTATCCTGAAGGCCACCCTAAGAGAATCGAGCAAGATGCTCAGAGAAATAATTTAGAGGCACCTAGTTCTTCCAAAAAGAAGAAAAAGAAAAATGTTAGGACTTTGCAGGCTTCTAGTGATCCTACTGTAGACACACCTGAGAATCCCAATGATATTTCTATCTCTGATGCTGAAACACAATCAGGTGATGAACATGAACCTAGTGATAATGTTAATGATAATGTTCATGTTGATGCTCAACCTAGCAAAAGCAATGAAGTAGAGGTTGAACCTGCTGTTGATCTTGATAACCCACAATCAAAGAATCAACGTTATGATAAGAGAGATTTTGTTGCTAGGAAGCACGGTAAAGAAAGAGAACTATGGGTTCAGAAACCCATGCCCTTTCCCCCTAAACCATCCAAGTCAAAGGATGATGAGGATTTTGAGTGCTTTGCTGAAATGATTAGACCTATCTTCTTATGTATGCGCTTAACTGATATGCTGAAAGTAAATCCTTATGCTAAGTATATGAAGGATATAATTACAAACAAAAGAAAGATACCAGAAGCTGAAATTTCCACCATGCTTGCTAATTACACTTTTAAGGGTGGAATACCAAAGAAACTTGGAGATCCGGGTGTACCGACTATACCATACTCCATTAAAAGAAATTACGTTAGAACTGCTTTATGTGATCTTGGAGCCGGTGTTAGTGTTATGCCTCTCTCTTTGTATCGTAGACTTGAATTGAATAAGTTGACACCTACTGAAATATCTTTGCAAATGGCTGATAAATCAACTGCTATACCTGTCGGTATTTGTGAGGATGTGCCTGTTGTGGTTGCAAATGTCACTATCTTAACAGACTTTGTTATTCTTGATATTCCCGAGGACAATAGCATGTCTATCATTCTTGGAAGACCTTTTCTTAATACTGCAGGGGCTGTTATTGATTGCAACAAAGGCAATGCCACTTTTCATGTTAATGGTATTGAGCATATGGTACACTTTCTGAGGAAACAATCTCAAGTTCATAGCATCAATTCTATTAAAAAGTTCCAACTATTATTTTTGGAGATTTTGAATTTCCTCTCCCTACTATCAAGAAAAAGTATGATATTCTTATTGTTGGGGATTTTCATATCCCCGTATAGGTAACATAGTGTTATTCGAAATTTCTCCGGTTCCGTGTTATTCAGAATGAGTTTGTTAACAAGACTTGATCAACCTTGTTAGTGGATTCATTTTGATGATCATGAGATGGATGAAACTAGAAGGCACAACCTTCTGTACCCTCTTTTTCCTTTCTGTTATTTAGAATAAATAAATCAAAAATAGTAGTATCCGTCTGTTTTCTGAATTACTGTGCGTTAAAAAATAGTCCGAAAGTAAAAGTGCTCCCAATGCCCTGCAAATTGAGCATGATTTTTTCTGGAATATTTGAGGATTTTAGGCACTGAAAACACTGCAGGAGGGGCAACCATCAGGCCACGAGAGTGGAGGGCGCGCCCCCCCTATCGGGCGCCCCCCCTAACTCGTGGCCCCCTGGTGGCTCCCCTACAGTTATGCCAGCATCGACCCACTTCATCTTCTACCCAAAAAATCCCCATCCAGCTCAAGCACGAGTTCTAGCTTGTTTTGTTGCGACTTTTGATCTCTTAGCTCAAAGCTCCATTCACAAAACAGCTTTGGGAGATTGTTGTTTGGTATGTGAATCCTCCATTGGTCTAATTAGTTTTTGTTCTAGTGCTTTATTCATTGCAAATTTTTTCTGCATAGGTGACCATGTTCTTGAGCTTGCATGTTAAATTTTTGAGGTCCCAAGCAATTCCAATGCATGATATAGGCTCTAGGCACTTGTAGGAGTAGTTGCTATCAATCTTGTTAAGTTTTATGCACTTTTATTTTGAAGATACTAAAAATTTTAGAAATTTTCAGAAAAATGTTGAGGAAACTTTTGAGGGGCTCTTCTAGCCAAAGCTCCCAGGAAAAACAAGCCAAAGAGAAGGAAAAAGCCAAGTATAACCTTCCTCGCTTAGCGGAAGTACGGTCGTGTGAATGGCCATGCGAGGATTTCTTGAAAGAGGCTGGAATTCATGAAAACTTTTATGCTTTAATCAAGACTGCAGGCCCCACCGGTTTCATCAATGACCAAATCGATCAGTATCTCTTACTCACTAATACTTTCATGCAAAACTTTTATTGTTACCCTAAGAAGTCATCGCCTGCAGTATTATTTCATTTATATGATGAGTTCAAAGAAATGTCTTTACGTCATTTTTGCGCGGTATGTAGGATACCTTATTAGGGAGAATTAGAGGAACCCCGTCGTGAAGATGTGGGTGGGTTTGCTAATACTATTGCTGTAGAGGAGCCAAAGAGGGGCTCTGAGGCAAAAGTCTCTAGCATACACTGTCCTGTTTTATGCTACTTTGCCATATTTGCTAGTAGATGCTTGATTGGTCATGGAAAGAGTGGAAACTTGAGCGTTCCTGATATTATCATTCTTCAACATGCCATGCTTGGAGACAATACTTTTAGTATGGGTGCCGTCGTTGCCAAACGGCTAGCCCTGGATCGTACAAAAGGCCCCATTTTTGGAGGTATCTATGCTGCACGTCTTGCTAGACATTTTCAGATACCCATTAGGTACCATGAGGAAGAGGAGACAAACATTGCCTCCTCACATTTTAGATTACAAGAGCATGGTAGCACACAAGTTTATTGTTGACAACGAAGATAGGATGCTCTTGTATAAGCTTAGATTTAATAAGAAACACTTTGAGATTATTATTTTTCCTGTGCCCTTGTTGTTTGATTTGCTTGCAGAAAATTTTCTCGTCACACCGGAAGTGGTGAACAATCATTGAGCCCAAGCTTTTACTTCAGAACCTGAACTTGAACTGGACCCTTATCGTGCATCATCTATCCAGTGGGATCCGGAGATGACCAGCCAGTGGTATCCTGATTACACCTCCCATTACACCGGGGAGAGTAGAGGCGGTCCTTGGTACTATACCAACTTAGGCCAAAAGCCTAAGCTTGGGGGAGTACGTATTTCTCACCGACTTTACATTCATGTTCACACACTAGTCGTCGGTGCTCATACTCTTTCATTGTATTATCCATGCTAGTTTGAATTCCTTTTTCTAGCTTTCTTCTTGCGTGCTTGATAAACCTTGAGAAAAACCCAAAAAATTAGTTAGTTTAATTTCCATGCTTGTAGTAGAAATTAAAATGAAAACCCAAAAAGATTTCTAGTTCTTCTTCTTACTTGTTGGGAGCTTTCCCGTGTAAATAATTTTATCTTCTTTTCTTTCCTTTGGCGGTCGAGAAGACCATATTGAAAATGCTTAGTGGCTCTCATATGCATGATTGTTTATTTAATTTAGAGCCCATATTACTTGTCTTCTCTTTTGAGTTGAATGCTTGTAGTTTCCAGCTTGGTCCAATGCACGTGCACTCTTAATATTATACACATCGTTCGTTCGTGCAAGTGAAAGGCAATAATGACGATATATGATGGACTTATTGGGATGAGAAAAGCTGGTATGAACTCGACCTCTCTTGTTTTTGTAAATATGATGAGTTCATCGTTTCTGAGTCATCTTATTATGAAGTAAACATATTTGCAATGACATTTAGAGATTATAGTTGCTTGTGCCATGCTTGATTAGCTTTGAGTTATAATGGTTTACCTTGCGTGCCAACATGCTATTAGAATGATTATGATGTGGTATGATGGGATGGTATCCTCCTTTGAATGAATTGAGTGACTCGACTTGCACATGTTCACGCATGTAGTTGAAACAAATCAACATAGCCTTCATGATATTTTTGTTCATGGTGGATTATATCCTACTCATGCTTGCATTCGGTGTGAATTAAATTTAATGCATGTTCATGACTATTGTCGCTCTCTCAGTTGGTCACTTCCCAGTCTCTTGCTAGCCTTCACCTGTACTAAGCGGGAATACTGCTTGTGTATCCAAACTCCTTAAATCCCAAAGTTGTTCCATATGAGTCCACTATACCTTCGTATTTGCGGTATTTACCTGCCATTCCAAGTAAATTTGTATGTGCCAAACTCCAAACCTTCAAATGAAATTCTGTTTTGTATGCTCGAGCGGCTCATGTTACAACTAGGGCTGCTTATATCTTCCATGATAGGTGGGTTATTCTCACGAGGAGTGGACTCGGCTCCTCATTCAAAGAAAGGGCCGGTAACCGGGATGCCTAGGCCCATGATCCAAAAAGATCAAAGCAAATCAAAATAATTAAACAAAACTCCCCCATGGCTGTTGTTAGTTGGAGGCACTCGTTGTTTCGAGCAAGCCATGGATTGATGCTTGTTGGTGGTTGGAGGAGTATAAACCTTTACCATTCTGTTTGGGAACTACCTATAATGCATGTAGTATGGAAGATACAGCCATCTCATAGTTGTTGTGTTGACAGTGAAAGTATGCCGCTCAAAATGTTATTCAATCTCTATTTTAAAATCGAGCTCTGGCACCTCTACAAATCCCTACTTCCCTCTGCGAAGGGCCTATCTATTTACTTTTATGTTGAGTCATCACCCTTCTTATTAAAAAGCACCCACTTGAGAGCACACTGTCATCTGGATTCATTACTATTTGTTTATATTGGGTATGACTTGACTGGGTCTCTTTTACCATGAATTACAATGTTTAGTTAGTCCTTGATCTTTAAAGGTGCTCTGCATTTATGTTTTACGGTCTCAGAAAGGGCTAGCAAGATACCATTTTGTTATATCATGTTATGATTGTTTTGAGGAAGTGTTGTCATCCGAGTTTTATTATTATGGCTCGCTAGCTGATTATGCTATTGATATGAGTAATTGTGAGACCCAAGTGTTATTGTGAGTATGGTTAGTTCATAATATTTGCTGAAACTTGAATGCTGGCTTGTCATGTTTACAACAACAAGAGCGAACAGAGTTTGTAAAAGTTTTTCTTTATCACTTTCAGTTTATCAACTGAATTGCTTGAGGACAAGCAAAGGTTTAAGCTTGGGGGAGTTGATATGTCTCCAATGTATCTACTTTTCCAAACACTTTTGCCCTTGTTTTGGACTCTAACTTGCATGATTTGAATGAAACTAACCCGGACTGATGCTCCTTTCAGCAGAATTGCCATGATGTTGTTTTATGTGTAGAAAAGAAAAGTTCTCGGAATGTCCTGAAAATCCACGGAGGCATTTTTTGGAATTAATAAGAATTTCTGGGCGAAAGAAATACACCAGGGGGCCCAAGGCCTGTCCATGAGACAGGAGGGCGCCTCCCCCGCTGTAGGGCATGCCCCCCTATCTCATGGGCCCCCTGGACCTCCACCGAACTCAACTCCAACTCCATATATTCCGTCTGGTGGAGAAAAAAATAAAGGAGGAAGTTTCATCGCGTTTTACGACACGGAGCAGCCGCCAAGCCCTAATCTCTGTCGGGAGGGCTGATCTGGAGTCTGTTCGCGGCTCCGGAGAGGGGGATTTGTCGCCGTTGTCATCATCAACCATCCGCCATCACCAATTTCATGATGCTCACCGTCGTGCGTGAGTAATTCCATCATAGGCTTGCTGGACGGTGATGGGTTGGATGAGATTTACCATGTAATCAAGTTAGTTTTGTTAGGGTTTGATCCCTAGTATCCACTATGTTTTGAGATTGATGTTGCTATGACTTTGCTATGCTTAATGCTTTTCACTATGGCCCGACTGCCATGATTTCAGATCTGAACCTATTATGTTTTCATGAATATATGTGTGTTCTTGATCCTATCTTGCAAGTCTATAGTCACCTATTATGTGTTATGATCCGACAACCCCGAATTGACAATAATCGAGATACTTCTCGATGATGACCGTAGTTTGAGGAGTTCATGTATTCCCTATGTGTTAATGCTTTGGTCCGGTTCTCTATTAAAAGGAGGCTTTAATATCCCTTAGTTTCCGCTAGGACCCCGCTGCCACGGGAGGGTAGGACAAAAGATGTCATGCAAGTTCTTTTCCATAAGCACGTATGACTATTTACGGAATACATGCCTACATTACAGTGATGAACTGGAGCTAGTTCTGTGTCCCCTATGTCATAGCTATTACATGAGGAATTGCATCCGGCATAATTATCCATCACTGATCCATTGCCTACGAGCTTTTCATATATTGTTCTCCGCTTATTTACTTTTCCGTTGCTACTGTTACAACTGCTACAAAAACCCAAAAACACTTATCTTTACTTTTGCTACTGTTACCATTATTATCATACTACTTTGCTACTAAATACTTTGTTGCAGATACTAAGTTATCCAGGTGTGGTTGAATTGACAACTCAACTGCTAATACTCAAGAATATTCTTTCGCTCCCCTTGTGTCAAATCAATAAATTTGGGTTGTACTTCACCCTCGAAAGCTGTTGCGATCCCCTACACTTGTGGGTTATCAGCATCCTGTACGGTCGCTTAGAAATTGGCCCTGTGCCTGGCAAAAGCTCAATCAAAAACTCAATGTATCTATCCGGTGGCATACCTGGCAACTCCTCTGGAAATACGTCAGGAAAATCCTTCACCACTGGTACTTCCTCCTGTACAACTCATGTTAAGGAATTCACTTGAGTCCTCTTCGGCACATGCCGGGATACATACTTGATCCTTCTCCCTTCTAGCGTGGTAAGCAAAATGGATTTACTGGCACATTCAATGTTCCCTCCATACTTCGATAACCAATCCATGCCTAATATCATATCCAATCCTTGTGACTCCAATACAATTAGTTCTGAGGGAAACATGTAGTTACCAATCGTTAATGGTAACCGATCACACCATAGACTAGCCATATACTCAGCTCCTGGCGAGGTTACTAACATGGGTGACCTAAGGGCTTGGGTTGGCAATTTATACTTATCCACAAATCCCCTTGATATGTATGAATGCGATGCACCAGTATCAAAAAGAATGATTGCAGTAAATGACTTAACCAAAAACTTACCTATTACTGCATCTGGCTGGGCTTCAACCTACTCCACGCTAACATGGTTCACCTGTCCCCTATTGAAAGGGTTAGGCTTCTTCCCATAGCTTCCATTACCATTTCCATTTTTAGCATCAGGACATTCAGTGGCATAATGTCCAGTCTTCTGGCACTTGAAACAGGTAATGTGGCTTAGATCCCTCTTGGCTGGGGTTGATGGGTTGGTACGATCATGTCCGTTGCTTCCTCCATTACCATTCCCATTCTTGGGGCCACTATGGTTGTGTGAACTCCTCCTCCATGGGTATGCTGAAAAAGTCTTCCTGAGTTCGGGGTAAAACGGGGCTTCTGCTGAGCTCCAGAATTGTTCTGCCCTTGCCCATACTTCCTCTTGTGGTTGTCAATTTGTTGCTGCTTCCCTTCAATCATGAGAGCTCTATCTACCAACTCCTGGTAGTTGTTGAAGGTTGCCACCATCAACTGCATGCTCAGCTCATCATTCAGTCCTTCCAGAAACTTCTCCTGTTTAGCTGCATCCGTAGCAACGTCATCTGGGGCATAACGTGCTAGCTTACTAAATTCATCCACATACTGGCCAACTGTACATCCTCCTTGGCGCAAGTTGTGAAACTCACGCTTCTTCCTGGCCATAGCTCCTGCTGAAACTTGGGCAGTACGGAAAGCCTGCTAAAACTGATCCCATGTGATAGTGTCGATAGGATAGGTGGTTGTGAAATTCTCCCACCATGATGGTGCGGGTCCATCAAGCTGATGTGCGGCAAAATGCACCTTCTCCGCATCTATGCATCTTGCAGTGGTCAACTCCCTACCCATCTTGCGGAGCCAATCATCTGCAACTATCGGCTAGGTGCTACTAGAAAACACCGGCGGATTCAGCCTCAAGAAACGGGCTAAGTGATCACCAGGTGGTGGTGGTGGTGGGTTGTTGTTGTTGTTGTTGTTCCCCTGATTCTGATTCTGAACTAACATATGCATCAATGTATTCTGCTGCTGGATCAACTGAGTGAGCTCCGGTGGAAAAGCAAATCCATTGTCACGTCTCGGAGGCATCTGAGGGTTTAGAAAAGGATGAGAATATAGAATAGAGTGGGGACTAAAGAGAAAACACTACCCATATGCACATGAGACAAAACACAATCAATATCACTTCAATCAAATCAAGCAACGACATACAACGGTCTAACTATCGTTACAAAAGTGCTCCTGACTATACTATGTACATGGGGGAATACTACTACTATTATGGTGGTCGACTAGAAAAATTGATCGGTCGAAGACTCCATGATATCTTCTCCAGCTTCATCAACATAGTCATCATCGCTATCATCTGGGTCCGAGTCGGTGTCGTCGATGATGACGTAGTTCTCTGGGCAAGTGCAATCATCATCTTCTCCTCTAGTCGTGGGGAATCCCAAAAATACTTTTAGCTTTTTCTTCAGATCATCATTCTTCTCCACGAGTGTCATCATTTCCTCCTCATATCCATCGCGTGTAGACTTGAGTTCTTCCTCCAGCTCCGTGATCTTGGCCATAGCCTTCTTCAGGTCTATCATGTCTGCGCACATCTAGTTCTCCTGACGACGAAGAAAGCTGCAATTGATCTATCCTTCCTAGTGCTGATCATCTCCCATTGCTCATCTCGGCGCCCACAAATCTGGTAAATAGTATCCTTGAGATCCTTGTGGTAAACTTCTCCAATGCGTCCCATGGTGATGTGGGCTGCCATGCTCTTTCCTAGACTCCAGGTTGGTGCATCAAAGGAAAACTCTATGGGCTCAGTGACGGGCATGAACGTCCTTCCTGGAACTTGAACTTGAATCATCCAACGCTCCTCTTCTGGTAAAGTGGCGATGTAGGTCCCAGTGAAGCTTGGTACTCCGATGTTCAGGTACTTAGTGACTTCCTTCAAGTGCGTCCAAAGGGTGTATCTTCATCCAGTTGCATGAACTTGTTCCTGGCATCCGCCATCCTAAAGAGTAGATAAGGTGAGGAGTCAGAAATGAGAAGAGAATAGTGATCTAGGGCTTTAGCTTAGTGGTCGTGTCCTACAGTCAGCGTGTGCTCTAATACCATCTTGTAGCGACCAGACCTCAAAGAGTCTGATCTCTGTGTATTAGTGTCATCCCTGGATCGGTAATGCTGACACGCACAGTACTTGAGGGATTTATAACAGAGTAGCAATCACACACTTATTACATTGAATGTCTCAAAAGAGAACTTATTACAATATATATTGCTTAAGGCCATCTAATAACGATAACAGCGGAAGGCTTGGAAGATAGGCGAGTCCATCAACTCCAACGGCATCACTGAGTACAAGATCACGACCTAAGGCACCTTACTCGTCATCTGAAAAGTCTGCAACATGAACGTTGCAGCCCGAAAATGTGTCAGCACATGGAATATGCTGGCAATGTAACACATAGAGAGTAATGAATAGAATAATGCTATCACTACATGCATATATGGCTGGTGGAAAGCTCTATGGTTATAGTTTTGCATAAAGCCAACTTTTCCCTACAACAAAGGAATAAATTTTATTTAACTATCATGGTGGTTGTTAAACATTGAGACGGTTCCTCCAACTCAATCCCAATTAAGCATCATCATTAAACCCAACAAATTAAATTAAGTAACATGATGAGATCAACATGATAATCCAAGTACTAGATACTCAAAACGTCCATAACCGGGGACACGGCTAATCATGATTAGTTTGTACACTCTGCAGAGGTTTGCGCACTTTTCCCCGCAAGACTCGATCTCCTCCGTTGGATTTCTCGCACTACATGGTGTTTGAGAAACGGATGACCGAGACACAGTCTTTCAGAAGCATTAACTCTTTACTCTGGGTAGACAGTACCAACCTACATCCCCTACATCTGCTAGTCTACCACTGAAAGAGGTCACATAACATACTCAACTATGCTAGAGCCCATAGTAGCTTGCGGCTGCACACGGAAGTTTCTAGCATGAAATAATCTTATGATCCCTTTGAGCCTTGGTGGCGGTCCATAGGAGAATCACACGGTACCCCGGGATTTCCAAAAATACAGGCAACATTGGGTTCCCTAGGTGCCTCAATCCACCCAGATGTGTATAAAAGTTGCCACCTTAAGTAAACCATTAATTAACAATCTCACATCTGTTATGGATTCACTCACCCAATCCACGTCTACTAGCATAGCATAGCAATATAAGCAAACGTAGAAGTAACTCCCAAAGGTTTGATAAATCAAACAGGTAATAGGTACTACCTCTTCTACTTCCCAAAACCCACATATTACACAGATCCTAATCATGCAATTGTTTGAGGGTTGATCTAATACAATAAAACTGGGTAGTAAAAGGGTATGATCAAAGCGTTACTTGCCTTGCTGATGATCCGTGAAACCTAGAGACTTGTAGTAGCAAGCGGCGCACTCCGGGTACTCTATCGCAAACAAACAAGCATACAATAAGCACTCATCTAATGCATAGGTAAAACTCAAATATGATATCTAACCAGAAAGTTCAACTTAAGAACTCCGGTTTGCAAAAAGAATCAAAACAAACGAAGCAACGAAAAATCAAACGGTGAAAGAAACAAGATTTGCTTACTAATCTGGATCTAAGTCAAACTTTATAGTAGCAAAAACTTGTTTGAGTTGGTTAAACGGAAAGAGGGTTTCGAGACGAAACTCCAAGTGCTTGAATCGCCTGATTCCGATAAACGAGCGAAAAGTTATACTAGAACAAAAATCGGATCAGAAATCGCGATCGACAATAAACGCGGAAAATCCAAGAAAAAGAAAAACGGACGAACAGGCTAACGAATGAACGTTCACTGTCTGCGGCTAAATGATGAAAACCCTTTGTTAAAATGAACGTACGAACAAGCGTTCGCAAACTAAACTAAACCAAAAAAACCGAACCGGATCTAAAAAACTAATCTACGGTCCGAAAAAAACCGATCGGTTTTCTCACAAAAACCAAGGCGGCGGTGGGCTACCTCCGGCGGCGGCTGGCTCCGGCGAGGCCACGGGCACCGGTGAGGTCGGTGGCGGTCGGCGGCGAGGCGGACGGCGGCGGTGGGGCGCGGCGCGGGCGACGACAGCGGCGGCGGTCGGTTAGGGTTAGGGTTCGGGTGGGGTCGGGCTAGGTGGGCCGGCGGGGTGGGGTGAGCGGCTTATAAAGGCGGGCTGCGGACGTGTCCGGGTCGCCCACGGCGGCCTGAGTCGGTTCGTTGTTGTTTTTTTAAATAATTTGGACGCACAGAAAAAGAAATAAAAGAAATACTAAACAGACTCCAAAAATCCCGAAATAAATTTTCCCCGTCCTCTAAAAATAAGCCGGACAAGATGAACATTTATTTGGGGCCTAAATGCAATTTTGAAAGACGCACATTTTTCCTAATTCAATTAAAATAGCGAAAAAACTCCAAAATAAAATCTTATTTGATTTTATTATTAAATCCTCAATATTTCTTTATTTTGGGAAAGTCATTTTATTCCCTCTCTTGTATTTTTATAATTGACATAATTGAAGATAGAATAATTAAAATAAAATGATCCTATTTTCAAAATTTGAGAAAACTCAAATATGAAAATAACAAAATCCCCAACTCTCTCCGTGGGTCCTTGAGTCGCGTATAATTTCTTGGATCAAGCTAAAATGCAATAAAATATGATATGCAATGATGATCTAATGTATAACATTCCAAATTGAAAATTTGGGATGTTACAGGTCGGGTTTAAGCCCAATCCAATCCAAGAGCTCATTCATGGAAGAGAGCTCCATCGGATCCATCTGTTCGACAAGTTCCGAATTGATGTAGTGGCTATTTTTGATGACCTGAGAAGTCATCGTCGGCACGACAGCCGATCGGGCGGTCATGACGAAGCTGCCTAGTCGGAGAGTCCGGCCTGGGGCCAGGGCTCCCCCGGAGGTGATGTTGTCCTTCACAACGAGGCGAGCCATTAAACCTTACCCCGACGACACAGTGGAACTCTCAATGAAAGCACCAATGTCTAAGGCTAATGGTAACAGGAGGCTGGGGACACTATGTTTACCCAGGTTTGGGCCCTCTCGATGGACGTAATACTATACTTCCTGCTTGATTGATCTTGATGATATGAGTATTACAATAATTGATCTACCACGAGATTGTAGAGCCTAAACCCTAGAAGCTAGCCTATGATTATGATTGTTGTTATCCTATGGACTAAACCCTCTGGTTTATATAGACACCGGAGGGGGCTAGGGTTACACAGAGTCGGTTACAGAGAAGGAGATCTACATATCCGAATTGCCAAGCTTGCCTTCCACGCCAAGGAGAGTCCTATCCGGACACGGGACGAAGTCTTCAATCTTGTATCTTCATAGTCCAACAGTCCGACCAAAGTATATAGTCCTGATCTCCGAGTACCCCCTAATCCAGGACTCCCTCAATGTGCATTACCAGAGGGCCTAGAGATACCTCTCTGACAATCGGAGTGACAAATCCTAATCTTGATCTATGCCAACTCAACAAGTACCATCGGAGACACCTGTAGGGCACCTTTATAATCACCCACTTACGGTGTGACGTTTGGTAGCACACAAAGTGTTCCTCCGGTATTCGGGAGTTGCATAATCTCATAGTCCGAGGAACTTGTATAAGTCATGAAGAAAGTTGTAGCAATGAAACTAACACGATCATAATGCTAAGCTAACGGATGGGTCATGTCCATCACATCATTCTCCTAATGATGTGATCCCGTTCATCAAATGACAACACATGTCTATGGTTAGGAAACATAACCATCTTTGATTAATGAGCTAGTCAAGTAGAGGCATACTAGGGACTATAAGTGTTGTCTATGTATTCACACATGTACTAAGTTTCCAGTTAATACAGTTCTAGCATGAATAATAAACATTTATCATGAATTAAGGAAATAAATAATAACTTTATTATTACCTCTAGGGCATATTTCCTTCAGTCTCCCACTTGCACTAGAGTCAATAATCTAGTTCACATCACCATGTGATTTAACACAAATAGTTCACATCACCATGTGATTAACACCCATAGTTCACATCACCATGTCACCAACACTCAAAGTGTTTATGAGAGTTAGTAATCTAGTTCACATCGCCATGTGATTAATACCCAAAGAGTACTAAGGTGTGATCATGTTTTTCTTGTGAGAAAAGTTTAGTCAATGGGGCTGCCACATTCAGAGCCGTGTGTATTTTGCAAATATTCTATGTCTACAATGCTCTGCATAGAGCTACTCTAGCTAATTGCTCACAGTTTCAATATGTATCCAGATTGAGACTTAGAGTCATCTGGATACGTGTAAAAGCTTGCATCGAAGTAACTCTTTATGACGAACTCTTTATCACCCCCATCATCGAGAAACATTTCCTTAGTCCTCACTAGGGATTATTTTGACCGTTGTCCAGTGATCTACTCTTAGATCACTATTGTACCCCCTTGCCAAACTTATGGCAAGGTACACAATAGGTTCGGTACACAGCACATCATACTCTATAGAACCTATGACTGTGGCATAGGGAATGACTTCCATTCTCTTTCTATATTCTGCCATGGTCGGGCTTTGAGTCTTACTCAACTTTACACCTTGTAATACAGACAAGAACTCCTTCTTTGACTGATCCATTTTGAACTCTTTCAAAAACTTGTCAAGGTATTTACTCATTGAAAAATATTATCAAGCGTCTTGATCTATCTCTATAGATCTTGATGCTCAATATGTAAGCAGCTTCATCGAGGTCTTTCATTGAAAAACTCTTATTCAAGTATCCCTTTATGCTAACCAGAAATTATATATCATTTTCAATCAACAATATGTCATCCACATATAATATTAGAAATGCTATAGAGCTCCCACTCACTTTCTTGTAAATACAGGCTTCTCCAAAAGTCTTTATAAACCCATATGCTTTGATCATACTATCAAAGCGTTTATTCTAACTCTGAGAGGCTTGCACCAGTCCATAAATGGATCGCTGGAGCTTGCACACTTTGTTAGCACCCTTTGGATCGACAAAACCTTCCAGTTGCATGATATACAACTCTTCTTCCAGAAATCCATTCAGGAATGCAGTTTTGACATCCATTTGCCAAATTTCATAATCATAAAATGCAGCAATTGCTAACATGATTCGGACCGACTTAAGCATCACTACGGGTGAGAAAGTCTCATCGTAGTCAACTCCTTGAACTTATCAAAACCTTTTTGTGACAAGTAGAGCTTTGTAGATAGTAACACTATTAGTAGTGTCCGTCTTCCTCTTGAAGATCCATTTATGTAATATGGATTGCCGATCATCCGGTAAGTCCACCAAAGTCCACACTTTGTTCTCATACATGGATCCCATCTCAGATTTCATGGCCTCAAACCATTTCGCGGAATCTGGGCTCATCATCGCTTCCTCATAGTTCATAGGTTCATCATGGTCTAGTAACATGACTTCCAGAACAGGATTACCATACCACTCTAGTGCGGATCTTACTCTGGAAGACCTACAAGCTTCAGTAGTAACTTGATCTAAAGCTTCATGATCATCATCATTAGCTTCCTCACTAATTGGTGTAGGAATCACATGAACTGATTTCTATGATGAACTACTTTCCAATAAGGGACCATGTACAGTTACCTCATCAAGTTGTACTTTCCTCCCACTCACTTCTTTCGAGAGAAACTCCTTCTACAGAAAGGATCCATTCTTAGCAACAAAGATTTTGCTTTTGGGTCTGTGATAGAAGGTGTGCCCAATAGTTTCTTTTGGGTATCCTATGAAGACACACTTCTTAGATTTGGGTTGGAGCTTATCAGGTTGAAGTTATTTTACATAAGCATCGCAGCCCCAAACTTTAAGAAACGACAACTCTGGTTTCTTGCCAAACCACAGTTCATAAGGCATCGTCTCAACGGATTTTGATGGTGCCCATTTTAAAGTGAATGCAACTATCTCTAATGCATAACCCCAAAACGATAGTGGTGAACCAATAAGAGACATCATAGATCGCACCATATCCAATAAAGTGTGGTTACGACATTCGGACACACCATAATGCTGTGGTGTTCCAGGTGGCGTGAGCTATGAAACTATTCCGCATTGTTTTATATGAAGGACAAATTCGTAACTCAAATATTCTCCTCCACGATCAGATCGTAGAAACTTTATTTTCTTGTTTCGATGATTCTCCACTTCACCCTAATATTCTTTGAACTTTTCAAATGTTTCAGACTTGTGCTTCATTAAGTAGATATACCCATATCTTGCTCAAATCATTTGTTAAGGTCAGAAAATAACGATACTCGCCACAAGCATCAACACTCATCGGACCGCATACATCGGTATGTATTATTTCCAATAAGTCACTAGCTCATTCCATTGTTCCGGAGAACGGAGTTTTAGTCATCTTGCCCATCAGGCATGGTTCGCAAGCATCAAATGATTCATAATCAAGTGATTCCAAAAGTCCATCTTTATGGAGTTTCTTCATGCGCTTTACACCGATAAGACCCAAACGGCAGTGCCACAAATAAGTTGCACTATCATTATTAAATTTGCATCTTTTGGCATCAATATAATGAATATGTGTATTACCACGATCGAGATCCAACAAACTATTTTCATTGGGTGTATTACCATCGAAAGTTTTTATTCATATAAACAGAACAACAATTATTCTCTGACTTTAAATGAATAATCGTATCGCAATAAACATGATCAAATCATATTCATGCTCAACGCAAATGCTAAATAACATTTATTTAGGTTCAACACTAATCCCGAAAGTATAGGGAGTGTGCGATGATGATCATATCAATCTTGGAACCACTTCCAACACACATCGTCACTACACCCTCAACTAGTTTCTGTTTATTATGTAACTCCTGTTTCGAGTTACTAATATTAGCAATCGAACAAGTATCAAATACCCAGGGGCTACAATAAACACTAGTAAGGTACACATCAATAACCTATATATTAAATATACCATAGTTCACTTTGCCCTCCTTCTTATCCACCAAATATTCAGGGCATTTATGCTTCCACTGACCATTTCCTTTGCAGTAGAAGCACTTAGTTTCAGGCTTTGGTCCAGCTTTGGGCTTCTTCACGGCAGTGACAACTTGCTTGCCATTCTATTTGAAGTTCCCTTTCTTTTCCTTTTGCCCTTTTTCTTGAAACTAGTGGTCTTATCAATCATCAACACTTGATGCTCTTTTCTTGATTTCTACCTTCGTCGATTTCAACATCACAAAGAGCTCTGGAATCGTTTTCGTCATCCCTTGCATACTATAGTTCATCACGAAGTTCCAGTAACTTAGTGATGGTGACCAGAGAACTCTGTCAATCACTATCTTATCTCGAAGATTAACTCCCACTTGATTCAAGCGATTGTAGTACCCAGACAATCTAAGCACATGCTCACTGCTTGAGCTATTCTCCTCCATCTTTTAGCTATAGAACTTGTTGGAGACTTAATATCTCTCAACTCGGGTATTTGCTTGAAATATTAACTTCAACTCCTGGAACATCTCATATGGTCCATGACGTTCAAAACGTATTTGAAGTCCCTATTCTAAGTCATTAAGCATGGTGCACTAAACTATCAAGTAGTCATCATATTGAGCTAGCCAAATGTTCATAACATTTGCATCTACTCCTGCAATAGGTCTGTCACCTAGCAGTGCATCAAGGACATAATTCTTCTGTGCAGCAATGAGGATAAATCTCAGATCATGGACCCAGTCCGCATCATTGCTACTATCATCGTTCAACTTAGTTTTCTCTAGGAACACATATAAAAAACATAGGGAAGCAACAATGCGAGCTATTGATCTACAACATTATTTGCAAAATACTATCAGGACTAAGTTCATGATAAATTAAAGTTCAATTAATCATATTACTTAAGAACTCCCACTAAAACAGACATCCCTCTAGTCATCTAAATGATCACGTGATCCAAATCAACTAAACCATGTCCGATCATCATGTGAGATGGAGTAGTTTTCAATGGTGAACATCACTATGTTGATCATATCTACTATATGATTCACGCTCGACCTTTTGGTCTCCAGTGTTCCGAGGCCATATCTGCATATGCTAGGATCGTCAAGTTTAACCCGAGTATTTTGCGTGTACAAAACTGGCTTGCACCCGTTGTATGTGAACGTAGAGCTTATCACACCCGATCATCATGTGGTGTCTCAGCACGAAGAACTGTCGCAACGGTGCATACTCAGGGAGAACACTTATACCTTGAAATTTAAGTGAGAGATCATCTTATAATGCTACCGTCGAACTAAGCAAAATAGGATGCATAAAAGATAAACATCACATGCAATCAATATAAGTGATACGATATGGCCATAATCATCTTGTGCCTTTGATCTCCATCTCCAAAGCACTGTCATGATCACCATCGTCACTGGCACGACACCTTGATCTCCATCGTAGCATCGTTGTCGTCTCGCCAACTATTGTTTCTATGACTATCTCTACCACTTAGTGATAAAGTAAAAACAATTACAGGGCGATTGCATTGCATACAATAAAGCGACAACCGTATGGCTCCTGCCAATTGCCGATAACTCTGTTACAAAACATGATCATCTCATACAATAAAATTTAGCATCATGTCTTGACCATATCATATCACAGCATGCCCTGCAAAAACAAGTTAGACATCCTCTAATTTGTTGTTGCAAGTTTTACGTTGCTGCTACGGGCTGAGCAAGAACCATTCTTACCTACGCATCAAAACCACAACGATATTTCGTCAAGTATGTGTTGTTTTAAACTTCAACAAGGACCGGGCGTAGCCACACTCTATTCAACTAAAGTTGGATAAACTGACACCCGCCAGCCACCTGTGTGTGAAGCACGTCGGTAGAACCAGTCTCACGTAAGCGTACGCGTAATGTCGGTCTGGGCCGCTTCATCCAACAATACCGCCGAATCAAGGTATGACATGCTGGTAAGCAGTATGACTTGTATCGCCCACAAATCACTTGTGTTCTACTCATGCATATAACATCTATGCATAAACCTGGCTCGGATGCCACTGTTGGGGAACATAGTAATTTCAAAAAAAAAATCCTATGCACACGCAAAATCATGGTGATGCATAACAATGAGAGGGGAGAGTGTTGTCCATGTACCCTCATAGACCGAAAGCGGAAGCGTTATGACAATGCGGTTGATGTAGTCGTACGTCTTCACGATCGATCGATCCTAGTACCGAACGTACGACACCTCTGCGATCTGCACACGTTCAGCTCGCTGACGTCCCACGAACTCCAATCCATCAAAGTGTCGAGGGAGAGTTTCGTCAGCATGATGGCATGATGATGGTGATGATGATGCTACCGATGCAGGGCTTCGCCTAAGCACCACAAGGATATAATTGAGCTGGATTATGGTGGAGGGGAGCACCGCACACGGCTAAGAGAGATCAATGATCAACTTGTGTGTCTGTTGTTGTTTGGGGTGCCCCCTTTCGCCTGTATATAAAGGAGGGAGGAGGAGGCCGGCCACCAGGGGCGTGCCAAGGGAGGGGGGAGTCCTACTAGGACTCCACTCCTAGTAGGATTCGGCCCCCACTCTTTTTTCCTTTTACCGGAGAAGGAAAGGGGAAATGAGAGGGAGAAGGAGAAGGAAAGGGGGGCGCCACCCCCTTCCCTACTCCAATTCGGCCTCCTACATTGTGGGGGGTGAACCATCCCCTTGTGGGCTGGTTAGCCTCCCTCCCATGGCCCATAAGGCCCATATCTTTCCCTGGGGGGTTCCGGTAACCTCCTGGTACTCCAGAAAAATGCCCGAATCACTCGAAACCATTCCGATGTACGAATGCAACCTTCCAATATATTAATATTTACCTCTCGACCATTTCGATACTCCTCATCATGTCTGTGATCATATCCGGGACTCCGAACTACCTTCGGTACATCAAAACACATAAACTCATAATATCGATCGTCACCGAACATTAAGCGTGCGGACCCTACGGGTTCGAGAACTATGTAGACATGACCGAGACATGTCTCCAGCAAATAACCAATAGCAGAACCTGGATGCTCATATTGGCTCCCACATACATTGTTCCCTTTGTCATCAGTATGTTACTTTCCCGAGATTCGATCGTTGGTATCGTCATACCTAATTCAACATCGTTACCGGCAAGTCTCTTTACTCGTTCCGTAATGCATCATCCCATAACTAACTCATTAGTCATATTACTGGCAAGGCTTATAGTGATGTGCATTACCGAGAGGGCCCAGAGATACCTCTCCGACAATCAGAGTAACAAATCCTAATCTTGATCTATGCCAACTCAACAAGTACCATCGGAGACACCTTTAGAGCACCTTTACAATCACCCAGTTACGTTGTGACGTTTGGTAGCACACAAAGTGTTCCTCCGGTATTCGGGAGTTGCATAATCTCATAGTTTGAGGAACTTGTTTAAGTCATGAAGAAAGCAGTAGCAGTGAAACTAACACAATCATAATGCTAAGCTAACGGATGGGTCATGTCCATCACATTATTCTCCTAATGATGTGATCCCGTTCATCAAATGACAACACATGTCTATGGTTAGGAAACATAACCATCTTTCATTAATGAGATAGTCAAGTAGAGGCATACTAGGGACTATAAGTTTTGTCTATGTATTCACACATGTACTAAGTTTCTGGTTAATACAATTCTAGCATGAATAATAAACATTTATCATGAATTAAGGAAATAAATAATAACTTTATTATTGCCTCTAGGGCATATTTCCTTCAATAGCTCCTTTACAGTCTTGGGCAACCGTACATTCATCTTGGAACGAATCCTGCGGTTGCGCACATTGGACTAGTAGGTGGCTATCACAGCTGCCGGATGGATGTTTGGGATGTTCCTGTGGACTCTGCTGAACCTCTGCAGATACATCCATAGAGTCTCTCCTTCTTTCTGCTAGAGAAGCTGGAAATTGTTGGGCCGACCTGGTTCTTGATGGCCGCCAATGAAGGCACCAATGAACTCATGGCAAAGGTCAGCCCGTGACGAAATGGAGTTCTCCGGCAGATGCATCAGCCAAGACCTCACATTGGACTTGAGAGCCAAAGGAAAGTAGTTGGCGAATACCTTCTCATATCTTTCCCCGGTAGCTTGGACGGCAATGGTGTAGATGCTCAGAAACTCTGCCGGGTTGAGCCTCCCATCATACTTCTCGGGTATCTCTGGCTTGAACGTGCGGACGGACGGCCAACGGACTTGCCGCAGCTCACGAGTAAAGGAAGGGTATCCAACCTCAAAAAGTAAGCACCCGCCAATGCCGAGCGCATGCTCGTCAACGTCAGGACCACCGCACCCATCGGTCCGGCGGCGATCATCGCGGCGTTGCTCAACGACAACGCGCGCGTCTTCCCTCCGCATGTCCTCTACGGCTTCCCGTTGATGTGGACGTGCTCGAGGGTCAGAAGAGGCCATTGAGACGTCATCAGGATCTTGATGTTGCCAAACTTGCGCTGGCTGCGGTGGTAGGGACTGCACCATGGGAGTGGCCCCTTCCGTACGACCAGCAACATGAGTCATTGTGTCGCTTGGGGAGGCCATGGCGGGCCAGCTTGATGCGAGCCCCCAGCCTCGGCGAAACCGAGCAGGCTACGGATGGTGGCACACCACTCGTCCATCTGCTCAGCTACTGGCAGGAACCTAAGTAGTAGCTGAGCCCGCGCCATGACCTCCGTAGCCGTGCTTGGCATGGGCGATGACAACGCAGATCGTATCGTTGCTCGGCTACTAACGAAGCTAGCATCGACAGTACTACACCCCCGCTGTTGCGGGGCGGACACCTGGATCGCATGGTGGTGCAGCGAAGGCGCTTGAGGGATAGCAGCTCTGTCAGGTGTAGCGGCTTGGTCGACTCACCCAGGGGAAGGCGCACGCACAACAGTCACTCCCGTGACAGGGGTGGCCGGAGGGGGGTGGTTCACCCTAGACCGAGCGCCATCACTGTGGCTGTGCCCGTCAACGAGAAGAAGAGGTGTGGATGGAGCAGCTCCTCCACCCGTACCTCGTGGAGCGTGGCCGTCAAGATGTTGCTAATGTCGCTCTCCCCCGGTGTCTCCTGCTCCTGCTTCGGCCGTGGGGGAAGTGGTGACGGTGCCGCCAGCTCCAACCACATCCCCAGTAGCGTCCACATCCTTGTGTGCCTCCGCACCTCCCGTAGCATTGGTAGCTGCGGGTGGCAGAGCCTTTGAGGTCGACGGTTGAGCGAAAACACCGGACTTCTTCTTGGGCTCCAAGGTCGATGGCGCCGTCGAAGATGAAGATGGTAATGAAGATGACGCGTTGCACACGCTTTCAGGTTCACGCAAGTGACCCCCCTACCTGGCGCGCCAAAGATGTCATGGGAAACCACAACCACCTATGGGACCAAAGGGCCCCTTGCTGGTTCGGTATGGGGGATGTCACATTGCACAAAGAGCAGAGGAGCCTGGGGCAGCACGACAGGGATCTCACGAGCAATTTTACCCAGGTTCGGGCTGCTGCGAGGAGTAAAACCCTAATCCTTCTTTGGTGGATTGATGGTGCAAGGATGGTGGTGGAGCGTAGTACACTTGCCCGGCAAGGGCGGCAGTGGCTACGTGCGTATGGGTGTCTAACTTTCCAACCTCGTGAACCCTTTCTACGGTTACCATGGGCCTCTATTTATAAGTTAAGGGGTCACCATAATGGCAAATCAACCATTATGTACTGATAAGATAGCGAACAATGCTATCACAGCTAACTCTACAGGCTGATGGAGAACATTATATGTGCCGCTCAACTTCACATCATTGTTCGCCCGGCAAGCCTTGCCGGGCTTATTTTTCTAGCTCCATGCCTACTTCTTTGACATGTCGCAGGACGGGTGTCATCTATAGGCTTTCATGTAGAAAGAGGTTGCCATGTGGCGAATGGCTGCCACTTAATCACTTTGCGGCCTGACACCGCATTGATTGACGGCGTGGGTTGCGGGGGAGTGGTTGATGAGGTGTTTCTTGCCTCCATGAGTCCCGACAGGCCCTGCCGGGACATCTTGGATGTTCTCTTCTGGGGTGGCTCTGCCCTTGCCTAGCCTGTTTTCCCGGCAAGGGAGTATTTTCTCCTGGCGGTATCTTGCTTCTCTGGCTTGATCTTGGTCCTCTTGTTCTGCATGTTGGTCCTTCAAAGATCTTGGTCTCCTTTACTCTGGCATGGCTTGATGCCATTATCATGTTCTTGTGCATGTGCATAGTTAGGACAACATACCCAGGGTCTGTTACACTGACACACTATCATGGAGGGGTCCATCATCCTCATTAGTGCCTCTCCGATGATGCGTGAATAGTTCATTGTAGACCTACGGGTCCGTAGTTAGTAGCTATATGGCTTCCTCTCTCTCTCTTTTGATTCTCAATACAATGGTCTCTTGGAGATCTATTTGATGTAACTCCTTTTGCGGTGTGTTTTTTGGGATCTGATGAACTTTGAGTTTATGATCAGATCTGTCGGCGTTCTGGGGCCGGTGGTCCCCAGACTTGCCTGCCTGCGGCCTGCGGCGTGGCTCAAGGGGTGGCCCAGCATGGCCCATCTTCATCAACACGAGCTCAAGACCCTCGCGAGGGGCCAAGCCACGTGGGGCGGACGACAGGAGGCTTCCTCAAGCACGGCCTCGTCAGGCTGGCTCGCGAGGAGGCGGAGAGATCAAGGCGGGGTACCTCGCGAGGTGCCCATGACGCAAGCCATGACGACCAAGGGCGCCAGGCGGGCGCCAGCCCGCACAGTGTCCTTCTTTCCTCTTTGGTGCAAAGGGAGCAAGCGCAGGCGAGAGCATCAAGCAAAGGCAAGCATTTCGGTGCAACGAGACCAAGACCGTCGCAACGGCAGGAAGGCGTCACCACTAGAGCCTTTCACAGGCGAGGACCAACTTTAGTCAGGATAAGTGTACTAGATGTTCCCCTTCAGAATGGCCAATTGTTGGCGCCCTTCCCGCTCAATATTTGGGAAGAGACCCAGGGCCTTTGCCTATAAATAGGACTAGCCACCCCTAGGGTAGAGGCATCCAAAGAGAGAGCGACTGAACTCCCCCTAGCAGTTCATCGCACCAGCCAAGAACAGACCCTCGCGAGGCTGTTCTTCCTTGTACTATTCATCATCAGCCCAAGAGGCAATCCACCACACCAGAAACTAGAGTAGGGTATTACACCACAATGGTGGCCCGAACTAGTATAAACCCTGTGTCTCTTGTGTTGTTCCCTTTCGTAGCTTAGATCCTAGCAAGGCGGCGAAGTGCAGGTAGGCAGAAGGCCAAATCTCCGCGCGCACCCCAGTGTTCGAATCTATAGGGTCTGCCGGAACCCCAAATCCGAAATTTGGCGCGCCAGGTAGGGGTGCGGCGGAGCTTCTCCTTCCGCCGACCCGCTCTCCGCCGACACCACGACTCGCCCTGCGATGAGCGGCGCGCCATCCGCCCCGGTCATCGCGGCCCTCCTGGGCGGCTCGCAGGTGCCACCTTCAGGCCGCCACATCAAGCCATTCGTCCGCCAGGTCGACGCCGTTTCCACATGGCTGGGGGCTCCCTCAGGTTGGGCGGCGCCCAAGGCCAATCTGGCCTTCAGCTCAAAGGACCACCCCTCCAATTCAGCCTGCTCAGGCGCGCTCCCGATGCTATGCACTCCCACCATCTGCCAGGTGGCCGTCACCAGAACTCTCATCGACGGCGGCTCAGGCCTCAGCGTGCTCTTGATTGAAGCCTTCAGCCTCCTCCACATACCACTGGAGCGGCTTCGGCCCAGCCGGCCCTTCTTGGGCGTCGGGGGCGGGGCCTTTAGCTCCCTGGGGCAGATCCATCTCCCGGTAAGCTTCGGCACCTACGACAACTTCCGCACGGAGCTGATCGACTTCGACATCGCCCCCATCGGCCTCCCATACAACGCCATCGTCGACTACCCGGCGCTGGCCCGGTTCATGGCTGCGACTCACCCGGCATACAACCTCATGAAAATGCCCGGGAGCAGCGGCGTCGTCACCGTGTGCGGAGACACCGGAGATGTGCTGCAAGTGCTCAAGCTTTCCTTCAAGACGGCGGCGTCGACGCAGCCTGCCGACTCGGACGCCCCTGAGACCAAGGGGGCTGTGCCGGCCAAGAAGAAGCAGTTATTCACCCAATACAAGGCAGAAACCAAGCAGATGCTGGTTGACGAGGACGGATCCACTGACGCCACCTTCACCATAGGCGCCAACCTCAAGCCCGAGCAGGAGGAGGCCCTGGTCAAGTTCCTGTGCGTGAACAAGAAGGTATTCGCATGGGAACCCAATCAGCTGGCGGGGATCCCAAGGGGTGTAATCGAGCACCACCTCAATGTGTGCCCCAATGTCCGACCCGTGAAGCAGAAGGCAAGACGGCAGTCCACAGAAAAGCAGGCTTTCATTGTCCAAGAGACCCGCAAGTTGGAAGCTGCAGGGGTCATTCGCGAGGTCCGATACCCGGATTGGTTGGCCAACCGAGTCGTTGTACCAAAGAAAGGAGGGAAGGAACGTATGTGTGTCGACTTCACCAATCTCAACAAAGCTTGCCCACAATATCCGTTCCCGCTCCCCCGCATTGATCAGATCGTCGACTCCACCGCCGAGTGCGACCTATTGTGTTTCTTGGATGCCTTCTCTGGGTATCACCAGATCAAGATGGCGGTAGAAGATGTGGAAAAAATGGCCTTTCTAACCCCGTGCGGGGTGTATTGCTACAAATGCATGTCGTTCGGGTTGGGCAATGCAGGGGCGACCTTCCAGCGGCTGATGCACATCACCTTGGGCCCAGAGCTCGGGAAAAACATTGAGGCTTACGTTGATGATATTGTGGTAAAGTCTCACGAGGCAAAGACCCTGATACAAGACCTGGAGGAAACCTTCGCGAGCCTCAATGCCGCGAGCCTGCGGCTCAACCCAGAGAAGTGCGTGTTTGGGGTCCCCTCAGGCAAGCTCTTGGGCTTCCTCATGTCCCACCGGGGCATCGAGGCTAACCCGGAAAAGGTAAAGGCGGTCGAGGACATGATTCCGCCAAAGACCCTCAGAGAAATGCAGAAGCTCACTGGGCGCGTGACAGCGCTGGGACGCTTCATCTCCAAGCTGGGGGAGCAAGCGCTGCCTTTCTTCCAGCTAATGATGAAAAAGGGACCCTTTGAATGGACTGAAGAGGCACACAAGGCGTTCCAAGACCTCAAGAGGTACCTAACCAGCCCTCCGGTAATGGTGGCCCCGCGCCCTCAGGAGCCCCTAGTGCTTTACCTTGCAGCCACTCCCTACTCCGCCAGCGCAGTTCTGGTAGTGGTTAGGGAGGAGCGTCGGAACAAAGCCACGGCACCCGCCCGGGTCGGGGCGGAACATGAACAAGAAGGACCCACAGAGACCACCGCCACAGCCAGGAAGGGTCAGCCGCCGCTGGGGAACACGCTCGAGACAGCAGGAACCCCTCCCTCTAGCGACCAGCCACTGGGGGCTCCCCTGCCTCAGGAGGCACCGCGGTCTCCGGAGGGCGCCAACGACACCAGCACTCCCAACCAAGTTAAACATCCTGTGTACTTCATCAGCATAGTGTTGCGAGACGCAAGGGTGCGGTACCCCATGCCTTAGAAACTTCTCCTCGCACTATTGGTGGCCTCGCGCAAACTGCAGCATTATTTTTAGGGCCACCCCATCAAGGTTGTCTCAGCGTACCCTTTGGAGAGGGTGCTCAGGAGCCCCAACTCAGTTGGAAGAGTCGCTGAGTGGAACATTGAACTGCAAGCGTTTCAGCTCGAATTCAGCACAACCAGAGTCATCAAGGGGGGCGCCTTGGCAGATTTCATGGCAGAATGGACAGAGGCGCCGGGCCTAAAGGCTGATGAGGATCGATCCCTCTGCCCGGGAAGCGAGGCGCCGGACGGTTGGGTCATGTACTTCAACGGGGCGTTCTCCAGGAACGGCGCGGGGGCTGGTGCAGTGCTTATATCTCCTACCCAAGACAAGCTCTACTACACAGTGCAGCTCTGTTTTCAACACGGGGAAAAGGTCTCCAACAGCATAGCAGAATATGAAGGCTTGATAGCAGGCCTGAAGGCCGCGGCCGCCCTCGGAGTAAAACATCTTACCATCAAGGGTGATTCACAACTGCTCGTCAACTTCTCCAACAAAGTATATGAGCCAAGGGATGAGCACATGGAAGCCTACCTTGTGGAGGTCCGCAGGATGGAGAAGCAGTTCTGGGGGCTGGAGTTACAGCACATGCCCCGTGGCACCAACCAGGAGGCCGACGACATCGCCAAACGAGCATCCAGGCGACTGCCTCAGGAGCATGGCGTCTTTGAGGAGCAGCTCTTCAAGCCCTCGGTCACGCCATCACTGTCAAGAACGGTGCAGCCTCGGCAGGAGCTCCCCCAGCCGCCATCCTCGGGAGACCGGGCCTGTGGCCCAGCCTCAGGGGCACGTCTACTCTTGACAATGGAGCCTCAGGAGGGGTGCTAGATCACGGAGCTCCGGAGCTATCTGACGCAAGGGATCTTGCCAAAGAAAGAGGAGGAAGCGGAGCGCGTGGCGCGGCAGGCCACAGCATACTGCATCAGGGATGGGGAGCTCTACCGAAGGCGACCGAATGATGTGTCCCTGCGCTGCATCTCCAAAGAGCAAGGGAAGGAACTGCTAGCGGATATACACGGTGGAGACTGTGGGCATCATTCGTCATCGCGGACCCTCGTTGGCAAGCCGTTCCGCAGTGGATTCTATTGGCCCACTACACTCAATGATGTTGTCGAGATGGTGAAGGCCTGCGAGGCCTGCCAGTAACACGCCAAGCAGATCCATTAGCCGGCTGGAGGTTTGCAGACTATACCTCTCTCATGGCCATTCGCAGTCTGGGGGCTGGACATGCTGGGCTCATTTCCTCGGGCGCCAGGGGGCTATCGCTACCTCTGGACTGAAGTGGAAGCTGTCTACACCATCCCCGCAGGGTCTGTGGTCAAGTTCATCAAGGGCATCGTGAGCCGGTTCGGGGTACTGAACCGCATCATCACCGACAATGGTTCGCAGTTCACCAGTAATCCCTTCAAAACATACTGTGCTAACCTTGGAACACGGATATGTTACGCTTCGGTGGCGCACCCCCGGAGCAACGGTCAGGCCGAGCAGGCCAACGCGAAGGTCCTGAGGGGCCCCAAAACTAGGACGTTCAAGAAGAAGTTGGAGGCCTGCGGCCGAGGTTGGTAGGACGAGCTTCAGTCCATGTTGTGGTCCATCCGCACAACCGCGACCAAGCCAACCGGCGAGACCCCATTCTTCCTGGTCTATGGAGATGAAGTGGTCCTCCCTCACGAGGTCAGACGTCGTTCCGCGCGGGTCCTGGCATTCGACGAGGTGCAGCAGGACGCCATGCGGGGGACGGACCTCGTGCTGGGGGAGGAGCGTCGCCGGGAAGCTGCGCTCCGAGCAGCAAGATACCAACAAGCGCTACGACGATACCACTGCCGCAACATCCACCCCAGGACACTCGAGGTAGGAGACCTCGTGCTCGGACGGGTCCTCTCCAGGGAGGGGCTGCATAAGCTCTCTCCCATGTGGAAGGGCCCGTTCAAGGTTGTTCATGTTTCCAGGCCCGGCTTCGCGCGCCTGGAGACTCAGGAGGGGGTGCCCATCCTGAACGCGTGGAACATCCAGCACCTCCGGCGATTTTACCCTTGAAAGGGCCCAGAGCCTGTGAAGAAGGCGAATGCCTGTGAAGCTGTTGCATTTTGGAAAAGGCCCAGAGCCTGTGAAGAAGGCAAACGCCTGTGAAGCTATTGCGTTTTGGAAAAGGCCCAGAGCCTGTGAACAAGGCGAATGCTTGTGAAGCTGTTGCGATTTGGAAAAGGCCTAGAGCCTGTGAAAAATTTGAATGCCTGTGAAGTTGTTGCGTTTTGGAAAAGGCCTAGAGCCTGTGAACAAGGCGAACGCCTGTGAAGCTGTTGCGTTCTGGAAAAGACCCAGAGCCTATGAAGAAGGCGAATGCCTGTGAAGCTGTTGCGTTTTGGAAAAGGCCCAGAGCCTGTGAAGAAGGCGAACGCCTGTGAAGTATATCCTCACGAGAAAGGCCTGGAGCCTGTGAAGAAGGCCAACACCTGTGAAGCTCGCCGCCCGTGACACTCTCACGTAATAATGAGTGGGGTTGTACACGCCCCGGAGTCTCAGGAGCACCGGCCTCAGGCCCTGGGGCTCCCTCCCACGCCCAATGGCAGCACTTAGCTCCGCCCTGGTGAGAAGACGTCGAAGACTAGATTAGGTGTCGGACGCGGCTTTTCTCGTTTGCTTTCTGCAGTTGGCTGTTCATTCCCATTCGAGGTTTTGCTGAAGTTGTTGTTGTCTTTGGTTTGTGACCCTTTGCCTTTTTTCGCTCTCCTGCCCCGATTTCTCTCGCGCAAGTCTCGCGAGGGGGCACCGCGGGCACCCTCGCGAGCGTTTTCTGCCCTTATCGTTCGAGGCTACCCAACCCTTGTCCACTACAGGAGCACCCCTCCGGTCCGTGCCCCACGGGCATCGCGACACAAACACAGGGCTTGGGTCGATCGCCTCCACGGCTAAGGCTGGGAACTACCTCTCCAGACTAACCCCCGCAGGACATGGAACGTTCGACAAAGCCTCGGCCTCGTGAAGCAAGGGTCACGACAAGCCCTCCCCCCGAGCTAAGTAAATCCTGCGCACTGTCGTACGGCATAAGGACACAAATACCAAAATAGCGGAAACAGTACAGTAATTAAACAACAATAGTCCCTGCACACCCTCGCGGGGCCCTACACTACTGTCTTTTTTGCGCAAGGAAAGGGAAAACAGAACAGGCGCGACTCGCCCGGCATCAGCTCGCGAGGGAGGCTCAAACTACCTCCGGAGCTCAGGAGGACTCAGTCTCGCGCTTCACCGAGGCGCGATGGCGGGTAGGCCCGCTACCTCCCTCCAAGCGAGCGCGGCGGCACGGACGTTGATCGCGGCCACTGCTAGAGGAGACGCTGCTCAAAGAAGAGCCGTCGAAGCTCGATGAACCTCGACCGCCACCGACCGCACGCGCGCTGTCATCTTCATCATCGCCGGGGTAGGACCCACGGCTGCGGTCGTCGCTCTCGGGGCAACATCCAGCGCGGCGACCATCTTCCCCGAACACCCTCACGTAGAGGGTGGCATCGCCGTCGAACTTGAAGTGCAGGGTGCACCGCCGGATCAGACAATGCATGCGGGCAAACATTTGCCAGCCACGGGTCAGGGCCAAGCTCCCGGCCGAGGAGACCTCCAGCGAAGCCCAGGAGGCTCGGCCACAGCAACCTTCCGCCTAGAGCCAGAGGCCGCCCGGGGCCCCAGCCGGGAGCTCACCTAGGAGGAAGCGGGGGAGTTGGAGTCGGGTGCTGGCTGGCTCTGCCGCCCACACAACAAACTCCGGCAGAACCTCTGCCGAGTGGGAGCGCGGCCTAGGGGGTCGCGCGGCCGTGACGCATCCCCCAGCGGCGGCCGACCGCCCTTCGCCATGTGGAAGATCGCCTCCGCGATCGCGCGGAGCCACCATGGGAGTCGCAGGGTGTTTGCGGGGACGGCCTCGGGCGCGCTTGGGTGGAGGAGAGTCAAGTTCCGCCTGGCGGGCCTTACCTTTCTCCGCGGCCGAGAACCTTTTTGGCGGAGCCATGAAAGAAAAGGAGAATCAAGAAGGGATGGATCGGAAGGGCAGAAGCCGCCCCGTACTTATAGCCGGAGGAGGCGAACCGTCGGCCTCCACGATCGCAGGTAATCATGACCGGTTTTTGCATGCAGTGACTTGTCAATTCGTGCAGTTGCCGAGGCGTCGTGGGGGAGTGGAGCCGCCCACATCTAATCAACCGCCATGCGGCGCCCGAGGCCTCAGGTCGTTAGGGCCCGCGACGCTTCGTGCTTGCCCCTTCACCTCTCTGCTCAGCCAAGTCCGGGCGCGCCTTGGGCCCGGGGGCTACTGTCAGTGTTCTGGGGACGGGGGTCCCCAGACTTGCTACCTGCAGCCTGTGGCGTGGCTCAAGGGGCGGCCCAGCATGCCCCATTTTCGTCAACACGACCTCAAGACCCTCGCGAGGGCCAAGCCTCGCGGGGCGGACGACAGGAGGCTTCCTCAGGCACGGCCTCGTCAGGCTGGCTCGCGAGGAGGCGGAGAGATCAAGGTGGGGTACCTCGCGAGGTGCCCATGACGCAAGCCATGATAACCAAGGGCGCCAGGCGGGCGCCAGTCCGCACAGTGTCCTTCTTTCCTCTTTGGTGCAAAGGAAGCAAGCGCAGGCCAGAGCATCAAGCAAAGTCAACCATTTCGGTGCAACGAGACCAAGACCGTCGCAACGGCAGGATGGAGGTCATCGTGGAGCCCAGGAAGGCGTCACCACCAGAGCCTTTCACAGGCGAGGACCAACTTTAGTCAGGATAAGTGTACTAGATGTTCCCCTTGAAAATGGCCAATTGTTGGCGCCCTTCCCGCTCAATATTTGGGAAGAGGCCCAGGGCCTTTGCCTATAAATAAGACTAGCCACCCCTAGGGTAGAGGCATCCAAAGAGAGAGCGACTGAACTCCCCCTAGCAGTTCATCGCAACAGCCAAGAACAGACCCTCGCGAGGCTGTTCTTCCTTGTATTGTTCATCATCAGCCCAAGAGGCAATCCACCACACCACAAACTAGAGTAGGGTATTACACCACAATGGTGGCCCGAACTAGTATAAACCATGTGTCTCTTGTGTTGTTCCCTTTCGTAGCTTAGATCCTAGCAAGGCGGTGAAGTGCAGGTAGGCAGAAGGCCAAATCTCCGCGCGCACCCCAGTGTTGGAATCTATAGGGTCTGCCGGAACCCCAAATCCGACAAGATCTATGGTTTTATCCATGAAAGTTATTTGAGTCTTTTGATCTCTTATATGCATGATTACTAATAGCCTCGTATTTCTTCGTCGAATATTTGGTTTAGTTAGGCCGACTAGATCAATTTTTCTTGCCTTGGAAGAGGTGCTTGGTGATGGGTTCAATCTTACAGTGCTCAATCCCAGTGACAGAAGGGGAAATGACACGTATGCATCGTTGCTATTAAGGATAACAAGATGGGGTCTATTCCTACATGAATATATCTTGTCTACATCATGTCATCATTCTTATTGCATTACTCCATTTTCCATGAACTTAATACACTAGATGCATGCTGGATAGCAGTCGATGTGTGGAGTAATAGTAGTAGATGCAGGTAGGAGTCGGTCTATTAATCTTGGACGTGATACCTATATAATGAGCATTGCCTGGATATCGTCATAATTATTTGAAGTTCTATCAATTGCCAAACAGTAATTTGTTTACCCACTGTATGCTATTTTTCTCGAGAGAAGCCACTAGTGAAATCTACGGCCCCCAGGTCTATTTTCTCATCATATACTTTCAGATCTATTTTGCTATTTGCCTTTTTATTTACTAGCAAAAAGGCTCGTGCTTTGCAACGGGAGAAAAAAAGTACCACACGCTCTTAATATACAAAAAATGTTTTATAATCTGAGAATTTTTAGTACATGAAGAGTTAAAATGGTTGTTAAAAAGATACATGATTTTTTAATCATAAAACGAGATTTTTTTGTCTAGAAAAGAACATTTTTTATGGTCTCCTGTTGATGCAGGTACTTGCGCCCCTATTTCATCACTATTTCTTGCCATACATGTCATAGGTATTGGTCCCTGTTTCATCACTATTTATTTCTTATCAAACTTATCTTTTATTTTATTGTTTGTCATGCATGCCTCCTTTTTACTTTTTTTATGCATGTCCTTTTTTTCTTCTTCTTATATATAGGACAATAGCGCAACATCTCATCTTTATTGGATCTCCTCTGCATTTTCTATTTTATTTATTTTATAGCAAACATCCGATCTTTATTGGGTCCTTTTATTTCTTGTCATGCATGTCCTTATTTATTGGGTGTCTCTAACAAATTTATCTTCAATCTGATGTCCAATCCTGATTTTGTTGACATGTTCATGCTCAATCTGAATCAGTACGGATATGAAAAAAAGATAGATAATGCATTGTTGATTAACATTGCAGCCTAGATAGATTTTTTTTAAAAGAATTAACAGGTAAAATAACATTATATTTAGATTCTACATAATTTTCTAATCGAATTTTATATATAATATGTTAAATTTGGAGTTACGGTTTAAAGATATGAGTATTTTAAAAAACATTTGATATGTACTACGAGTTTACTGTCAGAAACATCAGGCGGTTTTCTACAAAATATCATGACGGACTAATAATACCTATTTCTTTTATTAGTAGGTATAGATTTGCAACTTTTATTTTCAGGTCTATATTATCAAAAACCCAAAAATAGCTCGCCGAATTTTATTTGCTTTTTACTTGCATCTATCAATATACTACAATTTTATCTTGTCAACTTGACAATTTCTGGCACCGTTACCCGAAAGGGATTGACAACCCTTTTAACGCGTCGGGTTGCAAGTATTTGTTCTTTGTGTGCAGGACTTTTTACGTAATGTTGCATGGTTCTCCTACTGGTTCGATATCCTTGGTCTCATCACTGAGGGAAATACCTATCGTTGTTGTGCTAAATCATCCCTTCCTCTTTGGGGAAATACCGATGTAGTTCAAGACGCAATCAAGGTGACTCATCGGCAATGGCAGTGGTAGGCGAGGTGAGCGCCGTGGAAGCAGATGTGGCTCGGCGCAGCCGACCGACGACGGCTCGAGGCCTGCTTCGGCAAGGGCAGTGCGAGGCGACTTAGTTCAATGCTCGACAGGGGGTAGAGGCAAGGCCCTCTCGATGGCTGGGGCGGCTCGCAGCAACGGCGGGTACTCGGTGGCTGGGGGCGAGCAGCTGAGGCTGGGTCCGCCGAGGCGGATCGCAGCAGAGGTGAACTACGCCAGAGGAGACGACGCAGGCAAGTCATGACGGCAACTTTGCATAGCCATGGCTGAGGCGACAACTCAGCGGGGCGAGGCCGGGGTCGGCGAGGTGTCTTGAAGGCGGCCAGTGGAGGCGGCGGCTCAGAACGTGGCCATGGCTAAGGCAACAGCGATGGCATATGGCGGGCGGCTCGGAGCAACAATGCCGGTGTTGGACACTGGGTGGGTGAGACTCTGCTTCTCTATTTGTTCTTTGTTGAAATCTAGAACTGGCAAGCTCACTCCAGTCGCCGGCACTACAGATCAATGATGGCATACACTTTGGGCGAGGGCGGTGCCGCTGTGGCGGACTTTGCCGCATGCTTGCCAAATATTGCCATAGGAGTCGCCTGATATGCGCCCATTTGATCAGGGCGTCGTGCAACTCGTGCCGGAGGCGGCCTTGCCCAATGTCGAGTTCTCCGACGGTGCATCCTGCATGACATTCAGTTATAGTGGCTTAGAGATTGAAGTGGCTGGCATCTAAAACAAGACCAAGACGTGCCCGGTGATGCCCTGCCCAGTGATGACGATCTCGGCGCTTGTGTTGCTCGAGGATAGTCTGTTGTTTGTGGCCTGACGATGGACCGGTGAGCGGGAGTGGAAATAGGGCTGGCTTGAGGCGACAGGCGGCTCGAGGTGCAGTTGTGCGCTAGCGAGGAGAAGCCTCCGCGGCGGTGGAGTCCGGGTCATGATCGTCTTCTCTCATCTGATTTTGCCTTTACAGAAAACTCAAACACTGATTCAAAGTAGCCACTATGCGACCATCTGGTTGTCTATCTGATACTGCCTCAAAAATTGAGCCCGGCCGTGTACATCACAAACCTGCCTTGAAAAGGTTAAAGGTTCTCCTTTTCGTAACACAGGCGTGGATCCGATTATGTCTCGACTTGGGGTTTTCTGATGCTGCATTGGAATCTGGTCGATCTCAAAAGTCGTACTTGGCTGCAAGTGGATTGCCAGGTCAATGTGTGTGGTCGAGAATAAATCAAGTAACTATGCTGGCCTCGATCATGCCCAAGGGCGACTTCCGCATGGCTTTGATGAACCACCATATCTTGCATGGAAATTTTTCCTTTCTCCTTTTAATTGGTCGATCTGTTCCATGGGTGCCCTGTAGTGACGCCCCCTTTTCTTTTTGACACATTGTAGTTCAGGCCGCGGCAAAAAACTTCACACTGAGCACATGGAATCGGTTGTTGACTGATAATCCCCAAGTGCAGGGAATCATCGTAGCAATTTCCAAAGGTGGAAGTGATAAGCATGGAGTGTCGAACCCACAAGGAGCTAAAGGCAAGATCAATATTCTCTCAAGTCCTATCTGCCACTGATACGACTCTACATACACAGAACGTTTGCTTCCAACTAGAAACAAGAAATAAAACTATGTTGTGGGTATGAAGAGGATAACTTTGTATGATATTGAAGAGCTAAAACATAAAAGTAGATGTTGTTATCATAAATTTAGAATATATTACTAAATATTATAAATAGCGAGTGTGGAATAATTATGGGTCGGTGTGCGGAACTAGCCTAGGCAATTGTTAACAAGACCGGTAATCACTATTGCAATTTCATATGAGGGAGAGGCATAACCTAACATACTTTCTCTTCTTGGATCATATGCACTTATGATTGGAACTCTAGCAAGCATCCGCAACTACTAAAGATCATTAAGGTAAAACCCAACCATAGCATTAACATATCAAGTCCCCTTTATTCCCATACGCGGTGACCCACTTATCCGTGTTTATGCTTCTGTCACTCAAGCAACACAAACAATAACTAAACCATGGACATATTGCAACACCCTACAGGAGGAATCCCTCACGCTTGCACAACACGGAGGGCACAATAGGACAACACCAAAATAAATCATATAACTCATACCAATCTAGATCATCAATCAACCCAAAGACAAAGGATATCTACTCAAAACATCATAAGATGGCAACACATCATTGGATCATAATATGTGGCATAAAGCACCATGTTCAAATAGGGATTACAGCGGGGTGCGGGAGAGTGGACCGCGTAAAAGAGATGAGGATTGTAATGATGATGGTGATGTTGATGAAGACGATCACCGCGGCGATGATTCCCCTCCCAATGGCACTCCAATGCCACCGATAGAGAGGAGGAGAAGTTCTCCCCCTTTGCTTCCTCCTCCATAGCCCCCCTGGATGGCGAGAGGTTCCCCCTCTGGAACTTGGACTTCATGTCGATGATGGCCCCTCCGAGATCCTTCCCCATGGCCTCCGGTGCTGATGGCCCCCTACGACAGGGAGCCAGAGAGGGCCTAGATTGATTTATCGTGGCTATAGAGGCTTGCGGCGGCGAAACTTCCGATCTAGGTTATTTTCTGGAGGTTTGGGTATTTATAGAAGAGGTTGGCGTCGAGGACATGTCAAGGGGCCCCACAAGGAGTCCACGAGGCACAGGGGCGCGCCCCCCACCCTCGTGGAGCCCACAGGACTCCCCTCCGGTACATTTTTGTTCCAGTATTTTTTATATTTTCCCAAAAAAATCTCCGTTGATTTTCAGCGCATTCCGAGAACTTTTATTTTTGCACAAAAACAACACCATAGTAGTTCTGCTAAAAACAGTGTCAATCCGGGTTAGTTCTAATCAAATCATACCAAAATCATATAAAACTATTGTAAACATGGCATGAATACTTTGTAAATTATAGATACATTGGAGATGTATCAGCATCCCCAAGCTTAATTCCTGCTCATCCTCGAGTAGGTAAATGATAAAAGAAATAGTTTATGAAGTGTGAATGCTAGCAAGTGCTTAAGTTTGATCAATGATAGTTTCAATCACTTTTTCTAGCATCATTATATATCATAACAATAGCTCAACTCATAAAACTTTTCATGATCAAGTAACAAGCTATTCACAAGTTAAAGTATAGATCATAAACTTTCTTGAAAACTAACAAACCATGCTCTTAGTCATCAAACAATTGCAATTCATCTTATTTTTGGGATGGGTCTATGTAAGAGCTTTGGTTTAGCAAACTCCACATACTCAACTATCATTTAATCTTTCACAATTGCTAACACTCATGTGATATTTATGGTTTCAATGTTTCAATCGGACATAGAGAAAGATAGGGGCTTATAGTTTCGCCTCCCAACCTTTTACCTCAAGGGTAATGTCAACAATAATAATTTATGAAAACCTACATCCAAGTGGATATATATATCCAGATCGCTCCAACCCAAAGTGCTTGCCAAAGGAAAAAGTGTAAAAAGGAAAGGTTATGATCACCATGACTCTTGTATAAGGGTAGAAGATAAAAGTAAAAGATAAGCCCTTCTCAGAGGGAATCATAGGTTGTCATGCGCTTTTATGGTTGGATGCAAAAAATCTTAATGCAAAAGAACATCACTTTATATTGTCGCTTGTGATAAAGACCTTTATTATGAAGTCTGTCGCTTTTATTTCTTCCCTATCACAAGTTCGTATAAAGCTTATTTTCTTCGCACTAATAGATCATACATATTTAAGAAGCAATTTTTATTACATGCACAATGACAACTTACTTGAAGGATCTTACTCAATCCATAGGTAGGTATGGTGGATTCTCATGGCAACACTGGTTTAAGGGATGTTTGGAAGCACAAGTAGTATCTCTACTTGATGCAAAGAATTTGGCCAGCATGAGAGGGAAAGGCAAGCTCAACATCTTGGATGATCCAAGACAATATAACGTTTAGGATATAGGAAAACATAACCCATTAAGTTGTCTTCCTTGTCCAACATCAACCTTTTAGCATGTCATATTTTAATGAGTGCTCACAATTACAAAAGATGTCCAAGATAGTATATTAAGATGTGAAATCTCTGTTCCTTTAATATTCTTTCATGAATTGTTCAAGTGACTAATGCTGTGTTTGCTGACTTTCAATAAGTTTACTACCTATACTTATTATGTGTGAAGTTATTAATCCCAATGTTATAAGCATATGAATCATATATAAATTTAGATTTATGATATTCAATTCATTCAACCATTTACTCATCGGATATACGTGAAGCACGTGAGTAAATGGCAAACTACTCCAAAAAGATATAAGTGAAGAACACTGAGTAGTCAAATAATTAACTAGCCATGGGAGGATTATTTTTCATTCAAGATTTCAGATCCAATGATTTTATTCAAACTACAAGTAAAATTAAAATACGCTCCAAGCAAAACACATATCATGTGACGAATAAAAATATAGGTCCAGGTAAGGTATACCGATGGTTTTGAAGATGAAAGAGGGGATGCCTTCCGGGGCATCCCCAAGCTTAGGCGCTTGAGTCTTCCTTGAATATTACCTTGGGGTGCCTCGGGCATCCCCAAGCTTAGAGTTTTTCCACTCCTTATTCTCCTCATATCAATATCTCACTCGAAACTTGGAAACTTCAATCACACAAAACTTAATGGAACCTCGTGAGATGGGTTAGTATGATAAAGAGTAAATAATTCACTTTGGTACTATCAAAGAAAAGATTCATAATTCTTCTCACACATTCCTATTGTAACATATCATTTCTACAATTTATATTGAGCAATATAAGCCATAGAAACTAGAAAACAAGCAAACTATGCATTAAAAACAGAATCTGCCAGAAACAGAATAGTCTGTAATGATCTGAGCAACAACCATACTTATGCTACTCCAAAAATTCTGAAATAAGTTTGCGGACGTGAGTAATTTGTCTATTAATATTATGAAAAAATAATCAACTCAAAAGCACTCTTATGTAAAATATGACAGCTAATATCGTGAGCACAAAGTTTCTATTTTTTACAGCAAGATCACATTACTTTCACCCAAGTCTTCCCAAAGGTCTTACTTGGCACTTTATCGAAACAAAAGCTATAAAACATGATTGATACAGTAGCTTAATCATGTGGACACACAAAAACAGTAAAGGTAAATATTGGTTTGTCTCCCAACAAGCGCTTTTCTTTAATGCCCTTTTAGCTAGGCATGATGATTTCAATGATGCTCACATAAAAGATAAGAATTGAAACATAAAGAGAGCATCATGAAGAATATGACTAGAAAATTTAAACCTAACCCACTTACTATGCCTAGGGATTTTTTGAGCGCACAATTTAAGGGAACAAATATCAACTAGCATAGGAAGGCAAAACAAGTATAACTTCGAAACTTTAAGCACATAGAGAGGAAACTTGATATTATTGCAACTCCTACAAGCATATATCGCCCCCTCATAATAATTTTCAGTAGCATCATGAATGAGTTCAACAATACAACCATCACATAAAGCAATCTTTTCATGATCTACAAGCATATAAATTTTACTACTCTCCACATAAGCAAAAATTCTTATTATTCGGAATAGTGGGAGCAAACTCAACAAAATAACCGTCATGTGAGGCATAATCCAATTGAAAATTAAAATCATGATGACAAGTTTCATGGCATACATGTCATCACATTAATCATCATATATAGCAACTTTCTTCTAATAATCAATTGGAACCTCTTCCGAAATAGTGGAATCATTACTAACTAAAGTTGTCACTCTTCCAAATCCACTTTCATAAATATCACACTAAGATTCAACACCCTCCAAAATAGTGGGACTGCTAATTCCTAAAGTTGACACTCTTCCAAACCCACTTTAGATGATAGTATTATTCATACTCCAAAAGATATAAGTGAAGATCATGGATGATTCTACAATTAATATAGACTAACCAATATCTAAGCTCAAAATATATAAGTGAAGCACAAGAAGCATTCTGTAAAATCATACTCAAAAGATATAAGTGAAGCACATGAAGCATTCTATAAATCAATGAAGGGCTATCTCATACTAGCATGGTTCCTAAAGAAAAATAAAAACACAATGGACACAAATCATGTGAACAAAACAAAAACCAAGGTATACTGATAATTGTTGAACAAGAAAGATGGGATGCCAACCGGGCCCCCCAAGCTTAGATGATTGAGTATCCTTGAAGTATTTACTTGGGGTGCCTTGGGCATCCCAACGATTGAACTCTTGCCTCTCTTTATTCTTCTCACATCGGTAACTCCTCATTCTTCGAACACTTCATCCACACAAAACTTAGCAAAAACTATGTGAGATCTGTTAGTATAATAAAGCAAATCACTACCTTTAGATACTGTTTCAAACTCATATCAATTTAATATTATCACTTTATCTACTGTATTACAACTTTACCATGGTTCATACCCCCCGATACTACCCATGGATTCATCAAAATAAGCGAAAAACACATAGAAAACAGAATTTGTCAAAAACAGGACAGTCTGTAATGCCTAGTGCTAGCATCTGGTGTTGCATCATGTTTACTTTCACAGAAAGTTGAAATGGGGATGACAGAACCCCCAACACCCCCCCGAAGACAACTAGGGTTTACTAAAATCTTTTTCAATGAACCTGAAATGCCCTTCTAAAATGTCTATCATTTTTGTCCTGGGTTAGAACCTCTGGCAAAATTGGTTCACATTTTTCTAGGACAACATTGGGTCACTGAATTAAATCATACTCTATTTGCATTTGGGCATTTAAATGCTATATAATATTTTAAATTTCCAAATATTCCCAAACTGAAATATTCCATGTTGGATATGTTCTAAACAATGGGCATGTGCAGTTTGGTGATTTTTGAAAATGCCTAAGTATTTTTAGAAAAGCCACAAAGTTAGAGAAAACATAGAAAACAGGAAATAAAAGAGAGAGAGAGAAACTTACCTGGCTTACCTGGACGGCAAAGTAGGAAGCCCACCTGGCCGGCCCAGCCCAGTGCCGCTGCCAGTCATCTCCCACCTTTGCCAGAAGGCAGAGGCGAGGCGTGGCGCGCGCCCGAGAGCCCCGACCACCTCCTTCTTCCCACCGCTGCCCCGATGCGTCTGGACGATGCCACGCATCCCCCCGGACCCACTCGCCCACTCCCTCGTCCTCATCCCCTCCTCTTTCTCGCTCTACAACTCGTGCCCGAGCGCCACCATCGCCACCGACGCCGTTCGCCGCGGCCACAGCCACCGCCCCGCCTGGTCGACGCCCCAGAAAGCTCCGCCTCGTCCCCCTCTTCATCCTCACCCAGACGAAAGGCGTCGTAAGCCCCTGGATGCCGCTAGCTCCGTCGTTCCCCTCCTCAGCCACCGAGGATCGCCGTCGTCGATTTGCCGCCGTCTCCGCCTCCCCGAGCTCGCTGAGACCATCTCCGACCCCGCTGTGAGCTCCACCTTCTTCTCTCCTTCTCCCCATGCCCGTACGCACCTCTAGCCACCCGAGTCACCGGAGCCGTGAACTCACCGCCACGGTGGTTCCTCGTCGTCGCGGCCAGGGCCACCGCAGCTCACCTCCGAGCACGGAACCGTGCCCCACACCTCACCAGGAGCACGTAGCACACACCCGTTCATCCTCCCGTGCATCGTAGCGCGGAATCCAACCCCGTCCGAACTCCGGCCGCCGCTGCCGAGCTCACCGCCATCAGCTCCGGCCACCACACACCCGTCTACCACCCCCATCCAATGTGCCGTGGCAAGAGCTCTCCAACGAGCCTAGCCGCGCATCGGACGGAGCACCGCACCCCAGTCCCGAGCCCTCCGCCGCGCCTGCTGTCGCCGGCGACGAGCCGCCGGCGTATTAGCCCCGACTGACCAGGGGTTTGACCTCCCCTAAGTTAATGACAGGTGGGGCCAGCCCCAGTTAAACTAGTTTAGTTTAATTTCTAAACTTAATTAGCCACTGTCACTAATGAGTGGGCCCAGGCCCCAGCTAATCCTAGATTAGTTTTTATTAAGTTTAATTACTCCACTGACATTTTAGTTAGTAGTATTTTAACACTAATTAATTTAGATTAGTTAGTTAGTCACTGACGTGTGGATCCCACAGGTCAGGTTTGACCTGGCCGACCCAGTTAACCTGCTGACGTCACACCGATGTCATGCTGATGTAGTAATTTGTTTTCTGGATTTTAAATAAATCTAGAATGATTTATTTATTTCAAAAAATATCCTAAACTTCTAAAAATCATATAAAATCAACCGTAACTCCAAATGAAACAAATTATATATGAAAAATTATCAAAAAAATCCAATCTATCCATCTTTACCTTTTTCATGCATGTTAGAACAACTTATGACTACTATTTAGGAAAATTTAATTAAATGGCATTTAAATAACCACATGTGGAGTTTGAATTTGAATCTTGGATTCAAACCAACTTCATTTAATCTGGTTTTAGTTGCATTAGCACAAACCACAGCATATTGCCATGTCACATTCATGCATCATATTGTTGCATTGCATTGATTGTGTTTCTTCTTTGTTTGTTGGTGCTTGTCCCCTCTCAGTAGACATGTACCGATGATGTGATCGATGACACCGATGAAGAACTATACTATCTTCAGGAGTGCCAGGCAAGCAAAACCCCCTTGTTCATTCCGATACAATCCCACTCTCTCGCTCCTGCTCTATTTTACTGCATTAGGACAACAACGATTCATCTATTACTTACTACGGTAGCTGAACCCCTTTATCCTCTGCATGACCTGTCATTGCCACAGTAAATAGATGAAACCCACTAGCATGAGTAGGAGTTGTTTGAGCCCTGTTGTGCCTATTCATTCATGATTGTTTGTCATGCCTGCTACTGCTTAGAGTTGAGTCCGGCCTGATTCATCGGGGATGAATTGGAGGTGTGTGAACATGTCCTACTGTGTGTGAGCTAAGTGTGTGAACACGATTTGGTAAAGGTAGCGGTGAGAGGCCATGTAGGAGTACATGGTGGGTTGTCTCATTTAAACCGTCCTTAGGAACTGAGTTATGTGTTTGTGATCCATGAACAGCTACTACCACACATTGGGTTCCGGTAACTCGTCCCCTCTCGGCTTATTAATCAACTTGATCTCTGTCCAGGAGTTGCAACTAGTTTCTAGTGTTTGTAGGTAGTGTTAGTAGTCTACCAAGTGGAACCCGGTACAGGTGGGCTTGGGACAGACTAGGCACAGTGGCCCGGTGTACCAAGTGGCACCCGGATGGTGGGCTTGGGAACCCTGCACACATCGTTTGGGGCCGTGAGCGACACTCCGGCCGGATCTCCTTGCGGATGGAACCCGAATAGGCGATAAACCTGGACAAGAGACTTGTGTGGTTAGTCAGGTCGTGGCCGACACCCTCGCTGGGCTTCCACTTGAAGTTTGCCGAGTACATGTCGTGTAAACGGCGGTAAGTGGTGAGAGCGTGTGTGAAGAAGTACACCCCTGCAGGGTTAATATGATCTATTCAAATAGCCGTGTCCGTGGTAAAGGACTTCTGGGTTGCTTGTACAGTTCATAGACAAGTGAAATTGGATACTCTAAAATACGCAAGATAAGTGTGAGTGCTATGGATGGCGTTCTCGTAGGGAGACGGGAGCGGATCCATAGTGGTGTATTGATATGGTGAATATGTGGACTCGTGTGCGCCACCTCAAAAGAGTTACTTGCATTCGTAGTTCAGGATAGCCACCAAAGCTGGCTTGCTGCAGTTAAACCCCACCACCCCCTTTGTTGATAATCATGCATATGTAGTTAGTTCTGATGTAAGTATTGCTGGGTACATTTGTACTCACGTTTGCCTATTTTATGTTTTTGCAAAGAGACTTCAGTCTCACTAGTAGTACCGTGTGGACTTCGACGTTTAGCTTGTTACCTCAGCTACGATCTTGTGCCCTCGGCAGGATCTGGTAGATAGTTAGGCTTCTCAGCCTTTTCCATTTGTAGATGTCTGTACTCAGACATGTTAAGCTTCCGCTTGTGCTTTGACTTGTATGCTCTGAATGTTGGGTCATGAGACCATGTTTGTAATATCCGCTCCTTGGAGCCTATTGAATAAAATACTTGAGTTGTAGAGTCATGTTGTGATGCCATGTTGTATTTGCACATATCGAGCATATTGTGTGTATGTTATTGAAATGCTTGGTATGTGTGGGATCTGACTATCTAGTTGTTTATCCTTAGTAGCCTCTCTTACCGGGAAATGTCTCCTAGTGTTTCCACTGAGCCATGGTAGCTTGCTACTGCTCCGGAACACTTAGGTTGGCCGGCATGTGTCCTTCTTCGTTCCTGTGTCTGTCCCCTCAGGGAAATGTCACGCGATGAATTCCGAAGTCCTGTTAGCCCGCTATAGCCTGGTTCACCGGAGTCCTGCTAGCCCAGTGCTATAACCTGGATTCACTCGCTGATGACCGACACGTTCGTTGTTGGGTCATGTATGCCTGTCCCTGTAAGTTAGTGCCACTTTGGGTTCACGACTAGCCATGTTAGCCCGAGTTCTTTGTCATATGGATGCTAGCGGCACTGTCATATACGTGAGCCAAAAGGCGCAAACGGTCCCGGGCCAGGTAAGGTGGCACCCGTGGGAATACCGTGCGTGAGGCTGCAAAGCGATATGATGTGTTACATGCTAGATCGGTGTGACTTAGGATCAGGGTCCTGACAGCTTTGGTATCAGAGCTTGACTGCCTGTAGGATTACCAAGCGAAACTGGTCGAAGTTGAGTCTAGAAATCCTTTAGTTATATAAGGGAATTGATTGTGGGCTGGAACGTAAGGCTCTTTTTACTCCTTATACCTTATGCCCTTCTGATCTGAGTCATCTTATCTTTCCTACGGGGTTAAGGAACTAGGCTTTCTCTTCTTTCTATCAGGATCACGTGTTCTAATTCGTAGTCCTATAAGATTGTTGGATTTAAGCCTCAGTCCAGTTTCTACTACTTCTGTATGTTATCTATTGATCTCGAAACCTTGATATTATGCTTCTGAGTGGTTATGCCACCATTTTTGTAGCATGTCCCAAATCTCTTTGAGCATTTACAGCTATTATGTTGTCCGAGTCATCCCAGGTTTCTAAATAATCTGTTGCAATTGCAAAATCCTTTCCCTCTGTTTTTGATGACCTTTCTGGCCAGGTTAACCACACTAAATGGTGAGTTGAGGTACTCTATTGCCTCGACGTATATGTTGGAGCTATTATTATGACCCTAGATGTCTAGAGTATCACCTAGTAATCTAGCCATGTTTTGTGTTCCAGTGTGATGATCCTGGCCATCATTCTCGAAAGCATCCCGTGATGCCATTTAGTTGGTAGTTTTTCTATTCCTGGGCTTCTGACCCGAGATTCACTCTACATACTTCATGTTGTTAGTGTTTGCTAATTCCTTTAGGAAATTAGTAACCTTTGCAATAGTCCTCGAAGTTCGTGGTATTTCCTACTTCCAAATACTATGAACCACTTTATGGCAGAAGTTTGTTGCATCAAAAGATCACAACAGGAGTGCCCTCGATAAGTTCTCCATCCTATATTGTGACTCTGCCAGTTCTACTTTTCTGCATGGGTTATCCGGAAGAAATTTGTTGAACTTGTTTCAACATGCAAACCTATGCATCCACTACTCAGAAAACCGTATGTTCCTTTGAGTTGTCCCTCTTTAGTTGTTTTCTGACCTTCGTCTATCAATTGATAGTCAAGAGTACGCGTGCCTTCGTTCATTGATGCCTATTATTCTTGTGTTCCGTCAAGCCATTCTATCCCAGAATGACTAGGAGAAATGAACTCCAGTACCTCATCCATATCTAGGATTGGGTCAAAGTAGTCATACTCCGTAGACCAAAATACTAATCCAGTTTTTGTTCTGTTCTATCCTGAAGTATTACCCTCTTTATGTCAAGAAAATCATAGGAATTACACATCATCTTATGAATTCTTGGTGTAGTGATACTTCTCACCATCATTATTCATTCATCGGTCCCCGTGTTGTTGAACCGGAATGCCAACAAGTGAACTATGATGTGTGGAATCTATACTCCTAGCAACTCTGTTGCTTGGTAGTTAAAGGACAATAATTTCATTCTTAGCATGTTGGTTTTGAATCATCATTCTAAGATAGATTGTGCTACCTAGTCCTTATCTCCGATGCACTCTTCGATCAATGAGTTAGGATTGTGCCAATCGCTCGCTCTTTTGATCATATCATCTTGCCCTGAAAAACAAGATTGTTCTCGAGCTTAGTAACATATCGGTGGTTCGTGATTTTCCAAATATCTTCTCAGAAGTATCACCAGGTCACCACCTGACCGCTATGTTGAGTTTGTGATCAAGTTGGTTCCTTGAAACCACCCCTTCTCCAAGAATCTGTGTTGGGTACCCCTGAGCTAGTTGGTTAAGCTGAACAACAACTTGGAGAGTTGGAAGATGGAAGCTTGTCCGGTTTATTTCATTTAAAGGGATATCTTGTATGTGTGTTGAAGAAAGATGATATCTTCATCAATTGATCCTTGTGACCAGTTGTTGGACCTATTGTCTTGCCAAAACTTTGATTTGAGTGTGGGCTATCCACAAATCAAAACAGAACCAATGATGTTCGTAATGTTGTCTTACTCGCGGTTAATCCCTCGAGCATACACCATTACATCTCTGGATCTGACCAATTCTATCACCTTGTTCACATAATTGTGGAATTCCATTTATATGGAAATCTCGATAAATTGTTGTTGAGCCCATTTATAACATTTTCATCATCTCCATGATTCGTGTCGAGCATCCAGCTAGTGTTGGAAACTGTTAAATCATTGCCTCATGTTCCGTTCATGAGGTTTATGTTTGGATGGAAGAAGTGACTTCCTCGAATTCATGTGCATTTGGTGGAAGTTGTCGCCGTGAGTTCGAGAAAGATTGGTTTTGTTTCCTCTGGTACCATCCCAAGTCAGTTATGCATGTGCGAATGTATTCTATGGATTGTAGATTAATTACCTCCACTCCATATGGATTCCTTAGCACACCAAGCCACTGACTGATTTGTTCAGGAAAAGGAGTTAAGTGCTAATCCATGGTAATGCACAAGGCTTCGATATCCCTGATGATGGTTCCCTACCAGGACTCGGTAGTGTTTTATTGTAAGACTACCATGTGATCATGTTTGTCTGGGACAGCGTGTTCACATGTGTGTAGCAGAACCAGCTCATGTTTTGGAGCTTGCTATCGTAGTTCATTTCCCAAGAATCTCGCAACGTCATCTCATCGATTTGTGTTGCAAACTTTCATTCTTCTTCCGAGACTCGATGAGTCTGGATTATTCTGACACCAACCAGATCCGAATCTCAGACAGATATGATGGTTGGAACATTTCCCAAGAACTATAATAATGGTCTCTCTGTCACCGGTTAAGTGGATGTCGTGGCCAACACACTCAGCCGGAAGACCTATTATTGTAGTATCTTGATTGAGGAAGTTGGCCACCTCCCCATGAGGATTTCATATGAATTTACTTTCATAGTTATTCCTTATGATTTTTGTGTTCCCGAAGTCTGACCTTTACCTGATGTCCTAGATATCAACGCAGTTTAATAAATGGGTTACGCTAGCACATCAAGGAGAACATTAGAAGCAGAGTGCTAAATGTCTCTCGGTCGATCATCCAGATTTTGTCCCCTTGGCCCCGCCAAGGTGAAATCTGAGAAGGTGGTATCTTCCTTTGCATCGGTATCTTCTACCGGCATTCATCATGGTAGTACGTTGTGTTGCCAGGATCCTTGACACTGATATTGGTAATACATTGATGAATATGGAAGTGCTCAAGTTCTTGAGAGCACGCATAAGCGCTAGGTGTTATCATCGGCACTAACTAGGATTGCTCTCAGTTTCTTCGGTTATGCTATAACTTTTGAAACAGTGGACACACTCTCTACTGTTGAGCTTCTCCCCAGTTACTAAAATCATCCCTTGTGTTGTTTTCAACAAGATAATCCACATCATCCATTCTAATCCGGGTATGCCATTCTATCGAACCCCTCCGAACGATCGCTCAAAAATTGCCCTAGGCTGGTATAAAGAGTTTCAATGATCTTTGAATCAAAGGTAATTCTTTTTGTCACTCAAGCGATGATTCCACGAGTCACCTCCTCTAAGGTGTCTCGTTATGGTATCATGGCAACCCAACTCCTCGCTACGTTGACAATCGTTCACCACCCTCTTAGGAGTGAAATTGTTGTCTATCTAGTGAACCTTCGTCATCTGTTTCACTCCATCACTCTAGATGTATGCTTCGTGTCTCAGCCCGAGAGATGGTTCTACGTCTCATTCCGTGAGTTGCTCGATCTTTGAAAAGATCGATTCTTCTAGAGTTCTCAGAGCAACACATCGAGACAATGATGGTGGTCGAATCAACAAAGTGCCACATGGATCATGAAGATTGTGTTAGTTTGCGTTCCCCTTCCATCTTACCCTACGCTTGAATCTCGGGACGAGATTCTTGTTTAGTAGGGGTGAGCTGTCACATCCCTAGTTCTGATAATGCCTAGTGCTAGCATCTGGTGTTGCATCATGTTTACTTTTCACAGAAAGTTGAAATGGGGATGACAGAACCCCCAGCACCCCCCCTGAAGAAAACTAGGGTTTACTAAAATCTTTTTCAATGAACCTGTGGCGACCGGTTTTCCGGGTGTAAATTCCCAGAAAATGGCCCTTGTGCCCACCAGCCCCAGGATAACTGTTAGCTGATGAGACACTAACTTGATACAGAAATTCCAAGCAAAATACGAAATATGCAGTACAAGACCATTTTGGCCTGTGAGTACAACAAATGGTTTCTAGTGGTTGATGGCGGAAGCGGGTTGTGAATCATCACTGTCTATGGGACTCCATTTCCCACGGGAATAGCTGACCAGGTTAACACCTATCCTCGCGAGGCTGCTAACACCATTGCCTAGGTTCCGGGGCTGTCATCAAGGTCGCTCCTCTCCGCGCAAGAAATCCGGCCAAGACAATAGCCAGGGACAAGCCAGTGAGTACTTTGAATGTACTTGCAAACATTCATGAACATGGGTATAATATAATAACGATGTGCTGAAAATATTTTATGCTCATGACATCAGTCACAAAAGATAAATATAACTCTGATGCGTGCAAGCATGTTAATTATGAATATGCAATAACTTAGAAATATTAAAATTATGAAATAAATAACAAACATGCTACAGTCGGGCGTCTGAGCGACACCATAAAAAGGGCTTTAAAAGAAATGCCACAGTCGGGCGTCTGAGCGACACCACATAAAGGGCTTTAAAAGAAATGCCACAGTCGGGCGTCTGAGCGACACCACATAAAGAAATGCCACAGTCGGGTGTCTGAGCGACACCACATAAAGGGCTTTAAAAGAAACAATCATAGTGAATATCCCGGAGGTAGAACCATCCCAGGGATATTCGATAATACCAAAAATATCACGGGTTAGTCCACAACAAAATAATAATCATCATTATCACATGTCACAAGTTGTAACATCAGTTCTGATTTAACAGTTTCACCTCCGAAGACCGACACTAAGACCGACACTCGACACATCCCAGACTATAATCCTTAACCATGGGCACGGCTATCCGAATAGGTTTTATCTCTGCAGAGGGTGTACTCTTTACCCACGAGTAATGGATTTCTTTAGTCCATCGGGACTAATTCCGTCAATGGTCTTTTTGTTGAAAACACACCTAACTTGCACACACCAGCTTAACTCACACGTGTCTGGAATCACCCACGACACCTGTCAAGCAAACTCTAAGTGGGGAGGCTACAACCTCGCGTAGCATGGGATCAAATTTATATCGCGCGCTCTAAGGGGTGGCCTCCCCTCTCGGTCTCAACCAGAAACACCCATGCCCCCGGACCAGGTGGCCTGCCTACCAGCTACAACCAGTATCTTCCACCATGGCCTCTCTGTACGGTGTGTTGAAGAAAGAGGTTGACAACATACTGAACCGTACTCTACTTGTTGCAGAGACGAGTGGTAGTACGAAACAAGTATCGGGGTTACTGGAACAAGACCCGATCTATGGTCGACTCAGGAGGTTTATAGTATTACCTGCATGTCATGTATAACAACAATATTTCAACAGGATCACCGCTCATTATACCCTACCATGCCATACCGGATATAACCGTCCCGACGGGGAAAGGCGACAAACTCATGCCTACCCAAGGCAGAGGTTTTCCCGGATTCCTTCCGGTATGCATGCAAGGCACATGAGGATGATTATTATCACAAGTGTGATCATTCCCAACAGCATGGAAATCACAAATATGCATCCACGCACATGATCATCTCACATGAAATAACAAGTTCTCCAAAAATGAGGTAGTGTTATAAACGTGTCAACAAACACACAAAAGTATTATGCCGGGGTTCAGAATGCTTGCCTTCAAGTCATGGGAAGGCAGGGTGCATTTCAAACTCTTGAAATACTTCTCCTCTCTTCAAAAATCCTATTTTAGAAATATAAATGAATTAACACACAAAATAAAAACAGCACAAAAAGTTGTTTTGAAATTTTTTCAAATAAATCTTAAAATAAACTAGACAATATTTGAGAGAGGTAGGAAAAAGAATTAATTCATTTGGAGTTATATTTAAAAAGATACAGCAGGTCAAAGTTTGGTCAAAATCTGATATTTAAAATAAACAGAAAAGAAAAACGTTTCAAATAAAACGTGTACACGTCGAAAGCGTATTCGGGAAAGGCGCTTCCACTTACTCCTGCGTGGACAGGCGCTGGGTCACTGACGGTGGGCCCGCCTGGCCCACTGGTCAGGTTTGACCGGCCACGCGCGCGTCGTTCCCCTCCGACCGAACAGAGGCGGAGCTCCGGCGAGGATTTGCCGGCGAACGGGGGCGTCCCTTGGTGATCTGAGGACATGGGTGTGCTCAGGGGGTCGAGACGAAGTCCGTGGGTACCCGCCATGGTCGCCGACGTGAACGGAGTCGCCGGCGACGAGCTTCGCGGCGGAGAATGCATTCGGGTGGATAGTGAGTTTGGGGCTGCGGTGGTCTCCGGCCAAAATTGAGCGTGGGGTTGTGCTTGCGAGAGGAAGGGAGAGTTCTTGGTGGAGAGAGTCGAGAGGGAGAGGCACTGGTGGCGATGGAATCGGCCGGGGCTTGGCGGCGACCGAACCGGCCGGACTCGGGGAAGAAGGCCTTCCCTTGCTCGACTGCTGGCCAAGGCAACACTAGGAGGATCATATGAGGTTGCTCGAGGTCTCGATTGAGCTCCGGGGCCCTTATATACGCGGTGGTGGTCGGTTCCGAGGCAGCCGGCGATAAGGACGACGGTGAACTGCCTCCATGTAGCTTGGGCGACGTGGCGGCGACGAGCGCTAGAGGACGAGGCTGCGAATGAGCTCGCACTGTTCCAGGGGCAGGTGGCAAGCCGGGGTGGCTTTGGTGGCGCCGACCGTGGCAGAGGCACGCTGCGGACGCCGGCATGCCACCAAAAGCTCTGTCGGCGGTGCTGTTGGCTGCCAGGGCGGCTTGGCGCGTTGCTGTGAGGAGGTTAGTGCGTGGCGTGGCGCAGTAGAGCGGGCCAAAACCAGGGGGGCCAGCGTGTTGGCTTGGGCGTGGTTCGTGCAATACGCGCGCTCTGGGCGCGTCCAGTGCACGCATGGAAGGTGTTCGATACAATGCCGTGGCATGCTACAGGTCACAGGTGAGGGTGGCAAGCAACAGAGCTAGGTTGTTGATAGAGTGAAGCTCAGGGGACAAGGTGGTTTGGTCAGGAGACCAAGTTCACAATGCCAACTACAATTCATGTCAAATCTGATCATGCACTCCAGGTGTTTGACAAAATGCCATAGGCACTTAGGCTTTTCTTGGAGTGGCCAAATCTTCCAGATTGAAGTCTCTTTGGATGCATAAGAGGGTGGTGTGGTTAGTTGGTGAAAAGCACAAACTTGCTAGTGCAAGTTTTGCAGAACTTCAAATCTGGACAGGATGTGAATGGCATTATTTCATGAACCAAAAATATGCCAATGGTTGCATGCTCCTGGACTTAGGGGTTTAGCATGGAAGACTACAAGTAGGAGAAAGAATCAAGGGCCAAAGAGCATGCAATAATATGGTTGCTGTACAAACCATCATGTTGGACCAGAATGAAGATGAGGTTGATTCACTCAAAATTTTCAAAGAACATCCCTGGATTTTTGCATATAATGGAATCATATGCTCCTACTGACATCCCATAATTTTGGTGGAAGCTAGAAACAAATATTTAAAAGGGTTGTAGTGCAAAATTGTCCACTGGACCAGAGAAGAAAAACATGTGTAGCACTCAAAATATGAAATGAATAAAATATATTATTGCACAAGAGTGATTTAGAGACATCACATGACATCTCCAAATTTTGGTTGGATTTTTAGTTAAGTTTATCAACTGGTTGCAGTTCAGACAGAGCTCCAAAACTTAAAACAAGTCATCTTAATGAATATAGCTCTGGGTGGAATAATTTAATAAATAAACCTACTGATTACGAAATTTTTTTAATGAGATGGCATAGAAGTTCAATATGTTTGGAAGGATCCACTAGGGTAGATGCTCATTAATATAAAAGAAACGTTCTGAAATCAACAGAAATATTCTTGCAGGCAAAAAATTTAAACTCTTGTCAAAATTTTAATAACTAAAACCTGGTTAAATTTTTGGGGTGTTTCAATTACTACCCCCCTTAAGGAAAATCTCGTCCTCGAGATTTGCTAAGAGCCATGGTGAAAAACAATTACACAACATGTGTTCGAGCGGTTGTGAGTCTGCTGCCGTGGTGTTGCGTGAATAAGAAATAATCCATGTAGTGAGGGGATAAACGTTGTAGTAACTCAGGTAAAAGAAAACTCATTCTAGGATTTTTTTTGTGGTTACACAAGTTAAATCACGAAGAAAACTAGTCACACTAGTAGAAACTGAATACACGACTTGTCGCACAAATTCGAGGTACCAAGCACAAGTTACAACGTAATAATAAATGCTGAAATAAGAAACACACCAGTGACGTCTAAAATGAAAACGGTAACTGGACGGGGTCCCGATAAAATGTCTCTGGAAAAGGGATACACTCCTCTTCTATCGGAGGAAGTGGATTGACCAGTCGATGTATGCGTCTCTCCGGGTCGGGCCTCAGTGGTCTGCTAATGGCAATCTGAGGATTTAAATCAGCGAGACTCTGGAGATGATCCATCACTCGCTGGTTCAAATGCTCTTGAGCGATGATATACTGGATAAGGTTGGCTAGGACTGGGTCTCTCTCAATCCGTCCATCGGGAAAAGATGTTACTCCACCGGGTGTTGCACGGCTCGGAAAGTAATAATATCCTTGTTCATGGGCATAGGGTACTGCGGATCGAAGGCGAGCAATCGCTTCTTTCGCAGCAGCTTCTACGGCCAGGTGTGGGGTTGGCATAGATTCCCCCATGAAGGAAACTTCCGTTGGATCTTGATTGGAGTCTATGTTAGGGATGTGTACTGCTGGCCAATATTCCGAGGTGGAAGGGGTGATTCTCGATTTGAACAGCTCATACTGGGGTGGCTGGGTAGAACCCATAGTACTGCGGGTAAAGTCCCACAATATTTTGACAAAGCTACCTGGGGTTGCATCTGGCGTTCTTAGATAAATACTGGGGCTCGGCATGACAGGAAAAGGTTGTGAGGGTGGTGCACAAGGTGTCGGGTGCTTGGTAAGGTCACGAGGTGGCCTTTATATAGCAATGGAGCTGGGTCATTTTACCGAGGTGAAAGGTAATAAATTTGCCAGCTTAGCTCCAAAGGTCGGGTCAGTGTCAGAGATACACATATCTCAAAAACAGACGTGTTACTGTGGTTGTCGTCGGGGTTGGTTTTGGTAGCTGTGCCCGGAAAATATGGAACTATGCGCCGACAAAGTACGCAAGGCTACTATTAAAACAGAGGCACAACAACAGGCTGCGTTTATATACAAGGTCGCACGATTACAAAGCAAGGATACACTGAAACTCGGTACTACTCGTACGGCTTAATCTACCTCGTTTACGTCTAAACGGGCGTGCCTGGTGGATGACGAGGCTCCTCCACGTGTCTCACTGCCGGGATTAGTCGGAGATGGCGGAGGAACTGCAGGGTCAGGGTAGCGATGATGACCATCGCGGGGATTGTTGGCCACAATCCCGTTGTAGTGTGCTCCCAAAAGGCGACGAAGCACTTCTGGGGTCATCACAGTATCTTGGATGATGGCTGGGGCTGACCTCAGGGTCTCGATCGGGTGTCCGAACAGCACGACTGGGTTGTTGGCGTCACGCTCGCCTTCTCTTCTTGCTGGGGCTCGACGAACCAGCTCTCCTCGAGCTGCGATCAGATCAATAGTGATTTTATCGTACAGTGCCTCTAGTGCACTTACATAGCGCACTAGCTCCAATAATGCGGGATCCGTCTCGTGATCTCCGTTGGCAACTTGGGGTGGTCTACCATACCCTTCATGCCTGGGGTAGTAGTAGAACGAGCGATAGTTAACTCTGGGCGACAACTGCCGAAGTTGAACTATAGCCTCTCGAGCAGCTAGCTGGACGGCTTGTGGCTCGAAGGAAGTTGTTCTTCCAGTGAACCTGTAGGGGCGTTCTGGAGATAGACCTCTACCGTAGATGTGCCCAATGGCCCAAAATTGACGGCTTTCACCGCCCATGGGTCCTTGGTACACAACATATTCTGGAGGCTCTTCTAACGCATAGGCACGACGGGTGAGGTTTGCGAGTATGGTCACAAAACCTCCAAGGTTGGTTGCTGTGGTCTCATTGTGCACGACGGGGCCTGGCATTATGGCTCGGTTTGGGGTAGAGGCTGTGCTGGGTTGGGGCTAGCGTGCCCTTTTTATAGAAAAAGGGGACGGAGTCTTCCTTCGCACGCTTGTGAAGGAGACATCTTGGGCGCTGGTTACTGGCGCGTGATCGACAGGCTAGGTTGATAGGTTGGGCACCGACTGCCAAAAGTGTCGGGGTCACTGTGTGGCTATCTTGCACGAGAAGCTTGGCTGGGGTTTGGTTAAGGTCTGGTGGGTTGGTTTGCCGAAGTTTTTCGACCTGGCTAAGATAGGATTAGCCAATGGTCAGCCTGGCTCTGATACCAAGTCTGTGGCGACCGATTCTCCGGGTATTAATTTCCAGAAAATGGCCCTTGTGCTCACCAGCCCCAGGATAACTGTTAGCTGATGAGACACTAACTTGATACAGAAATTCCAAGCAAAATACAAAATATGCAGTACAAGACCATTCTAGCCTGTGAGTACAACAAATGGTTTCTAGTGGTTGATGGCGGAAGCGGGTTGTGAATCATCAGTGTCTATGGGACTCCATTTCCCACGGGAACAGCTGACCAGGTTAACACCTATCCTTGCGAGGCTGCTAACACCATTGCCTAGGTTTCGGGGCTGTCATCAAGGTCGCTCCTCTCCGCGCAAGAAATCTGGCCAAGACAATAGCCAGGGACAAGCCAGTGAGTACTTTGAATGTACTCGCAAACATTCATGAACATGGGTATAATATAATAACGATGTGCTGAAAATATTTTATGCTCATGACGTCAGTCACAAAAGATAAATATAACTCTGATGCGTGCAAGCATGTTAATTATGAATATGCAATAACTTAGCAATATTAAAATTATGAAATAAATAACAAACATGCCACAGTCGGGTGTCTGAGCGACACCACAAAAAGGGCTTTAAAAGAAATGCCACAGTCGGGCGTCTGAGCGACACCACATAAAGGGCTTTAAAAGAAATGCCACAGTCGGGCGTCTGAGCGACAACACATAAAGGGCTTTAAAAGAAATAATCATAGTGAATATCCCGGAGGTAGAACCATCCCAGGGATATTCGATAATACCAAAAATATCACGGGTTAGTCCACAACAAAATAATAATCATCATTATCACATGTCACAAGTTGTAATATCAGTTCTGATTTAACAGTTTCACCTCCGAAGACCGACACTAAGACCGACACTCGACCCATCCCAGACTGTAATCCTTAACCATGGACACGGCTATTTGAATAGGTTTTATCTCTGCAGAGGGTGTACTCTTTACCCACGAGTAACGGATTTCTTTAGTCCATGGGGACTAATTCCGTCTACGGTCTTTTTGTTGAAAACACACCTAACTTGCACACACTAGCTTAACTCACACGTGTCTGGAATCACCCACGACACCTGTCAAGCAAACTCTAAGTGGGGAGGCTACAACCTGGCGTAGCATAGGATCAAATTTATATCGCGCGCTCTAAGGTGTGGCCTCCCCTCTCGGTCTCAACCAGAAACACCCATGCCCCCAGACCAGGTGGCATGCCTACCAGCTACAACTAGTATCTTCCACCATGGCCTCTCTGTACGGTGTGTTCAAGAAAGAGGTTGACAACATACTGAACCGTACTCTACTTGTTGCAGAGACGAGTGGTAGTACGAAACAAGTATGGGGGTTACTGGAACAAGACCCGATCTATGGTCGACTCAGGAGGTTTATAGTATTCCCTGCATGTCATGTATAACAACAATATTTCAACAGGATCACCGCTCATTATACCCTACCATGCCATACCGGATATAACCGTCCTGACGGGGACAAGCGACAAACTCATGCCTACCCAAGGCAGAGGTTTTCCCGGATTCCTTCCGGTATGCATGCAAGGCACATGAGGATGATTATTATCACAAGTGTGATCATTCCCAACAGCATGGAAATCACAAATATGCATCCATGCACATGATCATCTCACATGAAATAACATGTTCTCCAAAAATGAGGTAGTGTTATAAACGTGTCAACGATAATACAAAAGTATTATGCCGGGGTTCAGAATGCTTGCCTTCAAGTCATGGGAAGGCAGGGTGCATTTCAAACTCTTGAAATACTTCTCCTCTCTTCAAAAATCCTATTTTAGAAATATAAATGAATTAACACCCAAAATAAAAACAGCACAAAAAGTTGTTCTGAAAGTTTTTCAAATAAATCTTAAAATAAACTAGACAATATTTGAGAGAGGTAGAAAAAAGAATTGATTTATTTGGAGTTATATTTAAAAAGATACAGCAGGTCAAAGTTTGGTCAAAATCTGATATTTAAAATAAAACAGAAAAGAAAAACGTTTCAAATAAAACGTGTACACGTCGAAAGCGTATTCGGGAAAGGCGCTTCCACTTACTCCTGCGTGGACAGGCGCTGGGTCACTGACGGTGGGCCCGCCTGGCCCACTGGTCAGGTTTGACCGGCCACGCGAGCGTCGTTCCCCTCCGACCGAACAGAGGCGGAGCTCCGGCGAGGATTTGCCGGTGAACGGGGCCGTCCCTTGGTGATCTGAGGACATGGGCGTACTCAGGGGGTCGAGACGAAGCCGTGGGTACCCGCCATGGTCGCCGACGTGAACGGAGTCACCGGCGACGAGCTTCGCGACGGAGAATGCATTCGGGTGGATAGTGAGTTTGGGGCTGCGGTGGTCTCCGGCCAAAATTGAGCGAGGGGTTGTGCTTGCGAGAGGAAGGGAGAGTTCTTGGTGGAGAGAGTCGAGAGGGAGAGGCACTGGTGGCGATGGAATCGGCCGGGGCTTGGCAGCGACCGAACTGGCCGGACTCGGGGAAGAAGGCCTTCCCTTGCTCGACTGCTGGCCAAGGCAACACTAGGAGGATCATATGAGGTTGCTCGAGGTCTCGATTGAGCTCCGGGGCCCTTATATACGCGGTGGTGGTCAGTTCCGAGGCAGCCGGCGATAAGGACGATGGTGAACTGCCTCCCTGTAGCTTGGGCGATGTGGCGGCGACGAGCGCTAGAGGATGAGGCTGCGAATGAGCTCGCACTGTTCCAGGGGCAGGTGGCAAGCCGGGGTGGCTTTGGTGGCGCCGACCATGGCAGAGGCGCGCTGCGGACGCCGGCATGCCGCCAAAAGCTCTGTCGGCGGTGCTGTTGGCTGCCAGGGCGGCTTGGCGCGTTGCTGTGAGGAGGTTAGTGCGTGGCGTGGCGCTGCAGAGCGGGCCAAAACCAGGGGGGCAGCGTGTTGGCTTGGGCGTGGTTCGTGCAATACGCGCGCTCTGGGCGCGTCCAGTGCACGCACGGAAGGTGTTCGATACAATGCCGTGGCATGCTACAGGTCACAAGTGAGGGTGGCAAGCAACAGAGCTAGGTTGTTGATAGAGTGAAGCTCAGGGGACAAGGTGGTTTGGTCAGGAGAACAAGTTCACAATGCCAACAACAATTCATGTCAAATCTGATCATGCACTCCAGGTGTTTGACAAAATGCCACAGGCACTTAGGCTTTTCTTGGAGTGGCCAAATCTTCCAGATTGAAGTCTCTTTGGATGCATAAGAGGGTGGTGAGGTTAGTTGGTGAAAAGCACAAACTTGCTAGTGCAAGTTTTGCAGAACTTCAAATCTGGACAGGATGTGAATGGCATTATTTCATGAACCAAAAATATGCCAATGGTTGCATGCTCCTGGACTTAGGGGTTTAGCATGGAGGACTACAAGTAGGAGAAAGAATCAAGGGCCAAAGAGCAAGCAAGAATATGGTTGCTGTACAAACCATCATGTTGGACCAGAATGGAGATGAGGTTGATTCACTCAAAATTTTCAAAGAACATCCCTGGATTTTTGCATATAATGGAATCATATGCTCCTACTGACATCCCATAATTTTGGTGGAAGCTAGAAACAAATATTTAAAAGGGTTGTAGTGCAAAATTGTCCACTGGACCAGAGAAGAAAAACATGTGTAGCACTCAAAATATGCAATGAATGAAATATATTATTGCACAAAAGTGATTTAGAGACATCACATGACATCTCCAAATTTTGGTTGGATTTTTAGTTAAGTTTATCAACTGGTTGCAGTTCAAACAGAGCTCCAAAACTTAAAACAAGTCATCTTAATGAATATAGCTCTGGGTGGAATAATTTAATAAATAAACCTACTGATTACGAATTTTTTTAATGAGATGGCATAGAAGTTCAATATGTTTGGAAGGATCCACTAGGGTAGATGCTCATTAATATAAAAGAAAGGTTCTGAAATCAACAGAAATATTCTTGCAGGCAAAAATTTTAAACTCTTGTCAAAATTTTAATAACTAAAACCTGGTTAAATTTTTGGGGTGTTACAGAACCTGAAATGCCCTTCTAAAATGCCTATCATTTTTGTCCTGGGTTAGAACCTCTGGAAAATTTGGTTCACATTTTTGTAGGACAACATTGGGTCACTGAATTAAATCATACTCTATTTGCATTTGGGCATTTAAATGATATATAATATTTTAAATGTCCAAATAATCCCAAACTGAAATGTTCCATGTTGGATATGTTCTAAACAATGGGCATGTGCCTAAGTATTTTTAGAAAAGCCACAAAGTTACAGAAAAATATAAAACAAGAAATAAAAGTGAGAGAGAGAAACTTACCCTGCTTACCTGGACGGCCCAGTAGGCAGCCCACCTGGCCGGCCCAGCCCAGCGCCGTTGCCAGTCATCTCCCACCTCTGCCAGAAGGCAGAGGCGAGGTGTGGCGCGCGCCCGAGAGCCCCCGGCCACCTCCTTCTTACCACCGCTGCCCCGATGCGTCTGGACAACGCCACGCATCACCCCGGACCCTCTCGCCCACTCCCTCGTCCTCATCCCCTCCTCTTTCTCGCTCTGCAACTCGTGTCCGAGTGCCACCATCGCCATCGACGCCGTTCGCCGCGGCCACAGGCACCGTCCCGCCTCGCCGACGCCAAGAAAGCTCCGCCTCGTCCCCCTCTTCATCCTCACCCAGACGAAAGGCGCCGGAAGCCCCTGGATGCCGCTAGCTCCGCCATTCCACTCCTCGGCCACCGAGGATCGCCGTCGTCGATTTTCCGCTATCTCCGCCTCCCCGAGCTCGCTGAGACCATCTCCGACCCCGCTGTGAGCTCCACCTTCTTCTCTCCTTCTCCCATGCCCGTACACACCTCTAGCCGCCCGAGTCACCGGAGCCGTGAACTCACGGCCACCACAGCTCACCTCCGAGCATGAAACAGTGCCCCACACCTCACCAGGAGCACGTAGCACACACCCATTCATCCTCCTGTGCACCGTAGCGCCGAACCCAACCCCGTCCGAACTCCGGCCGCCGTTGCCGAGCTCGCCGCCGTCCGCTCCGGCCACCACACGCCCGTCTACCACCCCCATCCGATGTGCCCTGGCAAGAGCTCTCCAATGAGCCTAGCCGCGCATCGAACGGAGCACTGCAGCCCAGTACCGATCCCTCCGCCGCGCCTGCTATCGCCGGCGACGAGCCGCCGGCGTATTAGCCCCGGCTGACCAGGGGTTTGACCTCCCCTAAGTCAATGACAGGTGGGGCCAGCCCCTGTTAAACTAGTTTAGTTTAATTTCTAAACTTAATTAGCCACTGTAACTGATGAGTGGGCCCAGGCCCCATCTAATCCTAGATTAGTTTTTATTAAGTTTAATTACTCCACTAACATTTTAGTTAGTAGTATTTTAACACTAATTAATTTAGATTAGTTAGTTAGTCACTGACGTGTGGATCCCACAGGTCAGGTTTGACCTAGCTGACCCAGTTGACCTGCTGACGTCACACCGACGTCATGTTGATGCAGTAATCTGTTTTCTGGATTTTAAATAAATCTAAAATGATTTATTTATTTCAGAAAATATCCAAAACTTCTAAAAATCATATAAAATCAACCGTAACTCCAAATGAAACAAATTATATATGAAAAATTATCAGAAAAATCCAATCTACCCATATGTACCCTTTTCATGCATGTTAGAACAACTTATGACTACTGTTTAGGACAATTCAATTAAATGGCATTTAAATAACCACATGTGGAGTTTGAATTTGAATCTTGGATTCAAACCAACTTCATTTAATCTGGTTTTAGTTGCATTAGCACAAACCACAACATATTGCCATGTCACATTCATGCATCATATTGTTGCATTGCATTGATTGTGTTTCTTCTTGGTTTGTCGGTGCTTGTCGCCTCTCAGTAGATGTGTACCGATGATGTGATCGATGACACCGATGAAGAACTATACTATCTTCAGGAGTGCCAGGCAAGCAAAACCCCCTTGTTCATTCCGATACAATCCCACTCTCTCACTCCTGCTCTCTTTTACTGCATTAGGACAACAACGATTCATCTGTTACTTGTCGCGATAGCTGAACCCCTTTATCCTCTGCATGACCTGTCATTGCCATAGTAAATAGATGAAACCCACTAGCATGAGTAGGAATTGTTTGAGCCCTGTTGTGCCTACTCATTCATGCTTGTTTGTCATGCTTGGTACTGCTTAGAGTTGAGTCCGGTCTGATTCATCAGGGATGAATTGGAGGTGTGTGAACATGTCCTACTGTTTGTGAGCTAAGTGTGTGAACACGATTTGGTAAAGGTAGCGGTGAGAGGCCATATAGGAGTACATGGTGGGTTGTCTCATTGAAACTGTCCTTAGGAACTGAGTTCTGTGTTTGTGATCCATGAACAGCTACTACCACACATTGGGTTCCGGTAACTCGGCCCCTCTCAGCTTATTAATCAACTTGATCTCTGTCCAGGAGTTGCAACTAGTTTCTGGTGTATGTAGGTAGTGTTAGTAGTCTACCAAGTGGCACCCGGTACAGGTGGACTTGGGACAGACTAGGCACAGTGGCCCGGTGTACCAAGTGGCACCCGGATGGTGGGCTTGGGAATCTTGCACACATCATTTGGGACCGTGACACTAGTAGAAAAAGGGCCTATTGTCCCGGTTGGTAAGGGCCTTTAGTCCCGGTTGGTGAACCGGGACTAAAGGGTCGGTACTAATGCCTCCCCCCTTTAGTCCCGGTTCAATCCAGAACCGGGACAGAAGGGCCTCCACGTGGCCTGTCCCCTGAGCCCAGGCAGGAGGGCCTTTGGTCCCGGTTGGTGGCACCAACCGGGACCAATAGGCATCCACGCGTCAGCGTTTATGTGGCTGTGGTTTTTGTTTTTTTTTGAAAGGGGGGGGGGGTTTGGGGGGTTTTGGGGGTTAATTTAGGTGTTTCATATATTGTGCTATAGCTAGCTAATTAATAGAGAGAAGTGTCCTCTCTTTTGTCCGTGCTTGGTCGACGCTACGTACCATACATACATACGTATAGAGAGGACTAGCTAGACACGCTAGCTAGCTAGTAAGCAAACAGAAGATCGTCATGAACATATATGCATACAGAGAGAAGTGATATCGACCACCTCTCCTTCTCCGAGAGATTGGTCGAACAAACAAGTTCTCGTATATCTATCCGACACTACCGGCTACATATATACAATAATTATCTTTTACAAATATATAATCTCCTAAAATACGGACGCGTGGTCCACATAGTATTCTCCGTCTTCAGCGATCACGTGGTCAAGAAAGAATGCCGCCAATTCCTCTTGAATTGCTCGCATGCGATCTGGTGCTAGGAGTTCATCCCGCATCCGAAACATCTAATTTTAAGAAGGGGGTCAATACATATATATATATATATATATATATATATATATGAATGAATGAAACTCAACACAAATGATGGTAATAAAATAAAATTGTGAATATTGTTATTTACGCACTTCATATTGTTTGTCGGAGTAGCCCCGCTCACAGGTCGTGTGGCGGATGGACTCGCAAATGTAGTATCCACAGAAATCATTCCCTTGTTCCTGCCACAACCACTTTACAAGAAATAGAGGTCAATCAAACTGATAATTAGCAAGCATGCTAAATGGTATTGATGAAACTAGCGCTTGAATCACTAGGAGATGCCTGGAATATGCTACTATATAGTACTTACTTTCGGGTGCCTAAATTGCAGCTTCTTCGGTAGTCCCGGAGCTTTTTTGGTGAATTTTCTCCAAGCCCTGCCATACAAAGAAAACAATTACTTGATATCAGAAATGAACAAATTAAGTTGCTGATATGGTGGATAATGATCGATTTAACTTACTTCTCGAGCATTTCAGTCATGTCCGCATACTCCTTGGGATCTTTTCGCTTGGAGTCTAAGACAGTTACTACTCCCTTCTCAAGCTTAATCTCTAGGAGAATATAGTGGTAGCTGCGCACACATGCATAACTCATCAATATTACATTACTATAACCTGGACTAATAAGGAAACCGAATATGCCACAAGACAGTAACACTCACTTGAAGTTGTAAGGAAAGAGTATTATATCTTTGTGTTCATTTATTTCCAACGATCGTAGCAAGTTGGCCTCGGTTTCTTGGGCACGATATTGAACCTCAGTTGCATCTATGAGATACGTGTTAATGAACCCAATATCTCCCACTTGTCTTTTCTTCAATTCGGCGATCTTCAATCTGCATAATATAGTGAGGATAATTATAAATACATGCAAATGAAAGGGCTGAGTTATATAGAGAGACTTAATGACGGAAGTAGTACTACTTACAGACAGTAGGAGGTGACCGTTGCTTTATCGATGGCCAATTGATTGAAAAACTGATAGAACTCCTCAAATGGAATAGGCAACAGTTCAATTCCAAGGAGGTCATGCTCCTTTTTAACTCTCATATACAAAGTATTCCTCCCCTCAGACTCTTTGCAGGTTTTCATGTACCAATCATGCAATCTTCGCATCATCGTTGATAGAGAACTTTCATCTTTGACGAGAGGCTTCCCGTACTCGTATCTTTGTATCTGCACCTCCAAGATATCATAATGTACATCGTCGGGCAGGTAATTTGCAGGATTGCCATAAACGGGCACCATCCTCGGATCGACGATGTCGCTAGCAGGCACCTTGAGCGGGGGGCACGATTGCTTCGCTTGTTCGCCGAGCTGGGCAATTTGTTTCCCAGCTCGTCGTTCTTTCATCCTTTGATCACTTTTAGTACTTCCCGACCTCTCCGCTTCGGCAAATGCCTTTCCAATAATGCGCTCATAGTTGCCTTTCGGCGAAGACTTGGGTGGTTTTCTCAGGGCAGCCAGAGTGCGCTTCCCTTTCACCGGATCTACCTTCTCCTCCGGAGGTGGATGTCTCTTTGCTTTCAACCCTTGAAACCAGTCATCCACTTCGGTCTGCGCGATCTTCGCGTTTTCCTCCTCGCTCCTCTCGTACGGTAACTTCTCTGGAGTCTTCAGAGAAGGACTGAATCTGTATCTCCTCCCGCCTTTGGCTGTACTGCTAGACGCCGGCAGAGTAGACGGAGCGGATGTCTTCTTTCCTTGCTTACGAGGTGGAGGAGAAGGACTGCGACGCGCCGTAGAAGCCGGAGCGGCGGCAGGTCTCTTCCGCCCTTGCTGACGAGGCGGAGAAGGAGGAGGCTGGCTGCTCGGGCGCGCCGGCGCAGGCGGAGAAGGAGGCGGAGTGCCGCCACGCGCCGGAGAAGGAGCGGGCCGAGTGCCCTGATCGTCACTCGCCGGTGGAGGAGGCGGAGTGCCCTGACTCGCCGGAGGAGGAGGAGGAGGAGGCGGAGGCGTCCAGTTCGGAAGGTTGATGAGATCCTTCCGCCATAGGCATGGAGTCTTCAGAGCAGAACCCAGCCGATACTCCCCTTCACCGGTAGGGTGGTCAAGCCGGAGGTCCTCAAATCCCTCCGTTATTTCATCGACCATCACCTTAGCATATCCTTCTGGAATCGGCCGGCAGTGAAAAGTTGAGTCGGGTTTAGTAGGATAAACAGAGCCAACAGCCGCCTTGACCTTCAAATTGCTCCATTGCGCCATAAGGTGGCAATTTTCAGCATCCGTGATAGCATCCACGGGATAGCTGGCAGGAGCCGTCAAGGCATGCTCTGGCTGAAGCAGCTCGGTGGAAGCCACGCTGCTTTTCCGCTGAGATGGCGGGGTAGCTTCGGGGGAAGCTTCGGCAGGTCGTTTGCTGCGATCTGCTTCTCGTTCCTCTAGCCCCATTACCCTTTCGTGCAGCGACTGCAGTTGGCTCTGCTCCAGTTTCTTCCTCCTCTCGTGGGTTTTGTAACCCCCTGCGTCCGGAAATCCAGCCTTCCACGAAACGGAGCCTGGCGTGCCTCGTGTCCGTCCAGGGTGCTCAGGATTGCCGAGGGCCATTGTGAGCTCGTCCTTCTCCCTGTCTGGAACGAACGTCCCTTGCTGCGCTGCTTCGATATATTGCTGAAGCTTCTTGACTGGTATGTCCAATTGTTCCTCCGTCCAAATGCACTTCCCTGTTATAGGGTCCAAGGATCCGCCGACCCCAAAGAACCAAGTCCGGCAACGTTCTGGCCAGTTCATTGTCTCTGGTTCGATCCCTTTATCAAGCAGATCATTCTCAGCCTTGGCCCACTTAGGCTGGGCTACGAGGTAGCCACCTGACCCCGTGCGATGGTGAAGCTTCTTCTTCTCAGCATTTCTCTTGTTTGTCGCCGACATTTTTTTACTCTTTTCCGATGTCTTGTGGGCCACAAATGCGGGCCAGTCATCTCTGATCTTCTCATATTTGCCAATGAATTCTGGTATCTCATTTTTTTCGACATACCTATTGAGGTCTTTCTTCCAATTCCTGAATAGGTCTGCCATCTTCCTCAGAGCAAAAGACTTGATTAATGGCTCTATAACTGGCTTCTCCGGATCATCCTCCGGCGGTAGGGTGAAATTTGACTTCAGCTCAGTCCAAAGATTCTCTTTCTGCATCTCATGGACATAAGACACCTCAGGGTCTTCGTTCTTAGGCTTATACCATTGCTGGATGCTGATCGGGATCTTGTCCCTAACCAGAACCCCACACTGAGCAACAAATGCCTTCTTTGTCCGGTAGGGTTCAATCGGTTGGCCGTCGCGCGCGATTTGTATGATCTCAAACTTTTCATCCGAGCTCAACTTTTTCTTCGGGCCTCGTCTCTTTACCGAAGTTGTGCTCGATCCGGAGGGCTAGAAAAAGAACAAAGACGAGAGTTAATTAATATGTGTACATACCAAAACAATGAATGCATCAATTAGCTAGTCAGCACAGGCTTAACTAATATATATACCTGGCCGGACTCGGTTTGGTGATCACCGGAGCCGTCCTCACGGTCTACTTCTTCACCCTCTCCTTCTTGCACCGGCATTGGGTCATCGGAGCCATGTAAATCAATGAGGAGAGGGCCAGCTGCTTCTTCACCCTCTCCTTCCAGACCATCGTTGTCGTTGAGAAACATCGAGAGGGCATCACTTCCTTCTGCGATTATGTCCCTCAACAACGCTTCTTGTGCTTCGTCTCGGGGGGTGTCCATAGTTTCTACAAATATTTACAACATGGCAATTATTATTCAAACATGACAGATATGGATATATTAGTGGCAAACGTAGAACTAGCTAGCTAATCACAATAAGGATTCGTCTAGGGTTTGGGGTGGCCTCGACAATGCTTCAAGGGTTAGGGGGTGGCCTCGAGAACGCTTCAAGCTAGGAGGGGGTAATATCGACCCCCCCACGTGTTGAAGCTATCGGGAGGGGGTCGGCGTTGAACAGTACATCTATGTCCCACAAGTGACGTGGGCATCGACGTGGGCATCGATGCCCACAAGCTATTGGATTTCTTCAATACTTTGACACTATAGGAACCCTCGACCCTGAAACCTTCGACCCTTGACCCCTTAACGACCCTCGACCCTCTACCCTAGTTCCCGACCCTCGACCCCTCGGCGATCCTCGACACCCTCGTTATATCGACAACGACGCAACATACATATACATGGGAAAATAATGTTATCGGGGAGGGGGTATCGGTACCCCCCCCTCGTGTCAAAGTTTCTTCTTTCTCCTCCATTCCTTTCTTTCTTCTTCTCCTCTTCTTTTCTTCTTATCCCTCAAGAAAGGAAAATAAGGAAAAGGAAGAAAAGAGGAAGAAGGAAGAAGGAAGAAGAAGAAGAAAAAAAAGAAGAAAAAAAAGAGGAGAAGAAGAAAAAATAGAATTTTTTTCTATTTTTTCTTCTTCTCCTCTATTCTTTTCTTCTTCTCCTCTTCTTTTTCTTGTTTTTTCTTCTTCTTATTTATTTCTCCTCTTCTTCCTATCCCCTCTTCTTCTCCTTTCTTCCTCTTCTTTTTTCCTTTTTCCTCTCATTCTTTTTCTTCTTCTTGTATTGCTTGTTTTTTTTAAATAATGTTCAAATACAAATCTATGAACATAAAACATATATACACACAGAGAACATATATACATTTTTATAAAAATGCAAAAAACAAAAAAATTAAAAAAAGACATATAAACAGATATACATACATACATTTTTCTTTCATATGAACATACATACATACATTTTTCTAAATATACATCAACATATATGTTTTTCTAAATATACATCAACAAAATTTAAAAAAAATCTAAAAATTATATGAAGAGGATCGAGGGGACAGGGAGGAAAGGGGGTCGCCGGAGCCGGACCGAACGGGGAGGAGGGGCGGCGTCGAGGCAGGGGCGGTAGTGGGGGCGGGCGCCGACGACGACATCGACAATGGTGGGGGCAGGCCGGGGCGCAGGGGCACGGCCGTGCGTGCTCGGGGACGGGGCAGGGGCACGGGGCGGCGGCCGGCGTGGGCTCGGGCGCGGGGCAGGGGCACGGGGAGACGGGGATGGCGGCCGGCGGCGGCGACGGCGACGAGGAGCGCGCGAGCGATTTGGGCAGCCTGGCGGCGGGGGCAACTGGCGAGGGAGATGTGAAATTTTCACAAGTCCTGGTTATATAGCAAGGGCATTAGTCCCGATTGGTGGCACCAACCGGGACTAATGGCCTTTGGTCCCGGTTGGTGGCACCAACCGGGACTAAAGGGGGGCATTAGTCCCGGTTGGTGCCACCAACCGGGACCAAAGGCCCCCTTTAGTCCCGGTTGTTGGCACCAACCGGGACCAAAGGCCTTGTGCTGCCCCGCGCCAAATGTTTAGTCCCACCTCGCTAGTTGAGAGGGAGCCGCACCAGTTTATAAGGTGTGGTGCGGCTCCCCTCTCGAGCTCCTCTCTAAAGCAGGCTTTCGGGCCTAACTCTGCCATCTGTGCCTGTGGGCCTCCTGGGCCTTCCACGGGCCTGAATCCTGGCCCATAGGGTTTCTAGTCGTATTCAGGCCGTGGGGGCCCAGTAGGTGGCATTTTTTTTGTTTTTTTGTTTTATTTGTTTCTTTATTTAGTTTATTTTGGTTTTGGTTTATTTTTCTGTTAGTGCCATTAGTTTTCAAATCTGAAAACTCTTTTTTTGTTTTCTTTGTTGCTTTATTTATTTTATTTTGTTTCTACTTACAACAAAATACTTATTGTTGCTATTTTTATTTTTTTTCAGTTTTTTGTTCTGTTTTCTGCATTATTTAGTTTTTGTTGTATTTTTCTTTATTTTTTAATTCTTTTTGCTTTTAGTTTTAGAAAAATTATAAACTTTCCGTTAGTGCCATTAGTTTTCAAATCTGAAAACTCTTTTTTTGTTTCCTTTGTTGCTTTATTTATTTTATTTTGTTTCTACTTACAACAAAATACTTATTGTTGGTATTTTTATTTTTTTCAGTTTTTTGTTCTGTTTTCTGCATTATTTATTTTCTTTTGTTTTTTTATTTATTTTTTAATTCTTTTTGCTTTTAGTTTTAGAAAAATTATAAACTTTCTATTAGTGCCATTAGTTTTCAAATTTGGAAACTCTTTTTTGTTTTCTTTATTGCTTTATTCATTTTATTTTGTTTCTACTTACAATAAAATACTTATTGTTGCTATTTTTAGTTTTTTCCAGTTTTTTGGTTTTGTTTTCTGCATTAATTATTTTCTTTTGGTTTTTTGCTTTATTTTTTAATTCTTTGAAATTTGTGTATAATAGTTAAATTGAATTCTTTGAAATTTGTGTGAATTTGAAGTTTGTGATAAACTTTACTAGTGCCATTATTTTTTCAGTTCTACTTAGAAATAAAGACTTATAGTTTTTTGGTGATTTCTTTTTTCTTTTAGGTCACAAAAAATAAAAACTTCTCTGTTAGTGAACATAGATGCACTTATAGAGAAAATTAAACATAAATTCATAATCAATTTTTATTTATAAATTTAGGTCCAATTTCCTCTATAGGTGCATCTATTTTCACTTTGAGAGGAGATCAACAACAGAGAGAGGGATGGGCTTATAAACAGGTGTGGGCGCCCTTCTGTTGGCGAGGTGGGACTAAAAGCTGGGTGCAACGAGGGCCAACCCTTTAGTCCCGGTTGGTGGCATGAACCGGGACTAAAGGTAACCCTTTTGGTCCCGGTTCATGCCACCAACCGGGACCAATAGTGGTGGGCCAGGAGCCAGGACCATTGGTCCCGGTTCGTCCCACCAACCGGGACCAAAAGGTCCGGACGAACCGGGACCAATGGCCACGTGGCCCGGCCGGCCCCCTGGGCTCACGAACCGGGGCAAATAGCTCCATTGGTCCTGGTTCTGGATTGAACCGGGACTAATGGGCTAAACTGGCCTGGACGAAAGCCCTGTTTTCTACTAGTGTGAGCGACACCCCGGCCGGATCTCCTTGCGGATGGAACCCGAATAGGCGATAAACCTGGACGAGAGACTTGTACGGTTAGTCAGGTCGTGGCCGACACCCTTGCTGGGCTTCTGCTTGAAGGTTGCCGAGTACATGTCGTGTAAACGGCGGTAAGTGGTGAGAGCGTGTGTGAAGAAGTACACCCCTGCAGGGTTAATATGATCTATTCGAATAGCCGTGTCCGCGGTAAAGGACTTCTGGGTTGCCTATACAATTCATAGACAAGTGAAAGTGGATACTCCAAAATACGCAAGATAAGTGTGAGTGCAATGGATGGCATTCTCGTAAGGAGACGGGAGCGGATCCATAGTGGTGTATTGATATGGTGAATATGTGGACTCGTGTGCGCCACCTCAAAAGAGTTACTTGCAGTCATAGTTTAGGATAGCCACCGAGTCAAAGCTGGCTTGCTGCAGTTAAACCCCACCACCCCCTTTGTTGATAATCATGCATATATAGTTAGTTCTGATGTAAGTCTTGCTGGGTACATTTGTACTCACGTTTGCCTATTTTACGTTTTTGCAGAGAGACTTCAGTCTCACAAGTAGTACCGTGTGGACTTCGACATTTAGCTTGTTACCTCAGCTACGATCTTGTGCCCTCGACAAGATCCGGTAGATAGTCAGGCTTCTCAGCCTTTTCCATTTGTAGATGTCTTTACTCAGACATGTTAAGCTTCCGCTTGTGCTTTGACTTCTATGCTCTGAATGTTGGGAAATGAGACCATGTTTGTAATATCCGCTCCTTGGAGCCTATTGAATAAAATACTTGAGTTGTAGAGTCATGTTGTGATGCCATGTTGTATTTGCACATATCGAGCATATTGTGTGTATGTTATTGAAATGCTTGGTATGTGCAGGATCTGACTATCTAGTTGTTTATCCTTAGTAGCCTCTCTTACGAGGAAATGCCTCCTAGTGTTTCCACTGAGCCATGGTAGCTTGCTACTGCTCCGGAACACTTAGGCTGGCCGACATCTGTCCTTCTTCGTTCCTGTGCCTGTCCCCTTGGGGAAATGTCACGCGATGAATTCCAAAGTCCTGTTAGCCCGCTACAGCCCGGTTCACCGGAGTCCTGCTAGCCCAGTGCTACAGCCTGGATTCACTCGCTGATGACCGACACGTTCGTTGTTGGGTCATGTATGCCTGTCCCTGTAAGTTAGTGCCACTTTGGGTTCACGACTAGCCATGTCAGCCCGGGTTCTTTGTCATATGGATGCTAGCGGCACTATCATATACGTGAGCCAAAAGGCGCAAACGGTCCCGGGCCAGGTAAGGTGGCACCCATGGGAATACCGTGCATGAGGCCGCAAAGTGATAGGATGTGTTACATGCTAGATCGGTGTGACTTAGGATCGAGGTCCTGACACACTGATACGACTCTACGTACACCGAACATTTGCTTCCAACTAGAAACGAGAAATAAAACTACGTTGTGGGTATGAAGAGTATAACATTGTATGATATCGAAGAGCTAAAATATAAAAGTAGGTGCTGTTATCATAAATGTAGAATATATTACTAAATGTTATAAATAGCAAGTGTGGAATAATGATGGGTCGGTGTGCGGAATTATCCTAGGCAATTTTTAACAACACCGGTAATCACTATTGCAATTTCATATGAGGGTGAGGCATAAGCTAACATACTTTCTCTTCTTGGATCATATGCACTTATGATTGGAACTCTAGCAAGCATCCGCAACTACTAAAGATCATTAAGGTAAAACCCAACCATGGCATTAACATATCAAGTTCCCTTTATTCCCATACGCCGTGACCCACCTATCCGTGTTTATGCTTCTGTCACTCAAGCAACGCAGACAATAAGTAAACCATGGACATATTGCAACACCCTACAGCGGGAACCCCTCACACTTGCGCGACACGGAGGGCACAATAGGATAGCACCAATATAAATCATACAACTCATACCAATCTAGATCATCAATCAACCCAAAGACAAAGGATATCTACTCAAAAGATCATAAGATGGCAACACATCATTGGATCATAATATGTGGCATAAAGCACCATGTTCAAGTAGGGATTACAGTGGGGTGCAGGAGAGTGGACCTCCTAAAAGAGATGAGGATGGTGATGATGATGGTGATGTTGATGAAGATGATCACCGCGGCGATGATTCCCCTCCCGATGGCACTCTGGCGCCACCGAGAGAGAGGAGGAGAAGTTCTCCCCCTTGTGCTTCCTCCTCCATGGCCTCCCCCTGGATTGGGAGAGGTTCCCCCTCTGGTCCTTGGCCTTCATGTCGATGATGGCCCCTCGAGATCCTTCCCCATGGCCTCTGGTGATGATGGGCCCCTCCGGCAGGGTGCCAAAGAGGGCCTAGATTGATTTCTTGTAGCTACAGAGGCTTGCGGCGGCGGAACTTCCGATCTAGGTTATTTTCTGGAGGTTTGGATATTTATAGAAGAGGTTGGCATCGAGGACAAGTCAAGGGGTCCCACAGGGAGTCCACAAGGCACAGGGGCGCGCCCCAGGGGGGTGGGTGCGCCCCCACCCTCGTGGAGCCCACGGGACTCCCCTCTGGTGTATTTTTGTTCCAGTATTTTTTATATTTTCCCAAAAAAATCTCCGCTGATTTTTAGCGCATTCAGAGAACTTTTATTTCTGCACAAAAACAACACCACGGTAGTTCTGCTGAAAACAACGTCAGTCCAGGTTAGTTCTAATCAAATCATACCAAAATCATATAAAACTATTGTAAACATGGCATGAATACTTCATAAATTATAGATACGTTGGAGATGTATCATCGACATAGACCCCTGCGCCCCGGCTCTTTCCTGTCTGGCCAAACGCAAGCTAGTCGATCCTTAAAAATTTCCCTCCAAGAACACAACACCATCACGCGCGGCCCCATGGTGGGCACCAACTGCTGTGGTTTTATCACTGCAGATGTCCTAGTGTGAGGACTTCGTCGTCAGGCCATTGCAGCTAGGTAGTAGCTTGAACGGGGTTGGTTGGAATCGAGAGACGTGACATTTTACCCAGGCTCGGCCCCTTACGGTGGAGGTAAAAGCCTACATTTCGCTTGATTGATATTGATGATGATGATGATCTCGGCTACATGGGCGGTGTTTCGGTACCTCTATCTCAGGAACATCTACTTTGATCTTGTCTAAGACTTGTCTGTTTGTCTAAACTTGTCCCTCTTGGGGTGCCCCGCCCCTCCATATATAATTTGAAGGGGCTGGCTTACACGTAGAGTCCTAGTACGATTAGGACTAGTCTATTTTCTATTACAAGCAAGATACGAGTCCAGGTCTTGCTTTCCTTGCCAGGTCTTGCTCTTCTTGGTCCTTCCCTGTGAGCCGGCCGTCCAAGCCTCTCCTTAAGCCGACCCTATCACGAGCCGCCTTATGGGACTTGGGCCTTGTCGCTTGTCTGACCCACTGACGGATCACCAATGAGCCGCTAAATCTGGGCAGGTTATTGATGAGGCGCCAAGTCCTGGCCAGGTCATAGTTTGAGTCGGGTTATACCGCGGCGTATATCCCTGACAATATCCGCCCCATATTTGGGCTACATATGAGGGGTGCCGGTCGGCCCGGGCGTTTGACACCCATTTGAGGAGCCCGCCTGGGTCGAATTAAGTGATCGGGCCAACGGCCCTGTCGGTTGAGGCGGATTAGGGGCGTCCAGCTGTAGATGCTCTGGTTTCTAAAAACAAAAGGAGGTGGTACATGCTCTTATGACTGCAAGGCTAGAGAATTTAAGTGATTCTGTACATTTATATTTTATAACACCTCTTATGCATGAAATTGTAAGATGATGAGTTGGTCGTAAGATCATATGGTTTCACCTCTAGCCTACCCAAACTAGTTGTCATATAGGCTATGAATGAAACATAAGACGGTAAACTTCTTAAGCATAGAAACAACAGAAGAGGATGAACTTCTTAACATGCAAATCACTGGCATTAGATCAACATGCAAAACAATAAGAAGCATTATTCTTAGGAGGCACGGTGAACAGCTCGTGATGCCGCGTGCCACAGCATTCCAAGCTCAAATTTGCAATCAAACTCACAAGGCCTGGCATTTAATAGAGAACATTTAGAACAAGCTCAACGGTCATGATTATGCATGTCATTAGAGCCAATATTTACTTCTGAACTGAACACACGAATAGGAAAAAATGATCGACGCTGCTCGCAACAAAGGGTGTCCCATTCCAAAATATCAAATGCATGTCTTCTGGCTAACATCAATGAGAAAAATTTGATAAGGTTTTCCAATTCCGAAATATCAAACGAATGACTTCTTGCTAACATCAATGATTATACTTTGACAAGCTTTTCCCATTCAAAATAACTAATGCCTATGATCGTGGAAGGGGCGGGGTTTGTCATTAGTTTGCACATTACAATGGAACATGGAGCTGGATTAACCAGCTTACCTTTTTGTGTAGTTCCACTGATATCAAGCAATGTCTTATGTAGCATGGTGGATTTTGTATTCATATGTTGCAAGGCCTTAAAGACATTGGTAGCTCCTTTTATGTGGATAGTCCGTTGGCTCAAGGTGACAACAAATGATTAGAGAACCATTCGATGTATTGTGCATGATGAAGTATTATGGAGGACACGAACCATCTGAACAGTTTTTGCAGCTCCACAGAAATCAAGTTGATCATCCCTGTCTGCATAAATAGAGAAAAAATGTGATGAATATAATAGTGGTACTAGTTGATTAAACAAACACTCACAAATATAATCATCTTCATTATCTTAATAGGAAAGATAGAAATACAATAGCTTCAATTAAACATTTATTGAAAACAAAACAACAATATAAGTAGCACAACATAACAAGGACGATCATGTGGATGAAGACCGATACTGACCTTGTTTGTCACAATTGCATCAGCCACTAACTTTGTCATACCTTTCCTTGTTGTTGAATTTTGCACTCCACGTGTTGTTGAGTTGCCACATGAGCTCTAAAGACTAGTCATGTCACCAACATCTACTAATACTCTCTAAAGCTTCTCGATCATTTGTTCTATAATATAGCGCAAACAGTGACTGCTTCTTTCTGCAAAGTGGAAAGATCAACTGGGACCAATAATGGAACAGTTTGTCTTAAACACATTGGCTCCTTGTGTGTAGTTCAAGTAAAATTAAAGTTGAAATAGAACTGAGAAGAAGTTTTGATATCCCTCTATGCACAAATAGGTATAAAGGAAACAATTACTAAGCAATAACGGTTGATAACTTATATGCCGAGAAGAAAAAACATCTACCTTATCTTAATGGGAAACAAAATAGGACAGTAGCAGTTCTCAAACAATGTGATTCATTCATATTAACTGAGACATTATCTTAACAATACCTTGGTTAAACATGTATAAATAATGACAAAGTAGGAAAATACCATTCGTAAAATAGTGTAACTGGTTCATGTTAACAAAGACATTATCTTAACAATACATTGGTTAAACATGTAGAAAGAACTGCAAAGCCGGATAGTACCATTTCTAGAACATTATAACTGTTTTATAATAATAGAGACATTATCTCAACAATACATTTATTAAACATGTACTCCCGCAGATCCCTAACAAGTGTTGCAGTTTTGAACTACGATTCGGTAGTTAATTGTAAGAGTGGCATTGCTTAATTTTACGAGTGGCATTATATTAACACAAAGCATAAACAGTTACAGGGGAGAGTGATCCAGAGTTTGTTGTAACAAAGAAACAAGCATCATGTCTCGGTTGGTACCATTTTCATTCACTTCAAGGGAAAACACAGCAATGCAATAGCTTCAATTCAACATTTGTTTAAAACAGTACCAATACAAGTAGCATAGCATCTCAAAGCACACTGCACAATCATGTGGATGAAGGCCAGTACCAACCTTTCATGAGGCGGACAAGATAAAATACGAATCTACCAACATGAATGGGACATACGATCTCGTTTTGTGTAGTTCCATTGAAATCAAGCAAAGTTGCTACTGTGATATTTTAGTTGAACTACACAAAATACTCTTAAAACAAAAGTGTTTTGTGTAGTGAAGCAAAAGGTCGTAATAGCAATGAGTTGAATAGATATCCCTCTTTTCACAAAGGTAAAAAAGGAAACAATTATTGGCCAATAAAGGAGGATGAAACAAACGGCCACAAAAAGAAGCATCTACCTTATCTTGATGGAAAACAACGTAGGACAGCACCATTTCTAAAACGGTGGCATTGATTCATATTAATAGACATTCTCTTAAAATAACATTCGTTAAAAATCTAATTTACTTTAATAGTGGCATTGCTTCAATTTTCCAGTGGCATTATTAGATTAACAACAACAAAATAGTTGTATGGGGCATGTGTGCCAGCACCATGAGCCACCACACGTATAAATGGGTGATGCAGAGTATGTTGCCAAGCAGCAGTGTTGGTATCATGTTTGTTCTCTTTGAACGTTTTTCCTATGTGAGGGCAGCAAATCTAGTCTGGCACAAACTCCCCGGTTTCTTTCATTTTCCAACAAAGAGATCGGTTCCTTACAGATGTGTGTCTACATGGTTACCCCCTTTTTTTCCTTTTCAACCAACAAAGCGGCTGGATGTCAGTCTGTACTACTTTCCCTCCTTCCTTTCCTCATTGAACCACGTCCTAAATTCATGCCCCACCCCACCCCCCTTCTTTCGTCTTTGAACCAAGACCTAGATTCAAATACAGAATTGAAAAAGATCCACATGCAGCTAGAGCAATGACGGTTTTCAAAGAAAGTTCTACCTTACGGTCATCGGGATGTGGCTAGGTGTGTGGCGGGAGGCCAGATCTGCCCACACTATGTACAACAACGAGGAAGAAGGGGTCAGAGGCCCTCCCGCACAGGCGTTGGGTGAAAGAGAATAGCACAACCAACACTGGATTCCCTCCCTCGCCAATGGCGACAGATTGAACGCTGCACCTCCTCCCCTTTCCGGTCTGATGGGATCCGGACAACTCCTTGACCAGCTGTGAAGGGGGGAGAGAGAGGCCAATGCAGTCTTGTTTAGATTTGATGAAGAGGGTGAGAGATTTTGAATAGATAAAACCCTAGCAAAGGAACTCTGAGCCTCCAACGTGTATATATATGTAGTGCAGCGAGAGTGTGAAGAGTGCAAACCCTAATGAACAAGCGCTGAGGCTCCAGCTTATATAGTACTTGTATATAGTACTAATATAGTGGAGTGGTTTTCTTTTTGCTCCATAATAATTGTTTTAAATTGTGTCCGAAACGAAACTCTTTATTTAATGTACCAGTGAAGAAAACTACGAACAACTAACAATCCACGCATCCTGGTCGCATTTCCTGTTATTCACGTGCGGTACACTGCCCTCCATTAAGTGAACAACCACACACGCACCAAATTATTGGAAAGGTGTGAGAGTGTGTACAAATAAAGAAATTTAATTTCAATTATTTTGTATGCACAATTTTCCCTCTCTAACTAATTATGGTTTGTTGTGTTCGGCCTAAATTAGTGTGCCACCATATCTCGTACTCCCTCTATTTTTATTTAGTCCATGTATTAGCTTTGGTCAAAGTCAAGCTTTGTAAACTTTGACAAAGTTTTCAAACAAAAATATTAAGATATACAATAACAAATCAATACCATTAGATTCATTATTGAATGTACTTTCGCATCATATAGATTTATTATGGTAACTAGTTATATTGTTTTCGATAAACTTGCTCAAACTTTACAAAGTTTGACTTTAGTCAAATATAATATGTAGTGTAAATAAAAACAGAGGGGTACTACCTCCATCCGGGTTTTTAGTCCACACCATATTTTTAATCAAATCCTGACCACACATTTAGTTAATAGCTAGACAAATAAAATTAGAGGGGAGCAGAAGACAAAGTTGTGAGAAGGCTTAGAAATCAATACAAAACTTTTGCTCTTAGTCCCAACGTCGATGGTTCTTCGAGGAAACATTTGGTTCATAGCGAAAGAAAAAATTGCACCAAGGTGAAAGAAGACTACGTCTCCAACGCGACCAAGGTGCACTGATGAATGATATCTTTGTCTTCGTGGGTAACAAGCAAAGAGCATAGATGGAAGATAGCCCTTTCTTCATTAAACATTGATCAGCTTCACCAGCCAATGCAACCATGAGACGCAACCATGAGCATCGATAGGTCATTGTGGCGATGCATCATCCATTTGGCATCAAGTTGGGTGAGGCACCAATGAAGTTCGACAAATCCTCACTATGGTATATTTGTTCTCGGCAATCAAGCTCGAGAAAGGAAGAACCACGTGGCAGAGGACAGTGAGGCAGAACAACAGTGGCCATCCAATTTTGTGCAGTTCCACTAAAACTGCGGAAGACATGCTTGGGTATGGAGATACCCATCGCTGTTTGCAAAAATATAAAAAAGGGATATTTAAGTAGTGTCATTACTTTGTTTCAGCAGTGGTACAAGATTAATAGGGCCATCTCAATTGTCAATAAGAATTAATGAAATGTACACCAACAAATAGAGGCATCATGACTAACTTGATGAGAACTAAAGAAGGATACCCGAACAAAAACTAAAGAAGGACAGAAGCATTTATCAATGTCTGGAGTGACAGCAACATTACTTAAAAGGCGCATCACTTTAACATGGGCATTTCTTCATTTAACCAGTGGTAGTATTGGATTAGCAGCAATAATAGGAGCATATGGAAAATGACCACACAACCACCATGTACTTTTGTTGAAAAAAACATGTATACCTCCACGAAGGCATAAACTAGGGCAACTTTTAGAGTGCCCTTTCCTTGATAATAGTAAAAAAGGTGATGTTGGACCAGCCGATGAACCCTAGCTACTATACATCGGGAGTTAGGGAGTAGTGGTCTAGAAGAAAACCCTCTTGCAATGACCTGGGTAGCCGGACCAGTACAATGAAGCATGAAATCCAAAAGAAGTTATACCTCAAGTGGGCGAGAGGTGGCTTAGGCGAGCGGGCGGGATATTTGCCCACACGATAGTAGCGAACAAGGGCACAAAGGACCTTCGTCGGTGTCGGCGCCCGCTCAGAGAGGACAGTGTGCATCATATTCCTCCATCACCGACGGCGACAACGTCAATGCTACACCTCCTCACCTCCCGTAGCAGACGGGATTCGACCGGATATGTGACCACCGGTGAGGAGAGAGATATAGTGGACACTGTCGCCTTGTTTAGATATGGAGAGGGTGAGAGAGCAAGACACGAGAAACCCTATCAAACAAGAGGCTACATATACAATGGAGTAAAAAAAATCTCTCGATAGCAGTGGTTTTAAATAGAATATGCAGTTCCCAGAAAAAAGAAACAAAAATTGGCGGACAAATCTTTTTTTAATGTACCAGGAAAGAAAACTTGATCAATAACAAGCTCCCGCCTCCAGGTTGCACTTTGTATCGCTCACGTGTGGTCCCCGACCCTCCATTACTAAGTTAAGAAATTAAAAGGTCAAATTATTACGTAATTTGCCTCTTCATGTACAAATGCGCTCCATCTTATACTCGCGGGTGTGTCGGAGTCAGAGTGCATGAATACATTTCTTCTTGTACATAGTACTCCATTTATATTCCTATACTAGGAACAAAATGAGGTTGTACTAAATTTGTGTGTATGTAGGGAGAATGAAACATCGATGATGTGTACGAGTAGTTGCGACAATTGTCACTATGTGTGTGTGCACACACACACATATACATACATATCCGTGTTTATGTAAAATTATTACTTTCATCTCCATCTCCATATCCATCTCCAATCAATTTTGTCCAACTGGCATATTATTTACGTTAATTATTTAGAAATATTTACGTACGTCCAGCATCTCTCGTTTGTGGGCGTTCGGACCGCTGCCACGCCCCCTCCTAACCGCCCTGGCCAACCCAAACTCTCTCCATCAACCACGCGCGATTCCCGCCCGAAATGGCCAGCGCCGCATTTATGCCCGGCCAGAGCGGACGCTACCTCTCACCGACGCTGGCATTGAAGCGGCGCGACGGCTGAGAGAGTGCCGCCTGCACCGCTTCCCGGTGCATGTGACTGCTCCGCATTCAAACGACACCATGACCGGCCACAACATGCATGTAAAAAAGTTCTTGGGAGTCCGTGCTATAGCTAGCTGTCCTCCCCCTCCTCGTCCATCTCTTCCAGTAGTACTAGTACTCCATGGCACGATCCATCGATAACCAGGAGGGAAAGTTTGCGTACAGTTAGTTTAAGATGAGCGGCATGCCAAGTGACCGTGTGGGTTGGAGGCTTGTGTGGGGAGAGACACGAATGTGACAGACGTGATTTAAACGTTGGTTTTGCTCGATGCCGTGATCCACCAAAACGAAACGTTGATTTCCACAAGAACATTGTAGTATACTATACTACATGAGGGAGAAGCGGACTCAATGAAGAGTGATGGTTGCTTCTTCCGTCCAACTTACTGTCGGGTCTATGTGATTTGATGGCTCATTGGTCATTATTACTGCAGCGGTAGAGCATCGTAGAGCGTCTATAGTCTTTTTTCTGTGAAAAAACTAACTTTCCCCACTGTCGGTGTCAAAACCGGCGGATCTCGGGTAGGGGGTCCCGAGCTGTGCGTCTAGGCGGATGGTAACAGGAGACAAGGGACACGATGTTTTTACCCAGGTTCGGGCCCTCTCGATGGAGGTAAAACCCTACTCCTGCTTGATTAATATTGATGCTATGGGTAGTACAAGAGTTGATCTACCACGAGATCAGAGAGGCTAAACCCTAGAAGCTAGCCTATGGTATGATTTTTGTTCGTCCTACGGACTAAAACTCTCTGGTTCATATAGACACAGAGAGGGCTAGGGTTACACAGAGTCGGTTACAATGGGAGGAGATCTTCATATCATATCGCTAAGCTTGCCTTCCACACCAAGGAAAGTCCTATCCGGACATGGGACAAAGTCTTCAATCTTGTATCTTCATAGTCCGGGAGTCCGGCCAAAGGTCATAGTCTGGCCACCCGGATACCCCCTAATCCAGGACTCCCTCAGTAGCCCCTGAACCAGGCTTCAATGATGACGAGTCTGGCACGCAAATTGTCTTAGACATTGCAAGGAGGGTTCCTCCTCCGAATACTTCATAGAAGATGTTGAACACAAGGATAGTGTCCGGCTCTGCAAAATAAGTTCCACATACCACCGTAGAGAGAATAATATATGTACCAATCTAATCTACTGACGTATCCCGCAGCATGACATCACGCCACGGCCAAGCCCTTATTTGAATCAGTTTATTGTTCCACCTCGCGCATTTAGCGAGGCGGTTTCCTTGGCACGTCTTGTCAAAGCAGAGATCATGTCCCCTTATTCCAAGATTCTCATCAATATGGGCGTGGGTAACCCAACCGTGCCATTAACCGCAGCGCTTGGGAGAAGCGAGTTTTATTAGGCTGGTGGGGGCTGGTAGTTTTGGCCGCCCATATATGGGGATAAGGATCTATCCTTTCCACGTACGCCTTCTTCCTCCTTTGCTTATCCATCCCTACGCACTCAAGCACCAGCGCCCAAGTCCGCACTTCCTACCTCAACCTTCTCCAATCATGTCCGGAGCGGGAGGTAGATGGATGGCCTCCTCCGTCACGGAGGGACAAATCAAAAAGTTGAGGAAGGCCGGATACTTGTCTGACGACATCGAGCACCGGCTTCCAGATGAGGGGCAACTCATCCCCACCCCTAGGTCCCATGAGAGGGTTGTATTTCTCCCCCATTTCCTCCGCGGACCGGGCTTTCCTCTTCACCCGTTCGTCCGGGGGCTCATTTTCTTCTACGGCCTGGACTTCCACGATCTGGCCCCGAACTTCATCCTCAACATCTCGGCGTTCATCATCGTGTGCGAGGCCTTCCTCCGCATCCAGCCTCACTTTGGCCTATGGCTGAAGTTCTTCAGCGTCAAGCCGAAGGTCGTGGGCGTCCGCCAAGCGGAGTGCGGAGGCGCCATGGTGGGCAAGATAGCCAACGTTACATGGCTCGAGGGCGCCTTTGTGGAGACCATCAAAGGGTGGCAATCGGGGTGGTTCTATATTACCGAGCCACGTGACCCTGAATGGGCAGCGGCCCCCGAATTCCGATCTGGCATCCCCACACGGCTCACATCTTGGAAAGAGACGGGCCTGTTGTGGGGTAATTCGGTAGAAGTGACCGGACTTCAAACCTGCATCAAAGACCTGATTGGCAGGAAGGTCAAACTTGTCACCGTAGTCCAGGTCATGCTCTTCCGCCGGATTCTCCCGTGTCAACAACGGGCTTTCGACGTGTGGGAGTTCGACCCGGCCCAGCACCAGGCTCTGTCCCGGCTCTTCGACACAAAGCAGGAGGATGCCTGGAAGGTGCTATTCAAGAGCTTCGAGGTTTCCCCTCCCGTCACCGAGGATCGCAGATTCTGCGCCAAGCGCCAAGCCAGCATGGTGAGCTTAATTTTCCCATTACGGGGTATTTGTTTTCCATAGATTTGATTCTATGCGGGATCTAAACCCCCATCCCTTTAATAGGACTGGCAAAAGAAGGCCGGACAAACCAACTGTCCGGCTCCTTTGCCCGAAGACCCAGCGGACGCTCGCTTGACGAAGCTGTTGGTTCCGGCACCTCACGTGGTGCCGGAGAAGAAGGCCAAGATGAAGGCCACGGGGACTCGAAAGAGTTCCCGGCGCCTAGTGGTGTCGGATTCATCGCCTGACAACCCCGAAGCACCCTCCGCCTCTGAGGACGAGGAGGAGGAACAAGAAGAAGCATGTCCCCCTCCAACGGGGGGAGGAAAGAAAAGGAAGGCCGCCCCAACTGGGGAGGCCGGAGGGTCCAAGAAGGGGAGGACCCTTCTGCCGGACTACGCCTCAGATGCCGAAGACGACGCGGAGGAATGGCCATCCAGGGTCAAGCCCCTGGCAAAATCGTAAGTGTCCGGATACCAGAATAACTTATGGCGTTCCTCTATTGTATGGTACATTCTGACGCCGAATTCAATCATGCAGTCCGCCCAAGGCTTAGCTCGGCGATTCGACGAGCGGCTCCCTAGATTCATCGAACGTGAATAGCGCTTCACTCCCGATGGCCTCCTCCCCTCTCCCTACGGACGACGCCGAGGTGGAGTCCCAAAAGGGACTAAACCAGGAGGAGGTGGTCCTGGAGGCGCCGCAAGGCGACCTCCCGGACTCCAGGCCCAAAGGGGGTAAATCCTAGAGGGATCTAAGTCCGGCCCTGGGCCGGACACTGCTCCGGAACCATCAAGGGTTCCAGAGTCCGACAGGCGGCGCCTTCGTAAGAAGGGAAAGCCTACGACGTCGGCAACCTCCGTCCACCCGGGGGCACCAAACGATTTGCTGGAGGTGCTTAACGGCGCCTCCATTGACGAAGAACACCGCACTGTTATGAGTGCGGTGATTCAGAAGGTTCAGTCCGCCAAGAGCGGGCTGACAGAAGCCTGTACAAGTCTGTTAACATGCTTTAAGGTATGTATTCAAAACATATAAAAATGTTACCGCATAGACACTAGCCCCTGATGCTCAGTTTGGTGTTCGAAAAGAAAAGCCGAGCTGAGGATCTAAAAAGATATACGCAGGAGTCTAACATAAGTATGTCAATATGGGAATGCAGGCTGCGCTGCTGACCTCTGCCGCACTGACTGTGGAGGTCAATGCATTGAAGGAGAGCATCGAGCGGTCCGAGAACGAGCTCGGCCGTGCCAAGAAGCAGCTCGAGGACAAGGAGGGTATGTAATACCGCATGTAAATGAATATAGAAATACTTGGTTGCAAATAAAGACAGGACCAACATAAATGTTGCAGGGGCCACGACCGAGGTGGAGACCCTGAAGGAAGCGGTATCCAAGGCCAAAAACAATGCGGCCTTGGAGCGCTCCGAGCGAGAGAAGCAGGAGGCGCGGGTGGCGGAGGTGCGGCAAGAGCTCCAGGCTCTCGTGGAGAAACACGAGGGTTTGGAGCGTGACTCGAAGACTCGAGAGTCCGAGCTCGCCTTGGCTCTTGAGAGTGCCAAAACCGCTAAGGCCGAAGCCCAGAAGGCCCTCCAGGAGATCGAGGCGATAAAGAAAATAGCGGCGGGTAAGGCATTCTTTATGCAAAGCAAGCATATAAAAGTGAATTATCTGTTACTTACCCGAATCCGGAGCTCTCCAGGAGCATTCGCCGATCTTCCCCGTAGTGTGTCTGATGCTGCCGCATTCTACCGAGCCAAGGAGGGGAGCTCGACGGAAAAGGTGTTCTGGTCTCAGTATGCTGAGGCCGAACATCCGGTGCCCCTGAGTGACCAGCTGAAGCAGCTGGTCGAACTCCACAAGGTGGTCGAACAGGCCATGAAGGGCCTCATAGTTCGGCTGTGGCCTAGAGAAGCCATGCCTGGGAGCTCCTTTGGTTTGGTGCGGCGGCTGGTGGACGCGTGTCCATGGATTGAGGTCATCAAGCACTCCGTCTGTATCGAAGGTGCCCGTTGGGCCCTTGCCCGTGCTAAAGTGCACTGGGGCAAGCTGGACGCTGAGAAGCTTTTGACGGACGCGCCACCGCCGGGCAAGGAGTATCGCACACCCGAGATGTATTATAAGGTCGTCCTGAAGGGTGCCCGCCTTATAGCGGGCTAATGCTCCAAAGATGTAATTTTTGAGTAGACTCGCATCTGTTATCTTGTACGCTGAAAACTTTGTTCATATGCGTTAAGCAACGCTTGTTAATTTAAAATATTACCTTCTGTGCGGCCGTTTATCAAATCTGAGAGATGCAAGTCGTCGGCTTCTACCCCCATGCCACGAGTGCTGGGGTGTTCGGCATAAACCTGAGCGCTCTTGTTCCCATTCTTGGGTCCATCTAGGGAGTCGCTCAGCACAACGAACCAGTCCATCGGACTTATAGTGCTTTATCACTCTCACTTGGCCATAGAATTCTATAATTTTAAATTTCGGTGAAGCCCCTAGTATTCAGAAGTCCGAGTTCGGGGCGCTATCCACGCCTAGGCCAGATAAGTCCGGCTCCTCGCTCTAAGTGGCATGAGTCTTTAAGGACTCGAAAAACCTCGCGAACAGTGACCGGTCTCTCGCACTATCATGACGGTCAGTTTTAGCTTTCTCTACTGAGGTGTTAACCCAGCTCAACTGGGGCACAATCGCAGTAGTTCTCCCAGTGCTACCTTAGCCAACATTGCGGAACGTAAGGTACCAAAACATGGCAGCCGGGCAAACCCAACTATTGACCCAAGACATGATTCGGAGCCGATGCATATAGTGCTATAAGTTCGGGGTGCCACACTCATGAGAGTGTTCGGTCTTCTCACACCATGTTATGGGGTGCTTAAGCCCCTGGGGTATTGGCCGTAGCAAAGTGTACGGTTGCATAATGTCATGACTGAACATATTTGTATAAAAAATAGATGAATACAATAATAGATAAGAGCTATGTATTGTTTATTAAAAAAGGGGCTGCTATGAAAGCAGAACGATACAAATAGTGCGATAAGCAAGAGATGGGATTATTTGACATGTCCCCCTCCAGGAGCAAGCTACGGGACTTTAAGTAAAACAGGTATTTAGCTCACTACAGAGACCACCTGGACATTTGACGCGGCTTGTTCTCTCCCTGGCTGTTGCATCGTGTGTTCGGCGAGTGTATTGCCGGACGGGCCTTCCGAATAGTTGGGTCCTTAAAGTATATAAAAAAGGAACGGTAGAATAGGGAGCCCCTAAGTGCGGTTGAGCCGCATTCTGGGCGTGCCGTGGTTGTGCCCCTCCCCTTATGCCTATGGTATTTCCAAAGCGTAATTATGTACGGGTGGTACCGATATCGCCATCTGGCGAGGGCTGGGGTTGGGGTCGCACTGCCAGCCGGTTTTGTTGTAGGTTACTTCGGGCGCGCTTGACGTTGTCCGGACGTTTAACACCGGGATTGGAGAATTGCCTTGAGAGGCTACTCTGTACTTCCGCCGCCAAGGCCTCTGTGTGCTCCTCCGTTCGGAGAGAGCGTTCGGTGTTTCCATTTACCGTGATGACTTTGCGAGGGCCTGGCATCTTGAGCTTGAGATATGCATAGTGCGGCACCGCATTGAATTTTGCAAATAGGGTTCGTCCGAGCAAGGCGTGATAGCCACTGCGGAATGGGACTATGTCGAAGATTAACTCTTCGCTTCGGAAATTATCCGGGGATCTGAAGACCACTTCGAGTGTAACCGAGCCTGTACAGCTGGCTTCTACACCTAGTGTGACGCCTTTAAAGGTTGTCTTTGTGGGTTTAATCCTTGAGGGATCTATACCCATTTTTCGCACTATATCCTGATAAAGTAGGTTCAGGCTGCTGCCGCCGTCCATGAGGACTCTAGTGAGGTGAGATCCATCGATGATTGGGTCTAGGAACAATGCGGCGAATCCACCATGACGAATGCTAGTGGGGTGGTCCCTTTGATCAAAAGTGATCGGGCAGAAGGACCATCGGTTGAACTTTGGGGCGACTGGCTCCAACGCATAGACATCCTTTAGAGCGTGCTTCCGCTCCTTCTTGGGGATATGGGTTGCGTATATCATGTTCATCGTCCGCACTTCCGGGGGGAAGCCCTTCTGTCCTCTATTGTTCGGCAGCCGTGGCTCCTCCTCGTCATTGCTATGTAGCCCCTTGTGTCTGTTTTCAGCACTTAACTTGCCTGCCTGCTTGAACACCCAACAATCCCTGTTGGTGTGTTTGGCTGGTTGTTCGGGGGTGCCCTGTATCTGACACGAGCGATCGAGTATCCTGTCTAAACTGGATGGGCCCGGAGGGTTTCTTTTGAATGGCTTCTTCCGCTGACCGGGTTTAGAGCCTCTGAATCCGGCATTGACTGTTGTATCCACAGTATTGTCGCTGTTAATGCGGCGCTTGTGCTTGTTGCGACGTGACCTGCCATTGTTGTCCTTGGTATCCGAATTGCCAGGGCTCTTGGTTATGTTATTGCAACGAGCTAGCCAGTTGTCTTCTCCCGCGCAAAAGCGGGCCATGCGTGTCGTGACGGCTGCCATAGATTTCGGCTTTTCCTGTCCTAGGTGCCGGGCAATCCATTCGTCTCGGATGTTGTGCCTGAAGGCTGCAAGGGCCTCGGCGTCCGGACAGTCGACTATTTGATTTTTCTTGGTTAGGAACCGTGTCCAGAATTGTCTGGCCAATTCCTCTGGCTGCTGGATTATATGGCTTATGTCATCAGCGTATGGTGGTCACACATAAGTGCCCTGGAAGTTGTCAAGGAATGCGGATTCCAGGTCCTCCCAGCAACTGATTGACTCTGCTGGCAGGCTGTTAAGCCAATGCTGAGCTGGTCCTTTAAGCTTGCACGGGAGGTATTTGATGGCGTGTAGATCATCACCACGGGCCATGTGGATATGAAGGAGATAATCCTCGATCCATACCGCAGGATCTGTTGTGTCATCGTATGATTCGATGTTTATGGGTTTAAAACCCTCGGGGATTTGATGATCCATTACTTCGTCTGTGAAACATAGTGGGTGTGCGGCGCCCCTGTACTGGGCTATATCGTGACGTAGCTCGGATGAGCTTTGTCTGTTGTATTCGGCCTGGCCGTATTTATCATATCCGGCGTGACGGTTATCGTCACGTGATGTGGGGCGCCCACGCGATCCGTAGATCGATCTTGTTTGCCTTGCCTTATCCTCCAATATGTCTTGCAGGTCTGTTGCGTTTCCCCGTGCTCTGGTAAGAGCGGCGCCGGGGTGCGGCTTGGATTGAGGGCCGAAGGGCCTCTCTATCGCGGCCACGGGGTGGCCGATCGGGCACATCGTACGCAGGTGATGTAGGTTTAGTTGCTTCCTCCTCTAGTTGGGGTAGCAGCCTGCGCTTTGGGTAACTCTTGGAGGGGCATTCGAGTTTGTACTCTTCGGCCGCCAGGACTTCAGTCCATCTGTCGGCTAGCAAGTCTTGGTCAGCTCTCAGCTGCTGCTGTTTTTTCTTGAGGCTGCTCGCCGTGGCCATAAGCCTGCGTTTGAAACGCTCTTGTTCGACGGGATCCTCTGATACGACGAATTTGTCGTCGCCGAGGCTTGCCTCGTCTTCGGAGGGAGGCATATAATTGTCGTCCTCGACCTCTCTGTCTGCCGCTCTCTCATGAGGGCTGGCTCCTTCGTCCTCCTACACTGAATCCTGCCACGGGGTTGTCTTTGGCACTGTCCGGGGTGTTGATGTCTCCGGTGCCGGATTCGCCGTTCTTGCTTTGGCGGGATTTAGAGCAGCGCCGCTGACGTTGGCGCTTGGGTCGCTTCTTGGAGGGGTCGTCCTCCGTTTTTTCATCAGCATCCCCTGATTTGGGGGTGTCCACCATGTATATTTCTTATGACGAGGTGGATTTCCAGTGCCCTATAGGTGCTGGTTCTTGGTCATCTCCTTTATCGGCGTCCATACCGTCGATGTCTTCGGAGTCGAAGTCGAGCATGTCGGTTAAATCATCGACAGTTGCTACAAAGTGGGTGGTGGGTGGGTTTCGAATTTCTTCATCGTCTGCATCCCAACCCTGCTGACCATAGTTTGGCCAGGCTCTCCTTACAAAGGGAGAGACTTTAGTGAATTCAGGATATCACCGAAGGGCGAGTGCTGAAAGACGTCCGCGGTGGTGAACTCCATGATCGGAGACCAATCAGGTTCGATCGGAAGGGGTGCGGAAGATTCGGAGTCTGGAACAGAGTCCGGCACATTGGAGTCACGGGCCTTGCAAAGGACTAGGCTGGTATTTGGCTCTATCGCCGTAGAGATTGCGGCTCCTGGGGCGGCGTCCAACCGACCGTCCCCGACTGGCGCAGCCGGCTTCGAGCTAATGGTCGGAGCGGACACCTGAGCGGCGCTCGGGGCGCTGTCCGGCGGCAGAGCTAGATCATGCCTGTCGTGACAGTGCGGCACGCTCGGCTGTGGCTCGAATCCGTCGAAGATCAAGTCCCCGCGGATATCGGCCATGTAGTTTAGGCTTCCAAATCTGACCTGATGGCCAGGGGCGTAGCTTTCGATCTGCTCTAGATGGCCAAGCGAATTGGCTCGCAGTGTGAAGCCGCCGAATATGAAGATCTGTCCGGGGAGAAAAGTCTCACCCTGGACCGCGTCGTGGTTGACGATCAAAGAAGCCATCGGGCCTAAGGGTGACGACACAGAGGAACTCTCAATGAAAGCACCAATGTCGGTGTCAAAACCGGCGGATCTCGGGTAGGGGGTCCCAAACTATGCGTCTAGGCGGATGGTAACAAGAAACAAGGGACACGATGTTTTTACCCAGGTTCGAGCCCTCTCGATGGAGGTAAAACCCTACTCCTGCTTGATTAATATTGATGATATGGGTAGTACAAGAGTTGATCTACCACGAGATCAGAGAGGCTAAACCCTAGAAGCTAGCCTATGGTATGATTGTTGTTCCTCCTACGGACTAAAACTCTCCGGTTTATATAGACACTGGAGAGGGCTAGGCTTACATAGAGTCGGTTACAATGGGAGGAGATCTTCATATCATATCGCCAAGCTTGCCTTCCACGCCAAGGAAAGTCCTATCTGGACACGGGACGAAGTCTTCAATCTTGTATCTTCATAGTCTAGGAGTCCGGCCGAAGGTCATAGTCCGGCCACCCGGACACCCCCTAATCCAGGACTCCCTCACCCACTCTTACACCGGAGGAGTGCGAAACACGACAGCCCAATGAGTACATGGCCCACCTCACATTATCACCATGTTCCTTGGACATCATGCGACACCTCCTGTCCTTTTTTCTTTGCGTTTAATGAACAAACTATAGTACTCCCCCCTTTCGGGTTTACAGGGATAATCTCAAAAAGTTTGTTTTTTCCGTTTATAAGTCTCAATTCTACTACTTACCATCACATGTTTAAATTTCTAGGTGTATTAAATCACTACATGCAAGGATGAAGAAAAACTCACCAATGCATGTAGAAGTTCTTGGTCATTAAGTGGTCATGCATGCATGTGGTGTAACTTACACAAATTTTTGAGAAAAATCAGAGTACTTTTGCAAGCTATGGAATTAATTCCACCATTCATCATCTACCTTGGTTGAAGAGATTTTCAAATTAAGCCCTATAAACCAGAAAGGAGAGAGTAGTATGTATTAGCCCGCATGCCAAGAAAAAATTACTATACACCAGAGTGTATATACTATTTTGCCCCTGGATTTGCAATGGAGGAAATGCTGGGTAGTTATGCACATGCAAAATATTGTCTCAGCCTGGAGACCTCAATTCTCGTGCACAATTACTCCTCTCTCCATCTCTCTGGATGCAGGATCACTAGATCTATGTGCATGTAGCTCTCTCTGGTTTTGCATGCATGCGACGCGACTCTCTCTCTCTCTCTCTCTCTCTCTCTCTCTCTCTGCAAGCATGCCTTAAGCATGGTTAACAATATAGCCGATTGATGGCTAACATGTTGCCATGTCATCTATAGCCAATGTATGTCACATCCCTAGTTCCGGTATGCAGTAGGCTAGCCCTTCATGTGTGCATCATGTTTAAGCTTCAATTAAAGTTGAAATGGGGATTGATCAAACCCTAGCATCAAAAAGAATCCAACTAGGATCAAAATGAAATATTTTCAATGAACCCAAAATGCCCATTTGGAAATGTTCATCATTTCTGATGAAGGTAAAAACCTCTGCCAAAAACGATGAACATATTTCTAGGTCATTTCTGGATTTTTGAATTAAATCATATTGTATTTGATTTTGGGCATTTAAATACTATAAAATATTTTAAATGCTCAAATAATCATAAACTAAAATGTTTACTGTTGGATATATTCTAAACAGTAGCCATGATTAGTTTCATGATTTTTGGAAGTGCCTAGATATTTTTAATAAAGCCCAACAGATATAGAAATAATAGAAAACAGAAACAATAAATAAAAGAGAGTGAGGGATTTTACCTGGGCCACTTACCTGGCCGCAGCCCACCTGGCAGGCCCAGCACTGTGCTGGCCCATGCCAGCCAGCTGCTTCGTCCTCGCTAGGCAGGCACAGAGGTGACGCCGACGAGCGTGAGCTCGCCACGGCGCCACCTGCTTGCCGCCCGCGCCCCTGGACACCTGGGTGATCTCCACGTCGCCGCTCCGACCCCATGGACTCCTCATTCTCCCCCCTGCTCTCTCCCTCGCCGTTCCCCATCCTACCCGAACGGGTTCGTCGCCGCCGTTCGCCACCACTGCGGCCACCGCCTCCCCCTTGCTTCTCTGACCGGTCCAGAGGCTCCTCCTCGACCCCCTCTTTCTTCGACACCAAGCCACGCCACCGCGGGAGCCCCACATCGCCTCCATGAGTCGTCTTCCCCGAGCAAGGCCGCCGGACTCCATCGACGGATTCGTCGCCTTCCGGTCGCCCCCGAGCCAGCTGAGCATGTCGTCGGCCTCACCGTGAGCTCCCGGTCCTTTCCCCCTTAAGCACGTCATCATTTTCGTTCCATAGCCGCCGATTCCACCGGAGCCGCGAGCTGGGCCCCGCCGGTCATGTCGCCGCCGTGGCTAGGGCCACCGCTGCTCATACCCGCGCACGTCATCGCACTCAGCTACCCCCCAGAAGGCCAACGCCGCCGCCCACAGCTCCTGCCGTGCCCCGCAGCACCCCGCGCGCACATGGCCGAACTCCGGCCGCCGCCTTTGAGCTTGCCGCCGTCGATATATGCTGCCTCTGGCTTAGCTGACTGCACCATTCAACGCGCGGGATCTCCAGCGTCACGTAGATACCCTCCACCGGCCATTTGGTCGCCGGAGGAGGAATTCTGAATGCCTCCGCCGTCTCTGGCCTCACCGGCGACTCGACGCCGGTGGGTTTGACCCGCTGACTGTTGACTGGGTGGGCCCAGTTTGACCCCCTGGGTCACTAACGTGTGGGCCACCCTTGTTAGTTATTACTTACGTTAGTTTAGCGCTAATTAGCCTAGATTAGTGCTTAACCTAACACTAACTAACTCTGTTTAGTTAGTTAACTAACCACTAACACGTGGGTCCCATAGGTCAGGTTTGACCTGGCCGACCCAGTTGACCGCTGACCTCACAGTGACGTCATGCTGACGCAGTAAGTCATTTTCTGGATTTAAGTTAATTCAGGAAATTCCAGAAAATAGTGCTAACTTCTAAAAATCATAGAAATTCAACCGTAACTCCAAATCAAACAAATTATATATGAAAAATGATCAGAAAAATCCAATCTATCCATCTGTACAATTTTCATGCATGTTGGATCAACTTATAGCTGCTGATCAGGTCAAATCAATTAAATGGCATTTAAACTCTCACATATGGAGTTTGAATTTGAACCTAGTGTTCAAACCAACCCCATTTAACTTGTTGCTAGATGCATTAGGCCAATAAATAGCATATTTCCATGTCATCTTCATGCATCCTATTGTTGCATGGCATTGATTGTGTTTCTCCTTTGTTTGTCGATGTTTGTCCCCTCTCAGTAGACGACGTACCGACGATGAGTTCGATGACACCGATGAAGAACTATATTATCTTCAGAAGTGCCAGGCAAGCAAAACCCCCTTGTTCATTCCGATACAATCCCACTCTCTCGCTCCTGCTCTCTTTTACTACATTAGGACAACAACGATTCATCTGTTACTTGCTACGGTAGTTGAACCGCTTTATCCTCTGCATGACCTGTCATTGCCATAGTAAATAGATGAAACCCACTAGCATGAGTAGGAGTTGTTTGAGCCCTATTGTGCCTACTCATTCATGCTTGTTTGTCATGCCTGCTACTGCTTAGAGTTGAGTCAGATCTGATTCATCGAGGATGAATCAGAGGTGTGTGAACATGTCCTACTGTGTGTGAGCTAAGTGTGTGAACACGATTTGGTAAAGGTAGTGGTGAGAGGCCATGTAGGAGTACATGGTGGGTTGTCTCATTGTAGCCATCCTTGGGAACTGAGTTTTGTGTTTGTGATCCATCATTCAGCTACTACCATGCATTGGGCCCTGAAATATGACCCCGCTCGACTTCTTATCCACCCTAGTCCTCTGTCTAGGAGTTGCAAGTAGTTTCTGGTGTTTGTAGCTTACTGGAGGCCGTGGACAGCGCTGACCCGCGGGGTGGGCTGTGATGCGGTAGGTACGTGGCCGGGTACACCGGGCACCCGTTAGGTGTCTCGGAACCCTCTACACATCGTTCGTGGCCGTATGTGGAAACCTCGGCCGGACTCCCTGCGGATGGAACCTGAATAGGCGATAAACCTGGACTAGAGACTTAGGTGTTTAGGTAGGTCGTGGTCTACACCCACGTCGGCTTTCGCTTGAAGTCTGCCGAGCACATGTCGTGTGCAGACGCTAAGTGGTGGAAACATGTATGAAGAAGTACACCCCTGCAGGGTTAACATCATCTATTCGAATAGCCGTGTCCACGGTAAAGGACTTCTGGGTTGCCTATAACAGTTCATAGACAAGTGAAAGTGGATACTTTAAAATGCGCAAGATATGCGTGAGTGCTATGGATGGCGTTCTCGTAGGGAGACGGGAGCAGATCCATAGTGGTGTATTGGTTGGTGAATATGTGGACTCGTGTGCGCCACCTCAAAGAGTTACTTGCAGTCGTAGTTTAGGATAGCCACTGAGTCAAAGCTGGCTTGCTGCAGTTAAACTCCACCATCCCCTTTGTTGATAATGATTCATATGTAGTTAGTTCTGATGTAAGTCTTGCTGGGTACATTTGTACTCACATTTGCCTATTTTATGTTTTTCAGAGAGACTTCAGTCTCACTAGTAGTTTAATGTGGACTTCGATGTTTAGCTTGTTACCTCAGCTACGATCTTGTGCCCTCGGCAGGATCTTGTAGATAGTCAGGCTTCTCAGCCTTTTTCATTTATAGATGTCTGTACCCAGACATGTTAAGCTTCCGCTTGTGCTTTGACTTGTATGCTCTGAATGTTGGGTCGTGAGACCCATGTTTGTAATATCTCGCTCCATGGAGCCTATTGAATAAAATACTTGAGTTGTAGAGTCATGTTGTGATGCCATGTTGTATTTGCACATATCGAGCATATTGTGTGTATGTTATTGAAATTCTTGGTATGTGTGGGATCTGACTATCTAGTTGTTTATCCTTAGTAGCCTCTCTTACCGGGAAATGTCTCCTAGTGCTTCCACTGAGCCATGGTAGCTTGCTACTGCTCCGGAACACTTAGGCTGGCCGGCATGTGTCCTTCTTCGTTCCTGTGTCTGTCCCTTCGGGGAAATGTCACGCGATGAATACCGGAGTCCTGTTAGCCCGCTACAGTCCGGTTCACCGGAGTCCTACTAGCCCAGTGCTACAGCCTGGATTCACTCGCTGATGACCGACACGTTCGTTGTTGGGTCATGTATGCCTGTCCCTGTAAGTTAGTGCCACTTTGGGTTCACGACTAGCCATGTCAGCCCGGGTTCTTTGTCATATGGATGCTAGCGGCACTACCATATACGTGAGTCAAAAGGCACAAACGGTCCCGGGCCAGGTAAGGTGGCACCCGTGGGAATACCGTGCGTGAGGCCGCAAAGTGATATGATGTGTTACATGCTAGATCGGTGTGACTTAGGATCGGGGTCCTGACAATGTAATAGTCAACATGTATAGTAATGGGCAATAAGAAAGTACTACTTTTTTACCACATGACCCACCATACACTCTCACATAGCTTCTTGGAGCCCGTGCTATAGTCGGCTATAAATCTACAGCTCGTTTCTCTTATCTCTCCTCTTCTCTCTCACCCAACCCAGGAAAGATACAATATTTAAAGGCTTGCAGCCCGCCTACGTCACCTTATTATACTTGCTCTTAGGAAGGGACAAGGAATATGGGAGAGAGAGATGGGAATTATTGTGGTTGCATGTGCGGTATTATTATTGCAAAGAGTAGCTCAAAGGTGCTAAGGTGTAGACCATTGTGGGAAAAGTGAGATTTTCTTATACGCATACAAAAAATGCACCAGAGGGACTACTACAATGCTACGAAGCTTTCCAATTTTGTTTCATGTATGTATCCTGACTCCAAGGTTGCCCCATTACAACATTCCATCAAATACAAAGGAAAACTAACACGCATGCGGATGCATCTCAATGATTCACAGATCATAGCCAATATTTACTTCACAACTAAAGACAAAAGTTGTGAGAGTGTGTACAAAAAAAGAAAAAAACGATTGATGCGGCCCTAGGCCTTAAAGCCTAAACCCTAAACATGAGTTAATTTCCTGGCCAGGTGAACCTGTCGAAGGAAAGAAGCCTGGAACCCATAGATCATACGATGCTTTTGTGCAGTTCCACTAAAATTGAGGTGAGCATCCCTGTTGGCAAAAAAAATGAAGAAGTGTGATTAGAATAATAGTAGTGGCACTAGTTCATGAGACATAAACTCATCACAATTAGAAGCCGATAGAAGTAGAGAAAGATCCACATGGAGATGGAGCTACACGGGAAGCTGCGGAAGTGGAGCAAGCTGGCTCCAAAAGGAAGTTGTACCTGGGACGTCGGGGTGTAGTTATAAGGGCGGTGGGAGGCAGCATCATCCCATACCGCGGGGACCCCCGATAGGGACACACCGATAGTGGGGTTTCTCCCTCGCCGCTACTGACCACGTCTAGACAGAACATCCTCCCGTTCCCCCGGCGGCGGGATCAGGCCGGATCTGTGACCAACATGTGGCCATCGTCGATCTATGTGAGAGAATGTGAAGAGAGCAACCCAAGAAAGTAGGTTGTAGCTTAGGCTCCTGCTAGTGTACATATAGTGGAGCGGTTTTATTTTTCTCTCCATATCAACCTTTTATGTTGTGTACGTGTCATTGAAGAGTGAAATGATGGTTGCTTCGTTCGACCAACTTACTGTGTGCTTTGACTGCTCATTACTCATTTACTCCCCCTACGTGTATGACCATTCCCGAGTCTCACTTGTACTTATCTCTATTTTCTTTCATAACACGTGTACCCAGATGTTGGATGTTCCATGTGTCGACAAAAGGAAGAAAACAAATTCCGGCGACCGAGAAGTAGTAGTATTTCCATGCAAATGGATCTTACGATGCATGTTGTTTGTTGCGTTATCGACTAAAATAACCCTATGTGCATGTTTGTTTCACTCCTATGTGCCCTACCTGCTCTAACATCCATCATTTCAGCAAGGGATAATGTCGTCTAAAACTATGTCCACAGAGTAGATTATGGGATTTTGGCTAAAAGCTTATGTGCACTATAAAACGGAATAGAGGGAGTTTTTTTTGCCATGCTCATATGTCCATGCTAATAGTTGATCTATCACTTGTTTCTAAATGAGAGAGTGAATTGGTGATACTGTGATCTTCATTTGAAGGTAAATGAGGTATGCATGAGTAAACGGAACAGAGGGAGTATGTTGCATGTTGTGGTGCGGTGTTTTCTTACGCGTCTTTTTTTGACTATTTACTGCAAGGCAACAGCATCACAGTCCTTTATTTATAACTAAAAGAAGAAGGTTACAAGATTACAAATATACAGAAAAGAGAAAAGATACTTAAAAGAAAAGTGACTAGGTAAGGTTAGCTATCCAAGACAGGAAACTATCTTTACATTTACTCTTAATCCTATGAGATATAAGAGAGATGTCATGGATAAAGTTTCTTCTCCAAGCTCGAAATGAGGGATGATCATTTCTGAAGATTTTCCCATTCCTCTGTATCCAAATATTCCAAGCAGCAATGAAGACAGCCTCAGAGAAGAAAGGATGACCGAAATCCTTCCTAACTGGTTGAGCCATATCATATCTGGTTTGATTCGGTTGAACATTCCAAGAAATCCCAAGATAGTTCCAAATCCTTTGGCTAAAATTGCATGCAAAGAAAAGGTGAGGCCGATCCTCATGTTGTGCCAGGTTGCATAGCACACATGTGTCATCCTGGATGATCCACTACCGACACTGCGTCATATCCCTAGTGTTCAAATGATCCCGTAAGAGTAGCCAACCAAAAACTTTGAACTTGAGCGTGCATGCACATTTCCAAATCCATTTGAATATGGGATCAACCACAAGGTGTGAGAAGCAAGAGTCATAGTATATCTTTGACAAAAAAATACCAGACTTCGAAGGCCACTTCCAAATGTCCTTGCTCTCACCATCCAGATTGATCAAAGGCAGTAGGGCCTCGAGTTGAGTGAGTTCCGTGAAGGCTTCTTGCGAGAGAGGCAAATGGAAGTGATCCAAGATATCGGGCTGCGCCATCAACTCCTTGACTGTGAGTGCATCATCCACAACAAATGAATGCAGCCTCGGGGAGCAGTCACGCAAAAGTACATCACGATTCCAAAATTTCCACCGGTCAAGCCAACTTCATGTGGAAGCATTGTTATTTAGAACCCACTTAGAATGCATGTTGCATGATAGAGGATTCTTGAGCATACTAAATCAAATGGATGGTAGTGGATCCAGCTGGTAATCTGTCTATACCAGGCCCATGTGTCAGTTAATGGAATAGAGAGGTGTGTACGCGTAATTGCGGAAGCATGCTCAACTGGCACACATGATAGCATTGCAAAGTAAGCCATGTATTGTCACTCCACTATGAACAATGGTTGAATAGTTTTCTCTGACAGATGGGGAACAAAATGCCTCTACACGCATTTGTCCAATACTCCCTCCTTTATAGTTTATAGGGCTCATCTCAAAAAGTTTTTTTTCTATTTTATAAGTCTGAATTCTACTACTTACCATCACATGTTCAGATTTCAAGGTGCATTAAATCATTGCATGCAATGATAAAGAAAAAACTCACCAATGCAGGTAGAAGTTCTTGGTCATTAAGTGGTCATGCATGCATGTGGTGTAATTAATGCATCAGTACATACAAATTTTTGAGAAAAACAAGAGTACTAATTAAGTACTTTTGCAAACTACGGAATTAATTCCACCATTCATCATCTACCTTCATTGAAGAGATTTTCAAATTAAGCCTTATAAACCGGAAAGGAGGGAGTAACAAGAACCACTGGCCAAGAATCCGAGCACCAATTATTACATACCTACTCCCTCCTTCCGGTTTACTAGTACTCCCTCCGTCTTGGTTTATTGGTTCTGTCGGCGTTCTGGGAACGGGGGTCCCCAGACTTGCCTGCTTGCGGCCTGCGGCGTGGCTCAAGAGGCAGCCCAGCATGGCCCATCTTCATCAGCACGAGCTCAAGACCCTCGCGAGGGGCCAAGCATCGCGGGGCGGATGACATGAGGCTTCCTTAGGCACGGCCTCGTCAGGATGGCTCGCGAGGAGGCGGAGAGATCAAGGCGGGTACCTCGCGAGGTGCCCATGATGCAAGCCATGACGACCAAGGGCGCCAGGCGGGCGCCAGCCCGCACAGTTTCCTTCTTTCCTCTTTGGTGCAAAGGGAGCAAGCGCAGGCGAGAGCATCAAGCAAAAGCATCCATTTCGGTGCAACAAGACCAAGACCAGCAGAACGGCAGGATGGAAGTCATCGTGGAGCCCAAGCCGGCGTCACCACCAGAGCCTTTGACACGCGAGGACCAACTTTAGTCAGGATAAGTGTACTGGATGTTCCCCTTCAAAGTGGCCAATTGTTGGCACCCTTCCCGCTCAATATTTGGGAAGAGGTCCTGGGCCTTTGCCTATAAATACGACTAGCCACCACAAGGCAGAAAAAATCGGACCCTCACCTAGAAACCAGTAGAGCGAGCGACTGAACTCCCCCTAGCAGTTCATCGCACCAGCCAAGAACTGACCCTCACGAGGCTGTTCTTCCTTGTACTATTCATCATCAGCCCAAGAGGCAATCCACCACACCACACACTAGAGTAGGGTATTACACCACAATGGTGGCCTGAACCAGTATAAACTCTGTGTCTCTTGTGTTGTTCCTTTGATTGCTTACTTCATAGCGAGGCGGTGAGGTGCAGGTAGGCAGAGGGCTAAATCTCCGCGCGCACCCTAGTGTTCGAATCTAGAGGGTCTGCCGGAACCCCAAATCCGACATTTGGCACGCCAGGTAGGGGTGCGCCGGAATTTGTGTTCCACCGCCATGTTCTTCACCGACCATCGCGTCCATGTCAAACGCTCGTCGGGCCCGCGTGGAGCGCCGAGCCGCTCTCGCTTCCTGCGTCGCCCAGACGGCCCCCGTCGGTGGCCACCCCCGCCATTCCCCGTCGCCCGCCATCAACGCTTCCACCGGCCCGGCGGGAAACGAGCAGCAGGCATCGTCCCAGCATCCATCTATGAGGCGAGACGGCCGCACTGCCACTCCCTCGCTCGCCCCGACCGGTTCTTCGTCCCGCGCGCACCGCGCAGCCATGGAGGCTCAGGCTGCACTCATCGCGGCAAACGAGCTCCTGCGCTACCACCCGGTCGACGACGTCTACGAAGAATCGCTCGACCGCGTCGCCGAGCTCGTCCGTGCCGCAGGGGGCTCCCCCGCGCCGTCCTTCTCGCCGCACCACGCCTCGCCCTGCGCGGGCAATGAAGCTCTGGGGGTGCCTCAGCCGCCTCCCCCTCAAGAAGGCGCCCTGGCCCCAAGGCGCGTGGCCCCTGTACGGAACCCACCCCGTCCGGCGCTAGCGCAGCAAGAGCAGAGCTGCCAAGAAGTTCCTCGCCCCCAAGAAGCTGCCCGAGTGCTCCCTGCTCCGGTCCGTCGCGACCACGCTCTTGCTCCGGCGCGCCAAGACCCCGCGCTGCTCCTAGCTGCAGCGCATGGGGGCCCGCAAGACCAAGCTCCTCATCACCAGAGGCCTCCCGTGGCCATGGCAGGCTGCCGCGCCCTCACCACCGAGCTGCGTAGCGTCGCGTGGCACTGCAAGTTCAAGCCAGACCTGCCCCCTCGCTATGACGGCACGGCCGACCCTGCGGAGTTCCTCCAGCTCTACGAGCTGGGCATCAAAGCCGCCAACGGGGATGAGAAGGTCATGGCGAACTGGTTTCCCATGGCACTCAAGGACGGGGCCCGCACCTGGCTCCTGAACCTGGCCCCAGGCACGATCTCCTCTTGGGACGAGATGCGCACCCGTTTCATCGCCAACTTCCAAGGTACTCGCGACCGGCCACCTGCCATGAGCAACATGCGCCGCATCAAGCAGCAACCAGGGGAGACCCTGCAGAAGTACATCCAGCGCTTCAACAGCGCACGACTCAAGATTCCCAGGGTAACCGTGGAGGCCATCATCCCAGCCTTCTCCGACGGCGTGCGTGACGTCAACATGAAGGAGGAGCTGGCGATGCATGAAGATCTGTGCACTTCCATGGAGCTGTTCAACCTGGCAACCAAGTGCGCCAGGGCTGAGGAAGGGCACCTTTCCCTTCTCGAGCTGCCAGCCGTGGACCCAAAAGAGAAGAAATCCAAGGCCAAGGACCTGAAGCACAAGGGGGCTGCCGTGCTCGCGGTAGAACCAGACACCAAGCGGGGCAGAGATCAGCCCGAGTCTTTCAAGGGCAGCCGGTACTGTGTGTACCACGACCTCCACACCCACAACACCAGCGAATGCCAAGAGCACCGAGCCGTGCGAGAAGGAAGGGTCGGCCGGCGCCCCGACCGCAACGATCGTGGCTACGACCGAGGAGGAGGAAGGAACGCAGGACGCTGGGAAGACTGCGGCCCTCGCCAAGGGTGGCGCGACCGACCTCGCGAGGATCGCTGGCAGGATCAGCCTCGCGAGGGAGACTGGAGGGATCAGCCTCGCGAGCATCGCCCGCAAGGAAACGCAGGCCTCCATCCACTGCCTCCGCAGCCAAGGAGAAACGAGAACCATCATCAGGACAAGGGGGCTGGGGGCTTCCAGGAGCCACGCACGATCGCCTGCATCCTGGGCGGAGCTCAAGCCCCAGCCTCTCAATGCTTCTTCAAGCAGTTCGCCCACGAAGTGAATGCAGTCCTCCCCAAGCTTGAAGCCACGCGCCCCCTCAGGTGGTCAGCATGCGCCATCATGTTCAGCTCAGCGGATCAGCTCAAGTGTGCGGCCACAGCTGGAGTCCTCCCAATGCTTTGCTCCCCAGTCATCAGTAACGTGCAAGTCACCAGGACCCTCATCGATGGTGGGGCAGGGCTCAACGTCCTGTCCATAGAGACATTCAATAATCTCCAAGTGCCTTACGATCAGCTTCAGCCAACCAAGCCTTTCTCTAGAGTCACCGACGGCTCCACAGTTCCAATCGGGCAAGTCCGCCTCCCTGTCACCTTCGGGGCCCGCAGCAACTACCGCACCGAGCTCATTGACTTCGATGTTGCCCACATCCGCCTGCCATACAACGCCATCCTCGGCTACCCAGCTGTCGCCAAGTTCATGGCAGTGACTCATCACAGCTACAGCGTCCTCAAGATGCCAGGAAGCGGTGGAGTCATCACGGTGCCCTGTGAAGAAAGAGACGCAGTGTGCTCCCTGGAACGAGCTTTTCAGGCCGCATCACTTGAAGACCCAGATCGCGGGAGCGGGAGGCTCCCCGAAGCCACTCCCAAGAAGAAGAAGACATCACCAGGCCCGACCCCTCAGGAGGCGGGCCCCTCAGGGTCTGCGCCTCCTCAGGGGGCACCTCCTTCTGTTGCATAGGGAGGCGCGCCCGGCGCCCTCCTCAAGCAGGGCTCAGGGGCTCCCCCCTGGAGGGCCACCGACCTTGCTAAGGTCATGAGGGAGGCGCTTGGGCATCGCTTGGACGCGTGTTTCAGAGCATGTTTCCCTCAGGAAGGAGCAAAGAAAGGAGGGCCAAACCCTCAGGAGTTCGTCAGTCAGGTCACACAGGAGTTGCAGGAATCAAGAGTCATGAGTGGCAGCCGCCGCTTACCCGCTGCAGCTCCCCATCTAGGCGAAGATGGTGGGCTGCACGTCTGCAACGACATCCCAGGGCTCAACCGAGCCGCCTCCCAGGAGCGCTTCTGGCCCTCACGCGTGGGGCGCTGCGAAGGCCCACCCCACAGCTACGTTCGCATGCCCTACGGCTTGCCAAACGCGGCTGCGGTGCGCCAGCGCCTCATGAGGAGCATCCTGGAGGCTCAGCAGGCCAGACGTTCCGCAGTCCGGGCGGAGATGGAGATGGTTCGCGAGGAGCCACCGGCGCCTCCGGAGTCTCTCGAGGCTCCTGGGCCTGGGGGCTCGTGAAGATCGGCTCCCGCAGACCGCTACGTCTGCTACTTCAACACCCCTTCATCGTCAACACTATCAGGTGACATCTTTCAAGCTTCATTTCCAGCTGGGAGCGCCCCCAGGGCTGCATCATTCCCAGGCCGCGTGGGTCCGTCCCTGCGGCGTGTATCCCTTTTGTTCATGTTTTTAGCTTACCTTGTTGGCGGCGCCCCTCGGGCTGCATCATCCCCAAGTCGCTTGGGTCAGACCCAGCGGCATGTATCCCTCTTGCGTTTATTTTCTGGCTATGCATTCGGCCCATCATGCTTGTTATTTGGTGCCTGTCCGTGGCACCCCTTCTTCCTTCATGCCGGCCGCTTGCGCGTTAAAGGGGGGGTACCTGAGCATCGCGACTCAGGGCTCCTACTGGCCCTCCAGCCCTCACCCTCTGGTTTTGTCCATGGCATCGCGCCCTGGCAAACCAGCGACGGCTGAGATTCGCTCGAGGGCCGGGACCCGAGGACGTAGAGCAT